>NW_017728951.1:22147532-22175873 GCF_001723895.1 Crocodylus porosus
CTTTTCCAGGCTAAAGAGTCCCATGGCTCTCAGCCTGTCATCGTAAGATCTGTTTTCCTGGGCTTGATGCCTATCTGGCTGGAATCATCTGAGCCCAGATTTTCTCCTGCCCAGGTGGGAGGTCGGACTTGAAGATCTACACGGTCCCATCCGACCGGACTTCTATGATTCTATGAATACCTCCACATCTGAAAGAAAGATAGGAAGCAAGGATGACGGCTTCATCAGGAGCACTTCAATGACCCATAAAAATCAAGAGTAAATCATGGCAAAAAACTGAAGCAAAGCCATACAACTAAGGAGGACTGTAAAAAAACGACATGATTGTGTAGGGGTAAAAATCAGAAAGGCAAAATGAGTTTCAATTAGAAAGGGACATAAAAGACATCAAGAAAAGATTCTGTTAGAAGACAGGTGAAAATAAAGGGCAGAATTTCAGTCCATTACTAAATGTGAAATGAGAGGAAGTAACAGATGACACGAAAAAGGCTGAAGTGTTCAGTGCCTGCCTTGCTTTGGTTTTCACAAAAAAAAGTACAGCAAGTGAGACAAGATTCCTTGTTAAAATTATGCTCATAGAGTAGCAGGAGTGTAAGTCCAGGGTACAAAAATAGTAGGTTAAATATTATTTAGATAAGACAGATGAGTTCCAGCTTGCACACCATGATGAGATTCACCCTAGGAGTACTTCAGGACCTAGAGCAAAGGTCATTTTGGAACCGTTAGCAATTATCTTCAAGAACTCCTGGGAAACAAGAGAGGTTCCAGAGGCCTGGAGAAGGACAAATACAATACCCATCTCAGAAAAAGGAGGAGACAGCGTTTATTAATAGACCGGTCAGTTCAAGTTCAACACTCAGAAAGATTCTGGAACAAATTATTGAACAATCAATATGCAAAGACCTAGAAGATAATGAAGTGATAAAAAACCAACAGGCATGAGTTTGTTAAGAACAGACCATGGCAAAGCAATCTACTCTCCTTGTTTGACAGGGTAATTGGCCTTCTAGATAAGGAGGGAGCACTAGATATGATATACTTGGGCTTTTGTATTGCGTTTGATAGTGTCTAACATGATTTCCTTATAAACAAGCTATAGTAGGGTCCAGATTTAATTAGCATCTGGCAGGTGCACAACTGATTGAAAAAAACTTCCTTAAAGAGTAGCTTGCAGTGGTTCCCTGTCAAACTGAGAAGGTCTCTCAAGTGGAGTCTCTCAGGGAATCTATCCTGGCCTGGTTCCATTCAATATTTCCATTAATACCTTGGATGATGGAATAGAGAACACACTTATGAAATATATAGATTTCCTCAAGTTGGAACGTGCTTGCTAGTTGACTGAAAAAGAAGATCCAAATTCAAAATGATCTCGACAAATTGGAGAAGAGCTCTGGAAAAAAAACAAAAAAACAGCGAGACGAAATTCAATAAAAGACAAGTGTGAAGTAAGTGCAAAGAAGAAATCAAATGCGCAAATACAAAATGCAGAAAGCTGGCTAGGCAGCACTGAAACAGAAAAGGACGGGGGAGTCATAATGGATCCCAAACTGAATTTGACTCAATAATGACTCTGTTGCAACAAAGACAAGTCTCATTCTGGGATATATTGTGCCACGAGTCAGATATGGCAGGTAATTACCACTAATTAGCACTCAGACCTCAGATGGAGTCCAATGTCCAATTTTGGTGACTACAATGTAAGATATAGACACAGAAAGAGTCCAGAGGAGAGGAACAAAGAACGAGGAGAGGCTTCAGAAGGCCATGTGAGGAAAGATTGAAGGACTTGAGATTGTTTCATTAGAAATGGTAGATGGAGGGGTTAAGGAAACTTTAATTTCCAGAAAAGAAATCAGGTTGGCTATTAGAGACATCTTTGCAACTGTTAATGTGAAATACTGTAAAAATCTATCTGGGAAGTTGTGGCATCTCCCTGATGGAGGCTTTTCAGAGCAGGTTAGACCAATAGCTGCTCAGGTGGCCTAAGTATATTACATCCTTTCCCAGGTCAAAGGTTGGACTAGCACAGCAAAAGGGCACAGACATGTTCTTCAGAAGTGTTTTCATGAGCTCCTAGGATAAACCACCTCTAAAACGGACACTTGAAGATATTACCTTAAGAGAAAATGAGCTCCACAAAAAGCTGAGAATTCACCCCATTTTTACTTTCAGTTTGGTAGCGGAGATTTAACAAGGAACTCCTTAGAGACCTCCATTTTCCTGAAGTTATGGGCCCTGGCCTGAAAGAGTCAATAAACAGCACATCCCTGAGGTAAAGTGATGGATTTGGATATGGAGAAATTCAATATATTTGAAAGAATACAAAAATCAGGGAGAACTATGGATTTTGAATGAAAAGGAAGATCATGGGCTTGGTGGAGAAAACAGGAAAGGGATCTGACGGGTTTAGGGGAATGACAACAGCAGATGATGGAGGAGTGAAGGACAAGGACAGATGTGGTGGGAAGGAACACTGTCCCTTTCCCAGGAAGGGGAAATTATGTGATTTTTGCCTACAGTGGGTGCACATGTGGCTACATCCCTATAGACCCTTTAAGATTGTCTATGAGATGTCCATGCTAGGAAGTACTTAAGCATGCCTCCCCCCATCCCTTGCCATGTAGGCATGCTCCAACCTCAGAAGCATGCTGACAAGCCCTCTCTGGACTTATTCCCAGTGGCAACTCTCAAAGACACAAGAGACTGAGATCTCAAAAGCAGCCCAAACAAGCCCAAACAGCCTCCTTAGTGAACTTCTGGGTTTGGGATATGCCTGTGGACATAGGTGGTCAGGGCCTGGGACACTGCCAGAGTAAAAACAAGCTCCTTGTTGGCAATCCAAAGGGAAAAAAGCTATCACTGGACCCTTGGGACTAAATTGCTCTCCCATTCTGTAGAAGCATTAGCTCTAGAGTGGCATGGAAAGCAGCAAAAGGAGACTGCTTCCCCTTCACCTCTATTTGTGTTGTCCATATTGAATTCAATTCCAGGGTTAAAGGACTTTAGCCACCAGAGGCATTACTTTTTACCTAACAGCTCATTGCCGGAATGACAGACTTCCACAACTTGTTCCTATTCTTTGTATTACAACAAAAGTTAAACCCCTAAATTCAGGACTTCATGATGAAAGAGTACAGTAAGAGACCATGCCTTTCACCAAAGAGTTTCTAATCTAACAGACAAGACAGGCAAAAGTCAACTGTCCTATATGTTTTATACAAGGAACACAGGCAACAAGAGTTTAAAGGGGTTTAGCCAGGGTCAAACAGGGAGTTTGTTCCAGAGTCCAAACCTGAAAGAAGATCTCCCAAATCCCAGTCTAGTACTTAACCCTAAACCCAGCCTTCCTCTCCCCAATGCAAATGGCCCTGATCCCATTCCTTAGGGAAAATTCCTCTTGGTCTCCCAACTACAGTGATACCTACAACCAGGAGCAGTGCAAGGATTTTTACTACCCTCCTTTTAACATAACTGGGACCTGGCAGGAGCGGGCATCAGAAAGACCCCCAGAGCTGGAGCTGCCCTTGCTTCTGCACGTGCTCGGGCACTTGAGACAGCTGTCAGGGAGCAGGTGTGGGAACACCATTTTTGCTGCCCTTTTCAATTTGCCACCCTAAGTTGACAGCCTGTGCTGCCTGGTTAGTTCCCATGGCCCTGCCAACAACGTCCCCGCTGTTGCAGTAGCAGTGCCCTCATCTCCTGTTTTTACCTTTGCCGTGCTGTAGAGTTTTCTTGTGGTTTTGGCTTCTGTGCCCTGTGACCGAGTGTAAGGACCTGAAAGGCAATTATGGGAATTTGTTGGGCTACTCATTGCTTCTGAATCCAAGGAACTCAACTCAATGGCCTGGGAAGCCCCTTCCAATCCTATGTGATAGACTGGTGAGCACAGAATCATAGGGTGGATCTACACATGCAATTGATGCAAAGCAATAAACTCTAGAGCAGTTTCAGCCAGAGTAAACTGCTCCTGGGCATAGCTTCTACATGTGCACCTGGGAAAGCAGCAATTTGAGCTGGCGTGGAACAGGCCCCAAACTGACTGGGTTGACCGGGTATAATCTACACCCCCTGTCAGTGTCTACATGTGTGTTTCAGTGCCGTTAATTACTCTGCTGTAAAATAGTACTGTCCCCAACCATACTACTTTACAGCAGAGTTAATTAGTTTACTGGACCCTAATACCTGTGCATGTGTAGATGGTGATGCTTTACCGTGGAGCTAACTAGGCTAATCTGCAGTAAAGGACATGTGTAGAAGCACCCATACTGTGAAGCAGATCACACTAAGTTCCTTCTGTCAATTCATTCAGACTTCACTGCAGGCAATTGTATCTTGTTTAGAATTTGTAGGGGAAATGTTTAAGTGCCAGAAATAGGCCGGTGGTCAATTTCTAGCTATTTCTGACGTGCAGCTGTTATATTTCAACATCATTATCTACGTTTACATGTCTTGCATTAGGTGTAGAGGAAAGGATTGCATTTAATGGAACAAAAGGTTCATAGCAGACAAGAATTATCCAGGTCCTAAAGCCAACCAAGCTTCTCAACTAATGTATGCTAGTTATGCTAATAGGCTTCCCAGTGTTTTATTAAATCAGCATGGAGCCTTCAAAGAGGACTGGATTTATAAAGAAATCACAGGATACAATTTCTAAGCAAAATAAATAAATAAATAAATTCAGGCATTAAACTCAATGGGGAAATTTTAAAGCATTTGGGCATGGCCCTTTTTAGGAGAGAAAATAGCTACATGTGTACATAGCAGAGAATCATCTCTGTGTGAAAAAGGTCTATCACATAAGGGATTCATTAGTTCACTGAGTAGTTCTGATGGAAAGAAAAATACACTGTGCGTAAACTTTCATGCCAGCTGAAATCTATCATCATCGATTTATTTTGCTTGCCCAAGAGTGCAGTTCATGTTGTCCTGGATTTATTTTAAATGCATCTTCATCTTCCCTGACTGTGTTTCTCCTGATTTTTCCAGGTACAATGTATGCAGCTGATGGGATCTTGAAGTGTTCTACAACATTTAAGATCAGGTCTTGAATCTTGCAGGATTGGGCCGTGAATAAAATTAACATACATACATTAACATAGCCAAAGAGAGAAAATCCTTCCAAACTACCTAATTTTACATGGGCATGAACATTAGTGGAATAGAATGGAAGTCAAATTATTCCATTGTACACATGTCTATTTCTTATTATGATCAAGGTGCTGCATATTTCCCACGGTCAAGTAGCCTGTCATGTGGCACTGAAAGAATAATGTCAATCATAAAGGATGATAAATTTTAAATCTATGCCCTTGAAATCAATAAATGCAAGACTAAATCCAAAAAGGTGTACCCCTTAAATTAATTACATGCGCAGTGCAACTTATCTAACAAGGCCAACATGCTGCACATGACCTCATGGTTGAACCTGAGCTGTTAATGGCAGCCACACTAAAACAGATATATTCTACTGATGTCCAGTGTCACTGCCATTGATCTGAACAAGCCCAGTGATGTAGCCTTCCCTCAGACATTGAACTGCATTAGACTGCATTGACATTGGACTGTTGAGTCAGACATTGGACTGCATTGACTGAGATGTGCATGCTGCACGTATATTTCCAAATCATCATGCTAATGGTTCTGTGTACCATATATATGTTTCACTCACTCTCATCACAGCCCCAGGTTCACATAGAACAAGGAAGGAGACAAGGTAGGTGTAAGAGGGTGCGACAGGGACCACCTCTCTTGTCCAGGTTCACCATGCCTCCGCTCCCACCTTTTCTCTCTCGCCTGCCATGCCTTGTTTCAATTAGAGGTTGAATGTTATGAGAAGGGCAAAGATCTGCCTTGCTGAGGACAGCCCTCTTCGTAGGGCTTTGCCTCCCTTACACCCTGCTCCTTACCACTCCAGGTCAGGAGTCTAGATCTGTGGCCTTATCTCTTGAACTGCAACTCACACAGGCAGTAACCATCACTCAGTCCACCACTCAGGTTGCATACCATCCCTGTGCTTTGCTGTACTCAGTCTCATATCCAGCCTTATGGGCTTTCCAGTGACAACCCCTTTTCCTCGGAAAGGGATCAACCTAGTGTCTTAAGACTACCATTTGCTCAAAGGGCCGCTGGGCTTCTCAGGATAAACAAGACTCAGAGCCCACTTTACACAAAAGCAATTTAAATCAGCTTCCCACCTCTCCAGGGAGCTCAACAACCAGTTCCGCCAGGTTCCCAATAGAGCACCTTCAGGCTAATTATCTCTTCAGGGCCAGCAACCATATACCACCAAGCCTTTTCTGGTGTAACTCAATCAGTTTTTGATCCAGTCAGGAAGGCCTACTGCCAGCCAATTCATTCCACAATGCAAGCTGGCATGTTTCACTTCCTCCATACCAGTAAGCTTTAGTGTATTCATCAGTTCCCCCACTACTTATAGAAGATCAATTAATTATGAATAAATTCCTCAAGCTCCCTTGATTATAGCTCATCAATTAGTTATAAATAAATTCATCAGTCTCCTTCGATTATAGATGATCAATAAATTAATGATAAATTCAACAGTCTCTCTTGTTTATAGGTGATCCATCAGGTATCAAACTCATCAGTCATTTAAATTAATTGTCTCTTTTTCTGCTTATAAATAATTCATCCCACTCTTGGGATAACCCTGTGACAAAGGCACCTTTTAGGCACGGTATTAATACGGCCCCACTCTTGTCTCTGGGCAAACCACATGCCTTGCTCTCCTGCCACACCATGTTGTTAACCAATTGTGATGTTAAATAGGTGGGAGGCTGCCTTTCATGCCCCAAAATGACCTTGGGCGATAAGTACTGTACATGTGTCCCATGCCTCACTGATGTCTCACTGTATGATGATACTGCAACTCAAGGCCAGGCCAAATTGGGTTGCATCTTTAGCACACTTTGGGGCAACACATACACCCCCCGCCCCCACCCTCACCTGGGCCTCTTGCACTCCATCGGCTATCACCCAACCTCTTGCATACAGCCTATCCAGGCCACATTCACTCCACCCTACTCCGTGGAGATCCTCAGGCTTTTCTCTACACCCCTCAGTCAGACCTGGTGCAGTCTTTTGGGCCTCTCCTGGGATCCTCATCTGAATGGGACAAAGCAATTACTCAGTTATGAGCCTACTTCGCCCCTGGCCCCCCACCAGACCACTATACCCCTCTCTTGGACCACAACTCCGCCCCTTTTCAACTAGGACCTCGGGTCTTCCACCACTTAGAGCTCAGCCACTACTCACTGAGCTTAACTGGCCCCTACAACTCCACCCTGAAACTCTTAGGACCCAGGGTCTTATACCCCCTTGGGCTAAGGTGCTGCTCATTCAGCGTGCTTGGCCCCCAACTGCAGGGTCCAACACCCTATATAGGACTCAGGCAAATCTCAATAAATTTACCTGGCCCCCTCTCTCCTAATAACTCACCGGAAGGGCAGAGCAAGGGTTTAGGAGCCCTGATCCACCATTCACTGGGGAGGTAACTAGCTTGGCATTCCTTGGGAGGTCCCACACCACTAGGAGCCCCATCAGGCCACCCATCCCCAGCAGGGTATAGTTTTATGTCACGGCCAGGACCAACTCCTCCTTCCCCATAGCCTTACCACTACCTCCAAGGTCTTCCTAGCTTCACCAGACAATGTTACTCCCCACAGCTGCTGAACACCAACTGCTCTGCTTTTATACCAGAGCTCTCCAAAATGACCACTCTCATTAGTCAGGGAGGCCACCTAGCAGCTCCTTGCTCCAGTCTTTAAAGTAACAAACACCCAAAGGGGTGTTCTGTCATGAACCCCATCCATTTACCAATAGTCTGGGGTCATTCCCACTTAATTCATTACCTCCCACACAGCACCACCATTCAGCCTCCCCCTGAAGTAATGGACCAGTAGAATTTCTCTTCCCCTTTTTTGGTCTCAGTCTCTCTGGTCCCATCCTGAGCCTTCTCCGGCTGACCAGAACCCTTCACAGTGTGTCCCAGCATCACTACTGGGATGCCCGCTGTGCATTTCCCCTTCTGAGGGAAATCTAGGTCTTATAGTTTGCTGAAGCTCCCAGGGCCCAATTAGGGCTCGGTCCTCATGCACAGGACTTTGTGTGGCCAGGATTTTGCTCCCTCTCCATGGGCTGCAAACAGACGCTTTTTCCAGCTGCTCCACCAGCCATGCAACCCCACCAGACTTCCTGCGGTAAGTTTGTCCACTGACCCTGTCCCACCAGCATTTAGTGCCCAGAACAGGGACTGGAACCAATTCCCTGTTACAGTAGGATTCTGTGGGAGCCAACTAGGAGGAAAGATAATTGAGAGAACAGTGGTTTTACTTTGAAACCTTACAATGACAACAGAAAAGCGGGAGTGGCAGAAACAGCATGGCAGGGACCCAGTAAAAAACCTAGAGCTACTGCCCCATACAGAAACACATGTCCAAACTGCTACCAAGTATGTCAGTCCTAGATAGGCATTGTCAGCCAATCATGGAAGACAATCATGGAAGACAATCATCCTTGACTATGAGGGATTGCCAATGATGATGGCCTTGTGACTAAGACGCTGAACCAGGTCCAACAGTGTGCAATCCCAAGCTCTGCCCCAGCCCCGCTTCATTACCTTGCTTGTCACAGCACCAAGGGGGAAATACCCCTCAGCCATAGAACTTCCCTTCTTCCTTGCCTCCATTGGGTCATCATGTGCCACAAGGGCTGCTGGTAGCAACCCACGAACAAGAGCATAGTAGGTAAAGACAAACTCTGTCATGGTAGGCACTTGTCCTGCTCTCTGGTCTCTGCACATTGCACAGTCCTGATGCAGCCCATTATGTGTTAAAACACACCACAAGAAAGGTAGGAAACTTCTTGGGATCATTTATATTGCACTTATATTGCAGAGACGCAGAAAACATGGAGCCAGTAGAATCAATTAGGTGTAAGCATGGTTCAGGATTTTCTGAGCCTACCATTTTCATGCTGTTTTATCTTTGCCTTTTGTCACCACTGTTGTATACAAACCATTCAACCAGATCTAGTGTTTTAGTTTTCAAATTACTTATTGATCCATATGCCAAGGAGGTGGGGTGCAGGGAAAGAAAAAAAGTAATTTCAGAAAAAAAGAATCTTGCCATGGAGACTCCAAATTACTGAGTAATAGAGGAGAGTTAGTAATATGACATGATGCTACCTTTGATTGAGATGTCTTCTCCCCCCACCCCCCAAACAGAACAGAAACTTCAGCTTACAAAAGTATTTCAGCTCCTGCCAGTGCTGTTTTGAAGGCAAAAACTCCTTTGCTTTGTTTTGCAAATGCTGGTTAGTCAAACTCCCTATAGGATCATAGAATCGTAGAAAATGAGGGTGGAAGGGACCTCAGGAGGTCACATCTAGTTCAACCCCCTGCTCCAAGCAGGACCAGCCCCAACTACATCATCCCAGCCAAGGCTTTGTCTACCTGGGTCTTAAAAACCTCCAAGGATGGAGACTCCAGCACCTCTCTGGGAAGCCTGTTCCAGTGCTTCACCACCCTCCTAGGGGGAAAGTTTTTCCTAATATCCAACCTCAGCTTCCTGTTCTGCAACTTGAGACCAGTGCTCCTAGTTTTGCCAGTGAACAGAGGGTCAAGATGGGGTTCTTATCGACTTGCATACTTTCATCTCATCCTAAAAGACACTGCACCAAAGTCTCCCCCTAGTGATAGTATTGCTTCAGTGGAGAACAGTGGTCAAAGGATCCTCGCCAAAGACACAGCCCAGCACAGAGAATTTAAATGGATTGTGCCCATTTATTTATTTCTTTTTAAAACTTTGCATGCTGAAAGGTACTAATGACTACCGTTGGCTTAAAAGTAATTACAGTATTATTTTATTCACTCTAAATGAATAATTAGATGCGAACACACACCTTGCACAGACAAGGGGAGCACTATGCATCCTCTTAGGCTCACCATAGAGACTATTCAATCAACCTTATGCATAGGAAAAAAATAGCTCCAGAACATAGAGGCAGACACATAAAGCACCAAACTACAGAACTGGTCTAAACTAAAAGTGGCTTATAAATGGAGACTGCAAATGTGCGTGGTGGAGTCAGGGCTCCTACAAGAGAAGGAGCTATAAGCATGACCCAAAACTGAAGGAAGGACAGAGCTTCTTGGGCACAACTCACTGGAGTGTCATTTGGAGACATCTGAGTGAGGAAACTGCCTATTTGGCCTGTTTTTTCCATGATCGGAAAAACAAAACCTTTTTTGCATTGCTGGCAGATAAAATTGCATCGAGGATAATCCTGACTCACATTATTGACTTCATGTCATAATCAAAAAAAACCCTTCAAAGCCCTAAATATTGGCTAACCACTTAGCTCAATGGGCAGCAGTTTTTTGATGGAAAAAAACATGGAAAATTGGTAATCCATGCTAGCCCGATGAAAGCCTCGCTGTGGGTCTGATCCGGTACACTAAAAGCCAATAGCCATAGGACACGGCCTGTCATTCCACCTTGTTTTCCTATTATCATCACTCCCACGGTAAAAATCAGTGGAGCCAAAAGCTTGATGAAGTATGATGTACACCATTCACTGAAAGGCAAATTGTTCCACAGTTTCGGAAACTAGCAAAATAAAACACACTTGAGGTTTTCCAGATTGTCCTTGCTTAATGAAAGCACCTATTAAATAATTTTTCTACAAAACCTTTTTAGACTGATGGTAAATTTTAACTAGCTCCTTCTAGTAAAACAAGTGTGTAATTAATGAATTAGAATTAAATGATCACTACATTTCTAGGTAAGAATAAGTAAAGAATAGTTAAGTTGTTGAGAGTGTTAGAGGTTAAAGTCCTTCACATACTTGATGAAGGGTTAGGACCAGATTTAACTAAATTTAGCCTGGAAGCCACTGAGACTAATCTTACTCAACCGACAAAAAGGCTACTCCAAGGCCATGTTAAGGGGTCAGTTGGTTTTGTGCTGCCTCTCTGCCAAGGTGAGCTGCATCCTAAGGGAGCGGTTCTGAGCTCAACCTTCATTTGCACGTGGGATACACTTCAGCAAATTACTCCCGCTCTACACGGAGGTCAATAAAGCAGGACCAGCCCTTTGAGGATTTGGACTGGTTTGCATTGCCTCTTAAGAAGGCTAGGCTGTCTCAATCACTTTGCCATGCCTGTGGGGTAGTTTACCAAAGAATCCTATAAAAATCCAATTTGTACGATTTGGGGTGCGCAGAAGGCAGAAACATCATCCTGGATGCCTTTGTCTCCTCTGCAAAGAGCCTCACCCAACACCAACCCCAGGTCTGCGGCACCCAACACCCTCCAGCAAGCAAAGCAAAGTTTGTGAAAGATTGCTAAGAAGATAAATTGATGAAGACTAACTCTTAGGCTCCAATGGGCACCCATTTTGGGCTCAGTGAACTAGCACCAAAGCAAGCACTTTTTGCAAGGGATGTGAAATGCAAGTTTCATATATAGCATTAATGTGATGTTTAAATTTATATTATATACACACGCACACAAATTTAAACACCATATTAATTACAGGAAGAAAAGGCTTTGCTGATACTAGTTGATGAGCCACAGATCTAGGGGTTTCATCTGAAGGATTTCTATTGTAATGCCTTCCTAAGCTTGGATTATCTCTGCTATTCACATTAAACTGTCACAGAGCAAACAAGAGGGAAGTGAACTGCTGAGCAGCACGTAACATGCCTTTTTTTTCCCCCTCTGGGTGATACTAATAAACAATTAGGCACAGAGCTCCAGTCACATGGAACCTGGTTTTTATTTCAATCTGAACTTGTCTTACCTCCTACACAGCAATCAGAAACAAAGGGCCTGAGTTTTGCACTATTTTCTCTGTTCCTTTCATCAGTATATTCTTCATCATTGTCCTGTATGAGCATTGGGTGGCTCTGAGGATTGGATGCCTCCAAGATCTGTACAGAGATTTTTTTTTTTCCTGGTCAGTATTAAAGGCTGATAGTCACTGCTGTTACTTGCGTGTCCGGAGACCGCAGTGCATTTCTTTACCGAGAATCATCCATTTCTCAGAAATTGCCAAAGAAAAAGCCAGTCAGAATGGTCATCTCATAATAAGTGGCCTGTGCCAGGTAGGAACAACTATACTGTCCATCTCAGACATGGTTTCTTCAGAAGGAGTTGGAAGCGCAGCCCTGAGGAGTATTGAAGTATGGAGAAGCCACCCTGGCCACTGTGCTTTCTACTAGAAACTAGCCATGCAGGATAGGACCCATTGGTGGTTTTGAAAATCCCACTGATTTTGTAGCTATCAAGAGGGTTTTCACTCCAGGGTTTTGTCAAGCCCTCTGCATCAATCCTAAATACCTGCCGATTATAGATTTCCAGACTACAAGGTAAATCCCTTGAATGTACTTGCTTATTGGTACCGGATCAACAATGCAAGGGTGACAAAATAATCATCCTCCCTTCCAGACATTAACCTTTCCCAGGGCCCTAAGTGCCTTATGACTTGCCTAAAACTAGCTCCCCTCCTGATATAAGACAGCTCAAGAGATAAGAACCCTTATCATTAAATGGCTCATTTCCACTCCATTCAAAGACATATGCATATGGTTATTGCTGGTGCAATAATGTAAGTTGCTTCTTTTATTCCTTGTGCGCACCTCCGAATGTGTAACCCTTGCAAGCAGAATCCTGATTAGCTGGAAATGCAATTTTTTTTTTTATAATAATAGTTTGCAGGCAGTATATAAGAATAGCTTTGACCTACCCCTCCCCTTTCTAGTTTAAAACCAGTATGCCTTAGATAAGAAGATTCAAAGTGTTTTACTTGCATTTAAACTCTGTAAAAAGATAGATTGCCTCTTTTTTTAGGCATTTACATCAAAGTAATTACAACACTATATAAAGCGTTGGATTCATTAAGAAGCTCTGAAACAGTTTTTACGTACTTTTAACTAAAAGAAGAACACAAGTGAAGAATGGGAAGCGATAAATTTAAAATATTTCCTTCTTCATTTGGGCTCAGAAAATACTACCCAGAGAGGGAAGTACTATGAGAAGAAGGATGAGATACTGATAAAAAGCAAAGCACTAGACTGGGACTCAGTAGCTCTGGGTCCAACGCCCAGCTTGCCAGAGATGTCCCATGTACTGTTTATCTCACTGGAACGCAAATCACTACCTTGAAAATGGAGATGATAAATCTGTCTTGTTCATTTATTGCAGTGATTTTTCAAACAGGGTACCATGGCATCCTGAGGTGCCTTGAGATCCCTTCAAGGGTGCCATGAAACATCAACAGTGTTAGGTGTACTTACCTTATGATCCATAAGCTAAACCCAGCGATTTCAAACAAAGTCATAATGTTAACGTTCTGACCTGTGATCTTTCTAAATTCTTTGCAAGCAAAAAAACTGCTCTATTTTTTATGTAGTCAAAAATAATCAGAGCTGGAAGTTTCTGAGGGGTGCCCCGAATCTAAAAATGTTAAGAATGACTAATTTAGCTCATGAGCTCTTTGCAACAAGAACAGCATCTTATTCTACATTTGCATGGTGCTTTCAAGAGTGGGGCTGTGATTTGGGTTGGAGCTTCCTAAGGCTATTAGAATAATAAAATGTATGATATTAGTAAGTAGCAATGTGGGAGAGGGACTCTTCAGGGACTTCTAAAGTACTGCAAGATAAATTAGTTGAAATTAAGGAAGAGAAAATTAAAGCTGAATATCAAGGAAAGGGCTGACTGGGAACACTAACTCAGTGGAATTAAGCTTACAAGACAATCTCCCAAGGACTGTGGTAATGACTGCATTTCCTGGCATATTTAAAACTAGATTGGACAAAGTAGTGGAGAAAGCAATCTGAATGCCATCACGTTAACCAGGGTAGGGGCTAGGTTAGCTGAACTAAATAGTTCTCTCTTTTTAGCTTCTCCAGACCCCAAAGCCCTGTCCAAATCCACTGTGCAGTATTGGCAGCTAGAAGGCATCCTTGTAGACTAACATGTCATGACTACACATGTTTGATGGTGCTCTTCTGGCAGAAGCATGATTTGGCTGATGTGCCATGTACTACCAGAAAAGATCTTCCTCATTCACTCAAGAGGAGGGACTGAAGCTTTCTACTGAACAACAAGACAAACTGACTTCTTTGTGCAGGGACAAAAACTGCTTCTCCTCCTTAGCAATGCACCCCGAGAAGTTCATCAAATGTTCAGAAGTTCCAACTAAACCTACCAGGGTTTATGAAGACCTCCACATCTTTGGATGCATGTTTATCAATAGACCTTATTGTGTCATCTGATGCTGAACATGTTGGATGGTTATGTATTTGCAACGCTGCTGAATGCATATAGGGTCTTTCATGGTACACCTTCTTATGCAAGAGTGATTTCAGAAACATGCCTTCTTGATGTCAGAATACTGTTTAAAATGGGCTTTTCAACCCAGCTATGGGTGAACCAAGTCTACCAGCTTCACTAAAGCAGTGGGAACTTACCAGGCTCAAAAAACAATGAGGTATAATCTGGCTTGTGGTCATCTGTCTCTTGTGCTGTCAGAGGTGTGATTGCAGCAGGGGTGCTCTGACCTAAGTCTGTGTAGCCCAGGTAGCACTACTAGTGAAGATGTGGTGGCAGTGGTTGCTAGCTATGCTCCCAGTCACCATGCTAGCTAGATTAGAGACAGACCAGATATGCCTCTCTACACTAAAGGTACACCCCCATCCTTCTTGTAGACAGCGTGTAAGCCTAGGCACCAAAATTTGAAAAAAAATGGGTTTTGTTGGAATGAGTTGCTAAAGGTTGCACAAGATATCATTGGAAGTGTGTGAAATGGGAGATGACAGTCTGGCTCCTCTTCTGTTTTCTTGGCATTGAAAAAGAGGCCTGGCTGGATAAGAAGGAAGGTCTAACTGGAAGCACAAATGGAAGAGGCACATCACTCCTTCCTTCCATCTGCTACACAATGAAATGGATTGATCTTTCCTACAGCTCCAAAGAGTCACCTTGGTTTGTAATCTTCACTTGTCCTCCTTAGAGACGTCCTGGGAAACCTCATAGCCCTTTTGATCAGGCTTACCTCTGCTTTGACAACTGAGTGACTTATTTCTTTCTTATTAGGCTGTAACGGTGAAGTATGCAGGTTTCCTCTTCCCACCCACTCCTTATTAATGCCTGGCTGCCATGAAGCACAGAGAATACAGTCATAGAAGCTACATAATGGAAAATCATTTGGGTAAAAATGAATTGCTTGGCGACAGCAGAAGCCATATGAGCAATCAAACTGCAGTGCATCACCTAGATTTAAAAGAGGCTGTGCCAAAAATCGCTCTGAGAGCCCAGTAAGTGTGGAAGCATTGAGGCCAGCTCTGCTGGCATGGAGACTAGCTGAACTAATAGTCCTTAAACAAATTGGCAAACTGAACATTGGCCTCTTTCTAGTCTCATCATTCCTGCTCATCATGATTGACTCAAGAGGATAAGAAATGCAGACTTTTACACAACAAAAGGAAATATAGAAGTGGCTTCTTAAAAAGTCTATAGTGGAAGCGGAAGAGATGTGTGAGGTCATCCTTTCCATCCTATGATCATGCAGGGCCATATACTACTCAAAACTTGACTATATTTGTTTTCCATCGCAGATTGCCTGATACATGAAATTTATGCTGTGCCCAGAAATGAAGGCAGTTGTCAGTGAGCTGGTTGTGATGCTTTGATACTCTCTGCCTTGCTCATCAAGCAGTGCTGGTAGGATGGGGAGCAAAGTAGGATATCTCATTATGTGTGCCTTCTTTGGACATCCCTATGCAGGGCATTAGTTGAACATAAAATTTGGGGAAGTTTCCCATCTCTTCGGATGTCCTAAGAAATAGGAAGGGATGGAACCACACAGAGGATCCTGAGGCCAAAATCGGGATGCAAACTTATCCCGTCACTCAATGGCTCCCTCAAACACACCTTGCTGGTTCATGCAGGTTGTCTCCTGAACCCAGAGCAGTTCTGTGTATAAGCTGATTAGCACTGAGTGACAATGAGGTGCTCATCCCCATAATTAGCACTCCTGCAGCACAGTGTGGGTGTGTCCGCTCCACTTCTAGGTTCAAAAGCAGACTGCATGAAGCAATATGACAGACTGGAGTATACGTTGCTACCAAGTGCACCATAGACATGGACTGATGGTCCCAAGTGATGAGCATTTCACCACTTTCTTCGGCAAATTATTTTTCAGTCTAGTGGAGATTAATTAGGAAATAATCCTGATGCATCTATGTACACCCCCATTAGCCACTCTAAACAAGTACAGTAGAAGTGTGTGGGAGGAGGGATGGAGGAGGAACAGCAGTAGTGGAAGGTGCAGCTGGGAAATTGCTTTCCTGCTCATGGCCCTATTAAATTTGCTTCTTGTTCTCCTCTAGTGGGGGTGTTGTGACTTCTGAGCCCTTGTGTACTTAGCATCCCACTGGATCTCCACGGCAGGTCTTGCAGCTGCCAGCTGCAGCTTGTACCAGCTTGGTTGAGGATTTGATACTTTTTCAAGCCATTTCCATACAGAAGCCCAGACAAGGGAGCAAAAAGTTTCCCTTTCCTATGTCATTGGATCAAATGAAGTCCTTCAAGTAATACTGGTCAAAAGTTCAAGCCCTCCAGCAGGGCCAGACACAGTCATGGGTGAACCAGGCAGCTTCCCAGGGTCTGAACAGAAAGGGGTCCCAAAAATGGAACTAAATGCAACAAAAAAAATCATAATCTCTGGGGAAAGGGGCCCAGTACTAAGGGTTCACCCAAGGCTGCCAGGAATATAGGTACATTGCTGCCCTCCAGGCTCACTTCTAATGAGCCCACAGAACAAAATGCCCAACTTTCCCTATGCCTGAAGAATGGCATTTGTGCCTAAAAGCATGCAAAGAACCACTTTTCCAACTATTTAGCTGGTCTAATAGAAAATATCCCATCTTCCCAACAAACCTCGTCTGGCACAGAACAAAATACATTCAACATAAGTAAGAGTACTACCCTTCACCATAAGGGGGCAGTCATAGACACCTACCTGGCCTGTGGACCAAGAATCAAACTGATCCTGAAAACTTAACTAAGTACATTTGCTCATTGGTGAAAGTGAAGCTACTTGGTAAAAAGTTAGCAGCTGGAACTGTTCAGTATGTGTCAGATGTCAGGGTGGTTGATCAGGCATATTTCACCAGCATTCAGTTCACCTAAAGAATTTAAAAGAGGAAAATGAAGGACTGCTAATTGCCATGTCACATGTCACTTCAGAAGGTCAAACGAATAGTCTGTTTTTCCTTGCTGCTGACATGGGATTTCATGTGTAAATAGCCATTCCATAGTTCTTACCATGCAATTAAAATGTCTACATTGAAGTAACATGTTAATAGCCAGCGATTTAAAATGCCACTAGGCAATCTGATTGTGTGATAAGAGAATGGAAGCCAATGACATGAATTTAATGCTTACTATAATTGCAGAAAGAAAGAAGATAGTAGAAAGGATAGCATAAGTATAATAGGAATTTTCTATATGGAAATAATTACTGTATTTAGGAGGTAAAATTAAATAAAATATGATGATTCCTTTTTCTCCATCTGTGTCTTCCAAACACTTGGGTTGGTTTTACGCTGTTGCTTTTTTAAAATTATTATTATTGCAGTTCTCTGTTTTTAGTAAACTTCCAAGTACAGTTCTTTAAAAGTATATTTTGAAAAAAAAAAAACGAACGAAACAATAGTGCCCTACAATTAACCCCGGTACTCTGAAATAAAGCCATAACTTATGTATAATGCAATCCAACTACACTGTTTGATTAAGGACTGGGTTTTCATAGAAATGTAAACCTAGACAGAGCCTTTTGGATCAGAGATTCCAGTTCCGTGTCGTTACCCCAGATTTTATGATTTCCTTCATAAATGTGTCTGGCTCCATTTTCAAAGCATTTTTGGAGGGAAAGGACATGGGGTGGAGGTCATCCCCACTACCGCAAATGCTAAAGTTGCTCCAGAACCCTATTGTTCCACCAACTTGACGTACGTTTCCAGTGGGTGAAAAATATGGCCTGTGGCCTGAGGAACATTGGTTTAAAAATGTGAGCAGGGTCAGATCCTCGACTTGCAAGATCCTAAAAAAAAGGAACCATTTCCTTAGCTGCTGTGCAATTTTCAGCACAGGAATTGCACTCAGTAAATATGTATTCAAGAGTACCCAGGTAGTGCCTCACTCCACAGAGCTCCCAAAGAGCAAGGGAGATCTCTGCGCTCCCAAAACCACTGTACCCAACAGTTTCCACTCATGAAAATGTTAAATATTTTGGTTACTTTTAGGTAATTTAAAGAAGTAATAATATGTTTTTATCCATCTGTTTTTTTCTTCAGTTGTATTCCACCAGTTTCTAACCAGAATCTTCCAAAGCATGTTTCCCCTGCTACATGGAGAACATGGCAAAATTTTCCCCTGCCCCACCCTCATCTTTGTCAAAATTATCAGTGCAAAATTCTAGCTTTATTAACATTTGGTTTGGTTTCCAGTAACTGAAAACTGATAAATTCCTGCCCCAAATTTACAGGTTTTGATTTTTCAGTGGTACCTTCTCTTAGTATAAATAAGACATTCAGGTACAATTCCATATTACTAAGCTACTTTCATTTTGTCACAACCCATTTTTTTTTTCCTGCTGAAAAAGGATTCAGTGGCAATATTTTCCTTTTTTTCCCTTCAAATCATAAACAAGAAATCCTGCAGGTTTCATATTAGACTTGCACAAATACAACACAACAAAACAACACAGCTGCTTTTCCTCCTCCTTCAATGCACAGCAGCAAGGATAACCAGCCCGATCTCTCTACGACTTCCATGTGCAAACTCTTTATCATTTCTGGCTCTTGCTTTGACTTTGCACACACAAGCTTTTGGATTCATTACATCGTCTAACCTACAGTTGTGATCTATGAATGCCTTACCCTGCCTTTTAAAGCTCTTCAGCATGCTATCCATTTGAGGATACTTCCTTCTCCTAATTAGCCTTGCTATAAGCAGCAGTTGAAGAAGTTTAAGTTTTTTGGGAATGTATTTAGGTTAAATCAATATTTGAAAAAAAAATAAAAAAAATCATAGAGTTTATGCTGTGATGGCTAATTAGCTGAATTAAAAGGGATAGCTCAAAATGAAAAATTCATTGCCTTTTGACAAGAGTGTTTTTTCCCCTCTGTCCTAAGATAACTAGAGAGGAAAAGCCCTGCTAATGGATTTTGCTAAAATATTGATAGTCAAAAGGTATGGATCAACACAATATGGATTAATTGTAAAATCAAATTCAATATTTTATTACTGATGCTAATGAAATATTTACTAGACAGGTTCATATTCTGGTGTGCTCTGGAGTAATTAGAAAGAATTTAAAACCCTGTTTTAAAACCTAGGTTGATATGTTCCTTCTCATAACACCAGGTGAGAAAATTAACCCACTTGGGATAAACCACTCTCCAAATGACATATGTTTAGCCTTTTTTTTGGTCTTTATTTTTTGCATTGGCTATTCTCTGGGAGAGCCAAGTTCAAAGGGAATTGATCCAAAATCTTCAGAAATTAATGGGTCTTAAATATATAGCACAGAGTCAGTAAAAAATATATTGAAGTCAACAAAAGTAATCCCGTTAATTTCAGTGGATCTTGGATTAGCCTCCGAGTTCTTTGATAGCAGCCATGAAGTTGCCCACTAATAAGAAGCACTCAGATATTATTGTGATGAATGCCACTTTAGCACCAAGGAAGAAAATTGGTGAGAATTGGTGAGTGTTAGTTGTTGGACAATACAAGAGACAAGATACTATACTATTTTCAGATATTCAAAGATTAACATGTAGCTGCCATGTGTGATGATGCTAGATAAATGGAAGAAGTCAAATAAGCTCGACATCTGATAGAAAGCTTATTGGAAAGTGTTTGAGGTAAGATTCATTAATGATTAGTGACAAGAAAACCTTTATGCCACATCATCCGGCCACATATTCTGTATAAGCCACACTCTAAAAATAATTTTTTATACAGGAAAGAAGAAAAGAAATATCTTACTGAATCAATATCCTGTGTCTCACAATGGCCGAGTGGATGCTAAGGGAAAGAGTATTTATACAGGGCCTATCCAGATAAATCTGTCCTCTATCCCTCTTTCCCAATGGTCATTCAGAGACCTGGGAAGTGCTAATTTGGGGACTTCACATTTCACTATCAGTACCCACTAATGAGCCTATCCTGTCTTTCGACCTGGTTAAATTATCAACTTCTACAACGCCTTTTAACAAATATATATCTATATCTAATATATAACATGCCTTTCCTACTGCTTGTAGTTTTGTGAAAGTCCATCTTTAAAAGCTAATGCCTTAGTTCTGAATAAATTTAACTGTATAGGATTCAGGAGTGGAAGAAAAATGCAAGCTCCAAACCTTTCTGGCACAAAGCTCTAGTTTCATCCTCTAGAGCATCATCGTGTAAACCCAGGGGCAGCTCCAAAGAGGGATTCACTGGTGCACTTGCACCCTCTCTCCCCTTTGATTCTTGGTCCACCCAGAGTTTATAACTAGCTGCCTGGCAGTAGCAGCAGTGTTTCTAGCTAGGAAGTGCCGAGGGACTCAATTCACTTTTTGGTGCATTGCAATCTACCCAATCCCTAATAAACTCTCCTTTCCACAGGTGTTAAGGACTCCCTCTTCTTTTTAATGATCTTGATGTTCCACCAATCCAGCTACCCTTTCTTCTGCAGTTCTGCTGTCTTATCTGCTACTGTTAATGAAGCTCCTATTTCATAGCCCTACAGATTGTTTTTAACTCATTCCAATAAAGTTGTATTTATTTTTTCCTCTCTCAAACTAAATCATACAGTCCCAGGCCTCTAATGTATCAGTAAAGCTTCTAGTTTATTTTTAACTGGAGAAAAATATGTTGTTTTATATGTGATGATGCACCTCACAGTCTGCCCCCAGCTTTCTGAATTTCTAGATCTGCCCATGCTTAAGTCTACTGGCAAACATATCTTGTGTCCTGAGAGTGACATTGTGGAAAGTGGTAGTTTTGACTCCCACCCCTCTCTTTTTTTGGCAGTTTGATCAAGGAAACAAGGAGTAATATGGAGAAAAAGTGTCTCTTTGAAGTGGCTAAGTAGTTGGTGCAGGAACACGGGGGAAATGGATTTATGGAGAGAGGTCAGGTGAGAGAGCTGAAAATCCAATTGATCAATAAAATAGCTCTCACAGCCATCTATGTTGCATGTTCATGTAGGTACAGGTGAAGTGCAAATGCATTCACCAGTAGGCATGGTTCTGCAACTGGGCCCATCAACAATGTGACTTGACCTTGACTTTCTGAATACCAGGACTCTTCTTTCTATTTTTAAACAAATACAGTTGTGTCTCCCAGCTATACATCAATGTCATCCATGGCTGCCATTTAAATTCTCTCTTTCTTTCCAGGCTCCAGTTATTATTACGTCTTGTATACTGCCTAGAATTACAGGAAAATGTACCGGCTCATGCTGAGACCCTTTGTAAAACAAGAGAATGATATTGCTCGATAGAAGACAGTAGTGGTATCGCAGTGTAAGCTTGAGTCTTATGATTTTCTTTTTAATCTGCAGTTCCTGAAGTCGTGATAGTACATCAGATAATCATGTGACTTCTTTCTTTTTAAAACAGCAGGTTTCTAATCTTCAGAGCTGCTGACAAAGGCTCAAATAATCAAAAAGTAAGTGTAAAGAATCCAAAGCATAACTTTTTTTTAATGGCCTCATAACCGTAAGCCAACCCCGTGATGTTTCTGAGGTCTACCTCATGATTTTACAAATGTTAGAGGCAGAAAATACTGAGATGTCCCAAATACCAGTCAAACAGAAGAGAGAGACTTTCAGAGAGAGATGGGCTCTGCTTTGCAAAGAGAAATCGTTGTTTAATTCAGATCCTGAAACGTGAGTGGCTGCAATCTTTGTGCACAGATCACAGAAAGAAGTCACATGATACTACAAGAGATAAGGGGAACAGGGTTGTTGGGGGTTTTTTATTTTTGTTTGGTTTTTGGTGTTTGTTTAGGGTGGTTTTTCAAAGGTAAATTGGTATTTTTTCTTCATTCACAAACTGGAACTTTCTTTATAAGTTCAGCTACTTGCCAAGAAAATACTCTCTATAAAGGATGACCTTATTTAAGGCAGATCATTTACAGCTCAAGTCTTACATGGGGCTAGATGCACAAACCAGAAGCTATTGATGGAAACCCCAGGTGGGCTGTGAGGTGGGATCCACTGATTAAGGTAACTACACCTGGAAGTATATTTTTCTGCAAGCCTTCAAACGGGATAGCTTGGGATTCATGAAAGATAAGCAGACAGCATTGCTTTTCATTAACATCTACTGGCCTCCGTGGCCGTGGACGTGACCTGGTGTGTATGTTATATAAATTGGTCAACACAATTCAGTGTAGGTCAGTGTGACACAGTAGATATCTTACTGGTGCTAAATGCACAAGCAGCTATTGCTTGAGTAACCAGCATTGCTCTCTGAGAAGCTAACATATTTAACAGAGCTTATCATGGACATTTCGATAGATCCATATCCCACTGGAATATGTAGTTCCAGCAAAATCAAAGTGCTTTATAAAATAAAGTCAGTTTCACTGGAAAATTGTGTCATAAGAAAGAAATTAGAGTCCTGACTATATTGGCCTACCCCATTTTATTGCTTTTGGAAAGAAACGGTTCAGCTTATCATATTGAAATAGCTTTTCGTTTTCATAGATTCATAGATGCTGGGGTCAGAAGGGGCCCGAACAGATCATCGAGTCCAACCCCCTGCCCTTGGCAGGAAAGAGCACTGGGGTCAGATGACCCCAGCCAGATGCCTATCCAACCTCCCCTTGAAGACCCCCAGGATAGGGGAGAGCACCACCTCCCTTGGGAGCCTAGTCCAGATTTTGGCAACCCCTACCGTGAAAAATCCTGATCTTTCCTTTCCTGATAACTAGCCTTTTGGTTTTCTTTCATGGTGATGTGTTAATAAAATACTAGTTTCCAACCTAAAATGAAGCATTTTAATCTTGCCCAAATTAAAATATTTCAAGGGACCCACCCCTCCCAGCTGTATTTTCCTTTGCATGGAATTTTAGAGCATTTTCGGGGGGGGGGAGGCAGAATTTAAGGATGAAACCAGATTTTGAAAGCTTGTGCAATGGATTTCTATCTTCCGCACAGCTCTTTCTGTAATGCGCTCAAAACAGGCTGCTTACAAAGAGAGATCCAGACTTGGAGCTATTATAAAAGCTCCACTTTTAACTGGCATATTATTCACGAGTTAGCTAATAAGAGGTGGAAGGAAAGGCTCTAAGCCCTAGCCATGTCTGCTTATTCCTCTCCCTTCCCAGGTATCATTACTGCACCATTTCCTATGCATCTTTGTAACTGGGTATTTAGATACAATGTATTATTCAGCCGCTCCATGTCTCTAGGTGATCTGTGGACTTCCAAACCAGGCATAGAGCCTGGTAAACAAAGTGGGCTGAACGTGGAACTCAAGCGGTGGAGAAACCTACTTGTAGGCTGGGCAGGGGGCAGGAGGATTTCTCCGATGAATGCTTGCTTCTTCGAAACACATTGAGTCCATATGACACAAGACTCCCCAGGTCCTCACAAAACACATCAGTTCCCCCTGTCATTGTCTTCTTGTTTCATGGGCCTCAAAGGCACCAAACAGAGAAGAGCTCTAAAACTTCAGGGATCTTCAGGTTAGTTTCTTGCCCCTCCTGTATCCATAGGAAGCTTGGGAACTGCAAGATAATGAGCTTCGTGGCACCTCATTGGGTCACCCTTCACAGAAGTCGGTGGAAATCCCTGAACTAATCTTGTGACATTCCCAGTGCTACCTGCTTGCTCAAAATCACAACAGAGCCTTAGAGTTACTTAACAGATCCCTTTGCAGCAGGAGACACGACCTCCAGAGACCACCTCAACACTAGTAGCCCACACCACTTCCCATTGTGCTCTATTCATCTCAGGGTCTGTATTTCTGCTGCCCTCTGCACAATTTACTAGCTGCTGGTATATGTTCACAGACGGTTCTAGCCAATGGTTGCCCTTGGCAACCATTGCATTTATCCATTTAACAGAAGAACTTTAGCTTCAAACAAAACTTCAGTGACTCGGCTTCTCCTGATCTGACTCTGCAGCGTTTCAGGTGGTGTTTCGCCCTGGTGTTGAAGGCCAGAAGAAACAAGGTCACCTAGTCTCTCCTCTGGAACAACACAGGCCGTCATCTTTCAACCAAGAATTTTCATTTGGTGCATGTAACAAAAACATCCAGTCCCGAACTGAAGACAGAGAATACACCACTTTCCTTGACGGTTTTTTTTTTTTTCAATTGGTAAATTACCTTCATTGTTATATATTGGTGTCTAATTTCTCACTCGAGTTTCTCCAGCTTCAGTTTCTAGCCATTAGCTCTTACTATTTTTTCCTGTGGTGAATACAAGGGCCCCATACCTCATCTTTTCCCTTTGTGAAGTTATTTACATGCTCTAATCAAGTCATCTCTCAGTCTTTGTATTGAGATAAACTGACTGAGCTCTTTACTTCTCTTGATCTTTTCTCTTTACAGTATGGACAACCCCCGCTTAATGCTATTTCATTATAACACTCGTTTTACATTGGCACCCAGTTCCACTAAGTGCTCGGCAAGTTTTGTTATAACGCTTATGGCTGCCAACTTGGTACGTCAAAAACTTTCGGTTTCATTTAATGCTATTTCCACTTAATGCTTGGCTTTCTGGGAACCAATTAAGAGCATTAAGCAGGGGTTGCCTGTACTATGACATAACCTTCTTCCCAACTCTTGCCCCCCTGCCCTGGTGGTGGCAGCTACAAGGTGGATTTGCAGATTTCTCTTCTTTCACCTCCAAAGTGAAAGAATAACCATCTCTTACACTAGCTATTACTTGCTAACTACTGCAGCTGTCAACCACCCCAAGGGGCAGGGACAGAACTTAGATGAAGACAAGAAAATGAAGCCTACCTCCTCTCCTTAAAACAGAGCAGTACATTTCCTTGCTTATCCTTGCTCAAAAAAAAAAAAAAAAAAAATCTCATTGCTGTTTGCGAAGAGGCTTCTACTTCAGAACTCAAACCATGCAAAAAGATCTCCCTGACTTACTTTACACTTCATTTCTTGTGATATTTAAAATGGTCTTTTCTGTGTATTCTGATGTTTCCTTTCCCCTCTGCTTTTCTCTTCAAGCTTTAAGTTGAGTCACCCTGGGTGCATCTACATGTTCAGTAGTGTGCTTTTCCTAATGCGCATTGAATTTAGTACCTCTAATGTGAGGTACTAAATACATGCACATTAGACTGCAATGAAAGTGCATGCTTTCTTAGTCACGCTTAATGCACAGTAGCCTAATTTTACTGTGCAATAGTGTATTAGCATGGTTTCTGACGTGGCACTTTAATATGCAGTAAAATAGGCTACTGCGCTTTAAAGTGCACATGTAGACACACCCAGGGCAAATCAAATGGACATACAGATAAGACTTTGCACAAGACTTCAAACACAAATGCTGCTGATTTAATATGATACACAAATCCAGACAAAATAATAAAGCCTTGACACCATGCCTTGTTTCACTCCCCTCTCCAGAGTGTCCTGGGACCTAAGGTCAGGGTCCTCTGGGACATCCAGGAATTTTTTCCTGCAGCCTCTCCTCTGAACCACACAATAAGTCTCTCCCTTGGCTTCCCCAGGATAACATGCTTCTTTTCATCTTGGCAGGCCCTGAAACACAGAATCATAGGAGTAAAGGAAGTACAAGGTTCTTTAGTCTAAGCCTCAGCACAAACGTTGGATATGCTGATGTGAAGCCATCCTAGATATATGCCCATCCAGCTTTTACTTGGCAATCTGGAATGAAGGAGATTCTACCACTTTCCTAGGCAGTTGGTTTCATTGTCCTAGGGTCATACCTTGATTTCATATATTAAAAGGATACAGTCATATAAGATTTGGCGCAAACTTAGTGAACAAAAGTTTTAACATAGCTCTGACAGATTGAAATGGCCATAGTAAACAATATACATCATTTATATACAATGTATGCATATATATGCATGTGTTATACACATACACGGATATATCTATACATACATACATACAATAATGTTGTAAAATCAGTTCTTATTCCAATGGAAATCTTTTCTCCTTGAAACTAATGAATTGTCTTTGTACTATGTACAACTCAATCATTGCAGTGTTGCAGTGGTGTAAGAGAATGTGGAAGTGACATTAATGAGAAATTAATGAGTAATGAAAGAGCAACTGACAAGTTGTTTCTTTTCTCCTTTTTTCCTCTCTTCTTTTTTTTTTAATTAACCATTCTGAGTTGAAGGAAATAAGGAAGAAACCTATAGGACTAAAGGCAGCAGCTCTTTATACCAAATGCAAAGTGGGAGCAACTAACCCAAAGTCTGTGGATTACTCATTATTACACCAGTATGACCCAGGAAGGAGTTAATTTCATAGCCTTAAGGGCAGAAATTGTTACTGAGTTCCAGTAGTACGAAAGGACAGAGGAACTGCCAACCCCTGCATTCAAAACTCATTTGTCAGCCTGCAGAAAGATTGGCAAGGCTGGCTTAAGGGAACCCCCCCACCCCCAAAATGAAATTTTAAAAACACACAAATATTTCTTTTGAAATTGCTTTTTGCTTCGGTAAGTTGCTCTATACCACTTTTAAAGCTTTCTTCTGCTCAACTGAGCTGTAGACCCTTTACTTAATAATCAAAGCTGAGATACCCCCAATACCACAAAACGCCCAGACCCGTGTCCTCAAGGGGTAACTTTAAATGTGTTTAAAACATTACAGTTGGCAACAGTGGAGCATGAATGAGATGTTGACAATTCTTTTGGTTTTAATTATCACTCAAGTATTCTTTTGTAAAACGGGTCATTAACTCTTAATACAGAAATTTTAACCTGAGCACATCAGTGTGTCTCTACCTCCAAAATAAAGTCAAGATTTATTGATCAAATTCTATTGGGGTGTGAGAATAGATGACTAAATAAATCATATTTTGAGTTCTGGCCCAGAATCTTCTTAGATTCTGCTATATTTTTTTCCCCCCAAAGTTAAAGAATGAAAGCTTTTTTTTTTTTTTTTTTTACCCAATCTCTCTAGAAAATTAAACTCTTAAACTAGTATCAAAGAATAAAGGGGCTTATACAAAAAACATAAAACAGAGAAAACCTGTCACTATATCATCTACTTGATCTTATTAATGGGGCTCTGTATGTTAAGGTATATTTTTCAGATATACACTTGTAATAGTTTGTCCTGCTATTTCATTTATTTCTCCATTAGGTGGCACTCTGGAGATACTTCTAAACTTGGAATCTATATTTTCTTTCTTTTTAAAGAGCCATCAAATTAGAGATTTCCTCACAAACCTGTATTGTTTACAGCCTGCTGGAAAAAGCCAAGTGAATTACACAGAGAGGTTCAGAAAATTAGCATTGTTAAATGTGTCACATATATCACTAATAAAGTTTCATTATTTACACTGTCGACTTGAAAAGCACTTATTTCCTAATCAATCAACTCACAACTAAATAAACAGTCATACAGGCATACAACATGAACTGATGGTTTTCCCAAATAACATCTATTTGATGTTAAATCTATGTTGACTGATGTTGAAAATAGAGGAACACCAGAATATAATACTCCCCAGTCTGGTCATTACCTGTCACACCTGGGTGCTTGGTTGGTTATGAGGAAAAACATGCATATGTGTAGTTGGATTCTTGTTTATTTGCAAAGGAAAAATGTCCAAACCTGGTGTTCAAACAGAGCTAAGATAATTTGTACAATCCAGGGTCTGTTGTTAACAAGTGGAATCTCTTTGAGGTGGAACATGGAGATCAAAAACCACTGAGTTTTATTTCAAATCTAGCCACAGGTAGTGGCTGAAAGGCACCACTTTGGGCACCTTGTGTGACTTAGGACTTCGCATTGCTTTCTTCTGAAAATCCACCCCATTGGCAGTCATTGGCATTCATCTTTGAGGTGCCAAGAGATAAACTGCAAGCTGTCCTGGGGCAGATCCAGTGCAGGGCACTGGTAGAATTGGGAATCTGAAATGAACAAAGAGATATTGCAAATAAAGGGCAAGGATCTGGGGGAACGTTTGTTCACCAGAGCGCCCCAAGGGATGACGAGGTCGAACAGTCACAAACTCCTGCAAGACCGTTTCAGGCTGGACATAAGGAAGAATTTCTTTACTGTCCGAGCCCCCAAGGTCTGGAACAGTCTG
>NW_017728951.1:22175973-22200571 GCF_001723895.1 Crocodylus porosus
CCTTTGGGCAGGGGGCTGGACTCGATGATCTCCCCAGGTCCCTTCCAGCCCTAATGTCTATGAAATCTATGAAACTCTGTCTCTTGACACATGGAGGAACATATGAGCAGTGGGAACCAAGGTTCTCTCTAAGCTGTGCATGTGCGCAGCTGCGCACCTTTTCAAGGCCACGCACTGGGAGAGGAGTTGAAGGTAAACTCAGAGGGGAGGTGGGGCAGGAGCTCCCCCAGCTCCGGGGAATTGCTCCGCTCCCCCAGCTCCGGGGAACTGCTCTGCTCCCCCACTTCACTTCAGGGAGGGAGGAGGCATGTGGCATCAGGGCCGGGGGTGGGGGGCGGGGGTAAGCACTTCCCTAGAGCCAGCAGAGCCTGCGCCAGTCCCCCATCCCAGCCTCCATCCCTGCCTTGCCACACTTCAAGGAAGAGCCACTGCCTGCACCGAGTGAGGCTCTGCTGGCTCCGGGACACTGCTTCACTCCCTGGCCCTGATGCCACGTGCCTCCTCGCTCCTCAGCCTCCAGCCCCCGGCCCTTAGCCCCCCCGCTCCAGCCCCCAGTTCCAGCCTCCGGCCCCCAGCCCTCAGCCCCCTTTAGTAAGTGTCCCACACCGGACTGAGGCAGCGTGCTCATGGACGCTCCTTAGAGGAGACATTGATGGGGATGTGAGTCAGCTGTGATTTGCAATAGCCAAAAGAGCAAAGCAGCCTGGTCACTAGAATAGAGTGACAAATCTGCATGTCCTTCCCTGTGTTTCCAGAAACACCCTTAACATGACATGCTTCAATCCTTGGAGATGATCTTATGCATATCTCTTTGAGCACCATGACTAGTATCCGAGCACTTTCCACATTCAGTCGTAGCCATAGGAAATAGGGCTGTGTGAAGCTTTGGTTCCGGATTTGATTTGGCAGAGATTCGGCCTGATTCGGTGGCTGAATCTCCAGATCAAGTCAGGAGACCCTTTAATCTCTCTGAATCAAATTGGAACCCTCCAGCTCAACTCAGAGAGGTTTGACAATTCAGACAGACGCAGCTTGATGTGTTTTTTCTACATACTTCAAGGTACCAGTGGGATCATGAATGCTGAGATGGTGGGGTGGATGGAGCGTCCCACAGAAGCCAGGGGGGCCCCAGCATGCTTGGTGACAGACCCAGAAGTCGACCAGGCCCTTCCCCACCCCTCGCCCCCCACGCTTCCTGGCACTTAGGACAGAACAATCCCAGGCACCGATACAGGATTGGGGACCGATTGGCTAAGCAGCAGCTCTGCAGAAAAAGACCTGGGGGTGACAGTGGACAATAAGCTGAATATGAGCCAGCTGTGTGCCCTTGGTGCCAAGAAGGCTAATGGCATCCTGGGCTGCATTGGTAGGAGCATTGCCAGCCAGTTGAGGGAAGTGATTTGTCCCCTCTATTTGGCACTAGTGAGGCCACACCTGGAGTCCTGTGTCCAGTTTTGGGGCCCCACTACAGTAAGGACATGAACTAGTTGGAGACAGTCCAGTGGAGGACGAGGAATATGGTTCGGTGGCTGGGGGACATGACTTCAGAGGAGAGGATGGAGCTAGACTGTTCTCAGTGGTGACAGGTAACACAAGGAGCAATGGTCTCATGTTGCAGCCAGAGAAGTTTAGATTAGGTACTAGGAAAAACCTCTCTCACTAGGGGAGGGCAGACAAAGCACTGGAGCAGGTTGCCCAGGGTGGTTGTGGATTCTCCATCCTTGGAGGTTTTTAAGACACAGCATGACACAGCCTTGGCTGGGATGATGTAGTTGGGGCTGGTCCTGCTTTGAGCAGGGAGTTGGACTGGATGTGATCTCCTGAGGTCCCTTCCCACCCTCACTTCTATGATCTCCTCTTAAAAGCACCAGTCTGGGGGCAAAAAAACCTCAGGACATTGTTCTGGAAAACCCAGAAGCCTCTAGAACTGGAAGTAGCCTACATGGTATGGTGCTTCTGATTAGTGCAACCCACAGTCGGGCTAGTTATCTCTGCTGAGAGCAAGCAGGTGGAGACCACTAATGAGTCTGGCAATACTCCAGAGGCACATGGATCACCTGGCTTGCAAACGCAGGCAGATTTCCCTCTCCTAGCACACATACTACCTTTGGCAGTGGCACTGACAGACTGCTCATTTCTGGAGGAACTTTGAAGAGCTCACAATTGTGTTTCAAGATGAGATACGTTCATCGTTGTGAAAAGGGGCAGGGTAATGCCTGTGCATCGTGTGTGGGCTTAAGTGATACTTGCATGGTGCGCACACATCGTGCTGGTACGTTGCACAGAAGATGATTCAACCCAATGGAAAGAGTCATAGAGCTCACCTGCTAAAGCCAAGGGCAGACTTTGGTTAGCATTCACAAACGTAACCCAGAATCAATGATCTATGGAGGGTTAGGGTGCACGAAGGATGTATTATTAAGTCTTTGTGCACTGGAAAGTGCTGGCAACATACTGCAGTTTTGAACAAATAAATGAATTACTAGGAATAAGAGAGACTGCTGATAAAACAGAAAAAATACTATACTCGGGAGGTGATTTTAGACTGAGTACTAATATTTTATACAAGAGAATATTGAATTTAGGGAAAGGCTTATTCATTCATTTGGCTTTTTAACTTTCCAAAGTGCTTTTATTGACTGATTTTGTTTGTGGCAACTAATATTACTGTCACTGTAACAATATTTTTTCTTTATTTAGCTCTCCTGCTGAAGTTTACCGTCTGAAGTCATTTGCCTTTCTTTTTCTAAGGATAAAACTGCTTTCCTAAAACCCAAATGATAGTTTTATGACACCTGCTTTAAGCCTGTATCCTTCAAAACAGAACTGGATCTATTTGGCATGCAGGACTTGAACTTCATTGGCTCAGGCCTAAGGTATATCTAGTCCAATAGCTTGTCTCCAGCTGTGGACAGTATCAAATGCTGGAACAGGAAACCCCACATTAAGCAAATGTAAGCTAATCCTCTCCCTCTGACTTTTCACCAAAAAGTCATTTTCTTTCAATTGGCTTAAGCCCCCAAACTTGAGGTTTTTCTACTCTTCCAAAGCTTGTTATTATTATATTATTATAATTTTTGATTATTTATTATTTTTAAATTGGCAACTCTTATTATCAATATAGAGTGCCTCATCCTCTCTCAACTGTGGTAAACTTACAAAGATCTTGACCTCATCGTCATCCTCCCATGTTAATTAATTCTGAGGGATAACGTAACCCCACATTTGTAGTTGTTTTCAGTTTTCCTTCTTTCAGTTTCCTGGAAAGACCCACTATGCTAAAATGAGCTTCACAGAGGTTTTGAGTTCTGGATGTCCCAAGCAGACTGAAAATATTCAGATATTCGAGTGAAACGTATACAGAAGTTATGCTCGTTTGTGGGAGAGTGTCTATATGTGCAAAGCCTGCCTCTGATCTATAAAGATTAAACTGCTCTGGCTAGGTCAGGATATTCAAAAAGCCCAAGGCAGAATCGATTTAAGCTGTGCAGTTTTCTGTAAGCGGCGTAGTTTAGATCAGTAGCAAACAGAACGCACATTCACCCTCTGGTGGGGGTGCAAATCTCAGACTGGCTTTTGCCATTTTTATATGAGTCTGTGTGTGTCGACCTTCTGTTCTGTTATGGGTATAGACTGGTTCTCTCATCACTTATACTGGTAAAAATATAATATCTGTACCTGACGTCTCGGTCCTGATCCAGAAGACACATTCTTATTTACACTTTTGTTTTTCTGCTGACCCTAGAGATTGAAATAAACTTGATTAACCCTCAAACCAGTCTCATACCGCCTTCTTTTTCGTGTGTGTGTGTGTGTATTTGTATATGTATATATATTTATATACATTTAGATACACATATATATTCATGTGTATATATATATTTTGGCATCCTGATGTGTTTAACAATACTCAGTGAAACTTCATGTACTCTGACACTGAATGCAGCATAGTAGTGGCATGGGTGTTTTGGGCTCTTGAGGGATCGATTCAACCCTTGCTCTGGCCTGGTGCTGAAGGATGTCCCAGTTGACCCAGATGTACTGGGTCATTCAGACTGAGGAGTCAAATGTAGGTAGACATGGTGCTTATTGCGCTACCTCTTCGTACATGGCTAGTTTCAGAATCGGTGTGCAAGGCTCAAGTGAATCCCCGACAGGCCTCAACCTGACCTCATTGCAATAACACATTCCAACTAGAAACTGGCTCATAAGAATGTAATGTTGATCCAGCATCTCTAGAACTACTTTGAACTTTTGGATAAAACCCCAAATAGCTTTGGTTTAGATTTTGGCTAAACCATGGGCCAGCGTTCTCAGGCCATTTGACTTCCCTATCAGGAAATATACGGTGCTTGTGTAGACGCACAGAAGAAGAGACCCCTGGCACAGCCCCTTCTACTTAGCTAAGCTGCAGTTTTATTGAGGCACGAGTGCCAAGCAAAGTGGCATACCACCTTCTGAGTGGGAACCCTGCCATTCAAGCAGATGGGCGTAAATATAGGAGCCAAGAGGAGCATATACATTATGAGCTTCAAATGTGTTTGCTGAAGGCAAGTTTCCAAACCCCGGAGAAACAGCTGTCAGCTCTGAGCTTCTGCACTTAGGGTGAGAGGTGCCGTGCAATTGCCACTCCAGGACTAAGCTGAATCCTGTTTAAAAAACAAACTGAAAATTGTTCCCAAGTCTGTAGTGAAACAGGATCTTGGCTTGGGGTGCTCACTGTCAGGGCTCTGTCACAAGGGCAGCCAGAGTCATGACTACAAGTTGTAGGGCAGGTTCAGTGTGGGTATAAGCAAGAGTAATTCTACTTGCTACAGTAAACTCTCATTTCCATATATACAACTGGGCCCTTGCCCCATTACTAAAGGAGAGAGGGAGCCAGGGAGCAGCTGACTGGGTCCAGACCCCTGGAAGGACTAACAGGTCAGAGAGCCCTTGAATAAAAGTGTCTGCCTGCCCCAGGTACAGCCAACCCAGTGTGGCAAGTGCTTGACAGGCATGGGGTGGATGTGATGGGTTAAGAGAGCTAAAGGCTAGAGGCCTTAAAAAGCCATGGGGCTGAGGCCTCAGGAGAGGGGGGTCTGATCTTTCAAGAGGGAAGCACTCCAGACCAGGGGGAGCTGCAAGGAAGCCCAAGCATCACTAGGCAGTGGAGACCAGTATTTTAGCCATATATTTAGTGTCTTATCCTGTTATGACATTGACCCACAGTGGGGAAAAACTTTGGTTGGGATCAGATGCTCATATTTTCATGGTGTTGAAATGTGAACCAGGGGACTGGGTTGTGGCTAGAAGAGAGGAGAAGACTACTGAAAAGAGTGCCAGGTGCACCCCAAGCCCAATACTTTTCAAAAAGAGGACAGGGGGCATGAGTAGGCTGAGGATGAGAAGGTCAGGCCCATCTGCAGCCACAAGAGGCTTGGAGGCCACAAGCATTGCCTGAGGGAGCACTGCTATCAACTGAGGACTGTAGCAAGCAGCAAAGGAGGATAAGGGTATTATCCCATTGCCTGTGAGGGTGAGGCTGGAGCTAGGGCCTGAGAGCAGTGAGTCCTGGGATGGTGGATCTCAGCTGGAGGGGCCCAGCCAGAGCAAAGCGGGCTAAGGCCAGTGAGCCACAGCCCAGATAAGGGCCTAAGACCTAAAGTGAACCCCCCTGACTCCCCCCACTATTGAGGGGTGTGTGTGTGATGATTAATTGTGCATGTGTCAACAGAAAAAATCTTTAGGAAAAGAAAGAGGAGTGACAAGGGAAGAGCACTAATGGTGATTCAGATTCCTAGACCTGCATTTACCGAGGGGAAACCAAAATGGCAGCACAGAGGAAGAACTGTTACTTATTTCTAGTGTTACAGCACACAACAGAGGTTAGGCCCTAAACTCCGACAGACATCACTGAGAGTTAGGCATTTAAATAGAAGTGAGGCACAGTAATATCTTTGTAGAGCTTTTTTGGGTCTCTATTATGCTAAGCAGTGTACAAAGACAATAAGAGACAACTCCTTCCTTGGAAAGCCAACCGGCTAAGTAGGCACGACAGACAGAGGGTGGGAGTGGGAAGAGAGACATGGAAGTGATGTGATTAGCTTGCACTCACACAGCAACTCAGTGGCAAACTTGGGGACAGAGCCAGGTCTCAGTCCCCAGGCCAAAGCCCAGCTCATCTTGCTTTTAAACAGGTATCAGACTGGGCACACAATGGAAGTCAGCCAATTACCAGTCTGACACTAATCGAAGCTGGAAAAGGGAAGCCCCCTTAGTTGAAACACACTTCAATTCATAGAAGATTTTAAAGGCAGAAGGAACCATTCTGCTCGCTTGGCCTGGCATAATACAGGCTCTGGAGCTCAGTGGGAGTCAGAAGTAGGGATTGGTGAGGAAACAGTTTTCATATCCCATGAAACATGTCATGATTTCAAACACCTTCCTCTCTGGCACTGGAATGAAACTCAGATCTTTATCCTTAAAGCCACAGAGAATATGTCCAAAATAGTGAATAGCCTGTTGTTCAAGGCACTTGCCTCAGGTGTGGGAGGCCTGTGTCCCCTCCTTCTTCCAATTAATATTTAAAATGAATTTACAAGGGTTAACTGAGTCAACAGGAGAACAGAACAGTCAGTCATCACGTGGTTAGGGGCGCACTTGGCTTGTGAGGAAATTCAAACCATATCTTCCACATCCCTAATGAGTGCCTGACTACTAGCCCCCTCTCTCTTATTAACATGAAATCTCAACCTAGACTCCAAAAACAACATTTTTTCCCAGGCAGAAGAGCAATTGAAATAGATATGTTCCATCTTAAAAAATAATAATAAAAAAAAAGTCTTCAATGAATTGGAAATTAATTAAACACAAAAAAAACCCCATGAACAAATTCGTGACAACCTACAGCTGTGAGTATGCTCAGCCCTTCAGGAGTTGTTTCAAACTTCACGGGAATAGTCGTTCCTTTCCTTCTGGCTTTGAGAGTTTCCCACAAACCAACCTCATCTGTACATTGGTATCCCTTCTTCTACTGTCTGTGAAGAACATCAGTCCCTAAGGAGTTCACAGACTATCCATTTTGACTGCTCATAACCATTTCATAGTTTGGTTTCTGATTCTTGATTGATTCATTGAAAATTTTCTAACATGGGAAAAACATTGACAGATAATCAATGATGAATAGTGAAGAGAGTACATTACAGGATACATTTCTGGACAAATAAGGCTTGCTAACTTTTTTTTTATAACTTTGCAAAGAGTTTCATAAATGTTTGGCAGCTGGCTGAGTGCTCAAACAAGGAAGAATAAAAGCCCCTCGAATAATGGAGAACCGGAGTCATCATTTTAATTTCTGAAAATATTGGCAAACTGCTCCTTACATCAGAAGACTAGTTTGTTAGGATGAAGCATGATCTTAAGTTCACTGGAAACCATGACTCCTGGATTCCTACTTAACTCACTGGGTAAGTTACTCAGTTCAAAATATTTAGTGGTTTATAATGTCTTAAAATGTGGGATTCTCAGCATGAGACATCTCAAAAGAGTTTGAAATAAGGCGCCTTTAGAGTACCTCATGTTAGATGCCTACAAACTGAAGCACCCAAAGTTAGTAGACTCTTTTGAGTACATTGGCTTTTATCTCTCTGTGCTTTAGGTTTCATACTAGAAATTTGGGTTTTTAAAAAGACCTATAATCTAGATAATATTGTGAATTAATTGACGTTTGAAAAGTGTACAGTGCTTGTCAAAAGAAAGCCTGTATAAAATGGGAATGCCTATGGCACCTCGTCCCCGGTAGGTCACTCATTTGGACAACATATTGTATATCAACCACCATTGGAAAAAATAATTTTCACTGCAAAGGGTTCTGTGCAAAGGGTTCTGAGTATCCCCAAATCACTTAGGTAATATAAAGTTAGGTTAAACTGCTTGTAGCTTAAGGGTAGCTACCTGACTTGGATAGAGAAGAGACAAAACTAATTAAGAAACAACAACAAAGTAGTAGTGGCTAGATAGTAATTATAAACCTTCCTTTGTACCTTCTGGGATAAAAGTAGGGAGAAAAAAAAAAATCAGTCAATAACAGCCTGGAATAACAAATTTTGCTCTTTATATGTCCTTGGTTCCAGGAACACCCTGAAATTACAGAAAATAATAAAAAAAATATTTAAATGTGCCATTAAGAACAATTGGGTAAGGAGTAACAAAAGTATTCTTCAAAAGTTGCTTTCAATTCGGGTTGAAAAGTGTTGCCAGGTGTTTCATTTTGACGCCTTTTCAACTCGTTTCAAGCTCAAAACAGCAACACTGAAACAAAATGAAAGGCTTTGAAACAGCCTCAAAACAAAAGGAGGGCAGTAGAAATGTTTCGAGAGTTTTGAAACATTTCAAGTTGCGAAGCTGGGCTTGCTTGCAGGGAAACAGTCAATTTTGAGAGCAGTCCTTCCCCCGCTCCATCCCTCTCCCTCTCCTTAGCTTCTGTATAGCTGGCCAGTGACTGTGATCCTTCCCTGAGGTCCCTTCCTATCCCTGTGCTCTGGGGGAGGGATGGAAAAACAGCTGTGCCTTAACACACACAGTCACATGTCATATGTTTTGCTTGTCAGCAGCTTGAAGTGCAGTTTCCCAGACCCCCCTGGGAAAAGATCTGCTTGAAACTTGGCAGTCTTTGTGGCCTCAGCTCTGGCTACCATGCCTGCAGTTTTCACCCCACTGTGCCTTAACATACACACAGAGTCACATGTGGTATGAGTTTTGCTTTGAACCGTTTGAGGTGCGGTTTCCCAGAAATTCCTCCACCTATCTCCTTGAAACTTGACTGGCTTCATGCCCTTAGAAGGGGCTACCATCCCTGCTGTTTTCATCTAAATCTGCAAAGAAATGACAAAGTTATAGGCAGTTTCATGTTTCTCCATTATGGCCTATGGGTGAAACGTCAAAACAGTGAAACAGTTTTGAGGCAACGAATCAGAACAGTGCTTTTGAAATGAAATTAAAAACTCAGAATGAAACCCTGTCCTGTCATAAGGGCAAAGCAGAAATCAAAACAAAATGGTGCCATTTCACACAGCCCTACTTTCAATGTACAAAGTGAATGCCTCGGTATTACTTCAAGCTCTTGACTAATAGCTGAATGCTTGTAATGGATGCTTCCTGGATTTGTTCGTATGTCTTCCTGGAAAGCACTATTTGTATTATAATATTCATTATTTTTATTGTGGGAGGATCCCTAGCCAGAGACCAGAACCCTGTTGTAGAGCTGCTGTTCAAATATGGATGAAGAAAGACCTTCCCAGAGGTTGGAAACTGAGGGCTTGCCTACTACATGAATGCCGCTGAACCCCCACATCTATGGGCCGGACCCAATGGTTCTTCCAGTCAAATCTGGCCCATCAACCATAGGTTGCCAACCCCTAAATTAAGCTAAACCAAGAATAGGCACTCTTCTTTTGTTAGACTAAGAATAATTCCCTCTAAGATGAAATCAAAAGTTTGCCCTTTCCTGTATAGCCTGTGCCAGGGTAACTGGGAAGTTGTGATGTGCTGAGCACAGTGGATTTTCATAGCATCCCAACCACAACTCTGGGACAGACCAATCACCTCAGATGATACAGTGCTGAGGTCTACTTTGCTTCAGTTTTAGGCCTTTAATCTACCTCAATTCCTCATCTATATAACAGGAGCAATATATTCCCTAATATTATATATATAATATTAGGATACCTATATCTATATAATGTTTTGTTTTGTTTTGTTTTTTACAATACATGCCAGGTGTGAGGGGGCCAAGACCCCAAGGGGCCAGGGTCGGGCGGGGAACACCGGCGTTCCGCCTGACTTCTGGGGCCCGACCCGGAAGTTCGGCCGGGGGCTTAACGTTTCCTGGAACTCGGACTGGGCCGGACTGGGACCGGCCTGGGAGAATAAAAGGAGCCCACCTACCCCAAGCAGAGGAGGTCGGAGGCTCCAGCCGGAGCCTGCACTGGGAACTGTGGAGCCAGGAGCTGCGGAGCCTGGATCCACGTGGCAGGAGCCAGCGGCAGCGAAGCCGGGAACCGCGGAGCCGGGAGCCACACGGTGGGAGCAGACGGCAGTGGAGCCGGGAGCTGCGGAGCCCAGGATCGCACCGCGGGAGCCAGCAGAGCCGGGGGCTGTGGAGCCAGAGGCGGTAGCAACTCTACATGACGACCCGGTAACAAGGGGGCCGGCGGCTGCCGCACCGGAGGAGACCGGGACAGGAGGTTCTGCCGGAGGGACCCTCCTCCGATGGCTGCGGGCAGTTTGGCCGCGGAAGACGACCCGTGGGCAGGGAGGTAAGCCTCGCAACCCCGGGTCTCGAGAGACAGTCACTAGGGATAAGGACACCCCAGACTCATAGGAGCTAGCTGCACCTGGATAGACCAGGCGCCGTAAGGACTCCTGAAGAGGGTCCTGCAGTGCGAGGGTGGCACCCCACTGCAGGACTAGGATACGGACCAGGGAGCCCCCTGACAGAGGCTGACCCCGGAGGACCGGGCGAGGGTGTAGGGGAGGAGGAGCCCTCAGGACCCCTGGACCTTGGAGACGAGGTACCCCCTTCGGACCGCCAGCTTCCCCACACGGGTGAACCCCCACATTACATCAAGTCGTGGCAGGCGAGATTGGCGGAAGCGTGAACGGCCCGTCACATACCCCTCCTCTCCAGGGGCCGTCCGGGGGATAGGGGGACTCACGGTAGGTGACGCACCCCATCCCCTCACAACTGGTGCATTGGCCGGGAACCCAACCCGAGCCTGACGCCAAGATCACCAGAGAACAATGGAGCTCCCCACAGGCACCAATGTGGCGCAACAGATGCTGCACCTAATAGCTCAGCTGCTGCAGCAGCACCAACAGACTGCCTTAAGGCAAGTGAACTTGCAGGAGCATCTGCTCCAACAACAACAGGCTAGGGGAGGCCTGTATAGCGGGGAAATGAACATTCCCCGAATGAACAAGGAGGACGACGTGGAGGCCTTCTTAGAGACTTTTGAGAGGGCGGCCCTGGCTGCGGGAGTAGATAGAACGAAGTGGGCCAGCGGACTGGGAGTCTTGTTGATCGGCCCCACGCAGATGGCATACCGAGCCTTGACGCGGGCCGAGGCCGGGGACTATGACCGAGTAAAGGCTGAGATCTTACAGCACTTAGAGATCACCCCAGAGAAGCACAGGCAGGCCTTCCGTGGGTCAAGGCCAAGGGGGAGAGGACCCCCAAGATGTTATAGCACTGCCTCAAGGATGAGATGACGAAGTGGCTGAGGCCAACGGTCGCCACAAAGGAAGAAATTTGCGACCAGGTGCTGTTAGAACAGTTCCTGGCGGATTTGGATGAGGACCCCCAACACTGGGTAAGATGTCACGGCCCCACAACCTCCCTGCAGGCGCTACAGCTAGCCGAGCAGTATACGGCGGCACAGGCGGGGCGGTGCCCGAGCCGAGGGAAGCCAAGGGCGGAAGGTTCCCCCTGAAAGGGTAAGGGAGGTAAGGGCGAGAAGATCCCGGACAGCAGGATCATTAGTTGTTTTCAGTGTGGTGGTAAAGGACATCTGGCAAGGTCCTGCCCGACCGATGCCGAGTACCCCACTAGCAAAGGGGCCCCACTCCCAAGGGGGAACAGTAGAGAACGGGAGTCCATCCGGGAGGAACCGATGGAGTGCGGAGTCGGCGGCAGGGAAGATGTCCCTCCTAGACCCTTACCTCGAGTTAAGGCCTGGGTAGGACAACGGCCCCTTATGGCCTTAGTAGATACGGGGTGCGCCCAGACACTGGTCCGCCCGTCGCTGATCGAATGGAGGTGAGCACCTCGGTGTGCGGGAATCCACCTGGTTTGCCTGCACAACCAAAGAGCTTACTTCGAGCGGTGAATCCTAGAGATCCGGCTCCAGGGTGTTTCTAGGCGCCTGCCCGTGGGATTGAGTGAGGACATCCTACACCCCATGATTGTGGGGAGAGACTGGCCGGAGATTTACGAAGTACTGGCCACACTCCGGCCGCAAAAGGAATCAACAGAGGGCTTAGCCGGGGAAGAGACCGAGCAACCCTGGCCGGGTGAGCTGGAAGGCCTAGCAAACGGCTACCAGTTCCGTGAGGCCCAGGAAGAAGATGCAGAACTGCGACCCTTCCGCGAGGAAGCCCTCAAATCCCACCGGCAGCCGGTAAGCCCCACTGCGGATCGGGGACAGGGCCCCCGGGTCGAGCTGAAGCAGGGCTTACTGTACCGTATTAAACCCGATCCCCAGATGGGGAGGGAGGTGGAACAACTCTTAATTCCCCGTAGATATCGGACACCCCTATTATGGTTAGCCCACAGGAACCCGATGGGGGGACACTTGGGGAAGGGGAAGACAGAGGCCTGATTAACACGCTGGTGCTTCTGGCCCCACTTGTATGAGGACGTCGAGAGGTTTTGCAAGGGGTGTCGAGACTGCCAGCTAGTGAGCCCCCACAGGCCCCCACGCGCCCCACTTCAGTTGATGCCGATTATCCAGGAACCCTTTGCCAGGGTCGCTTTGGATGTGGTGGGGCCTTTACCGCGTAGCACCACGGGATACCGGTTCCTCCTGGTGCTCATAGATTATGCCACCCGGTTCCCGGAGGCTGTCCCCTTACGGGCGGTGACGGGCTCCAAGGTGGCTGAGGAGCTCATGAAATGGGTGTCCCAGTTTGGGATCCCGAAGGAAATAGTAACAGACCAGGGAACGAACTTTATGTCTGCGGTGATGGCAGCAATGTGCAGGGTGCTGCACGTCACCCACCTGAGAACGACAGTGTACCACCCCCAAACTAATGGACTCATGGAACGCTTTAATGCGACGTTGAAGGGGATGCTTCGTCGGTGCACTCAGGAAGATCCGGCGAGATGGGACCTATTAGTACCCCCTTTACTATTTGCGGTGCGGGATGCCCCACAGGCCTCCATGGGATATTCCCCATTTAGGTTGGTTTTCGGGCATCAACCCCAAAGCTTACTGGACATAGTGAGGGAGAGCTGGGAGACCAGTGTGCGAGGGGGCCAACAGGTGGCCGAGTACGCCCAGGAGATACAGGACCGACTCCACAAGGCTCAGCAGGCGGCCCAAGACAACCTCACTCAAGTCCAGAGGCAGCAGAAGAACAGGTATGACCAAGGGACCCGGGAAAGGGAGTTGCAGCCTGGCCAAAAGGTGCTGGTCATGTTGCCCAGCTCCCACAGTAAATTTGAGGCAAGATGGCAAGGGCCAGCACGGGTCATAAGACGAGTCGGCCCAGTAAATTATGAAGTCCAGAGGGAGGGCCGACAGAGGATGTCCCAGATCCTGCACATTAATTTGTTGAAAGAGTGGCAGGAGCCACAGGGGCTCCTTCTAGAAATGGATCGGGAGTCAGTAGATGGAAAGTATCAAGGGCTAGAGGCGGGGTCCAAAACCCTAAAGGAGGGACTCCCCGGGGAGGGAGCGTCCCTTTTGCTGCACCAAAAGAAAGAACTGCAGCGGTTAATCGCGGAGTTCGGGGATGTGTTTACAGAAACTCCCGGGAAGGCTAGGGGTGTGGAACATGCGATCCTGATGCCGCGAGGTCAGGTTGCCAGAGAGAAGTGGCAGCGGATCCCCTTCTTCCGACGCCAACCCATTAGAGAAGAACTTAACCGTATGCTGGCCCAGGGCATTATCACGCCTTCCCGCAGTCCCTGGCGGAGCCCGTTGGTGGCCGTAACTAAGACGGACGGCAGCTTGAGGCTGTGCATCGACTTTAGAAAGGTGAACGCCCTCACACAATTCGACGCCTTCCCTATGCCCCAGGTGAACGAACTAGTGGAGCGCATCGGGCAGGCTAACTTCATCTCCACACTGGATCTGGCAAAGGGATACTGGCAGATCCCCTTGCGGAAGGAGGATCAGCCCAAGACCGCCTTTGGAACACCATGGGGTCTATACAAATTCAAGAGGATGCCGTTTGGATTGAATGGGGCGGCCACTACCTTCCAAAGGCTGATCGACTGGGTACTGGCGCCCCACCAAGAATACGCCGCCGCATATATCGACGACATTGTGGTCTATACCCAGACGTGGGAGCAGCACCTTCGGGCCCTGAGGAAGGTCCTGCAGGAGTTACGGGGTAAGGGCCTAACGGCCAATCCTAAGAAATGTGCCCTGGGAAGATCAGAGACTAAATGTCTCAGCTTCCAGGTAGGCAAGGGGCAGGTAAGGCCCTTAAGGGACAAGGTAGCGGCTCTTCGGGACTATGAGGCCCCAGTGACTAAGAAACAGATGCGGGCCTTTCTGGGGTTGGCCAGCTACTATCGGCGGTTCATCCCCCGGTTTGCAGAACTGGCTAACCCCTTGGTAGACACCACCAAGGGGCGGGAGCCGCCACAAGTCAACTGGACCCCGGAAAGATGTAAGGCGTTCGAAGAGCTCAGGCGAGCATTGCATCAAGGGGTAGTGCTACATACCCCGGACTTTAACGCCCCTTTTACTCTGCAGACTGACGCTTCAGCGTACGCCCTGGGAGCTGTCCTTTCACAGGAGGTGGAAGGAGCGGAGTGTCCCGTGGCGTTTGCCAGCCGGAAACTAAACGAGCATGAGCAAAGGTACTCCACGATCGAGAGGGAGTGCCTCGCTATACAGTGGGGCATAGACTATTTTAGATATTATTTATTGGGCCGGGAGTTCCGGCTCATAACCGACCACGCCCCTTTATGGTGGCTCAACTCTGCTAAGACAGAGAATGCCAGGATTATGAGGTGGGCCCTGGCACTACAACCCTACCAGTTTCAAATTGGGTATAAACCGGGACGCAGCAATACAGTAGCGGACTTTTTGTCTCGGTGCGGGGGGGTAGAGACACTTCCTGAGTCCTCGGGACCGTCCCACACGGGCGGGAGGAAGCCTGCAGAGAGCGAAGATAGTCAGCCAAAAGGAACGCCTATCGGCGTCTCCAGGGGTGGGGTATGTGAGGGGGCCAAGACCCCAAGGGGCCAGGGTCGGGCGGGGAACACCGGCGTTCTGCCCGACTTCTGGGGCCCGACCAGGAAGTTCGGCCGGGGGCTTAACGTTTCCCGGAACTCGGACCGGGCCGGACCGGGACCGGCCCGGGAGAATAAAAGGAACCCACCTACCCCAAGCAGAGGAGGTCGGAGGCTCCAGCCGGAGCCTGCACCGGGAACTGCGGAGCCAGGAGCTGTGGAGCCGGGAGCCACGTGGCAGGAGCCGGAGGCAGTGAAGCCGGGAGCCGCGGAGCCCAGGATCGCACTGCGGGAGCCAGCGGAGCCGGGGGCTGTGGAGCCAGAGGCGGTAGCAACTCTACACGACGACCCGGTAACAAGGGGGCCGGCGGCTGCCGCACCGGAGGAGACCGGGACAGGAGGTTCTGCCGGAGGGACCCTCCTCCGACGGCTGCGGGCAGTTTGGCCGCGGAAGACGACCCGCGGGCAGGGAGGTAAGCCTCGCAACCCCGGGTCTCGAGAGACAGTCACTAGGGGTAAGGACGCCCCAGACTCATAGGAGCTAGCTGCACCTGGATAGACCAGGCGCCGTAAGGACTCCTGAAGAGGGTCCTGCAGTGCGAGGGCGGCACCCCACTGCAGGACTAGGATACGGACCAGGGAGCCCCCTGACAGAGGCTGACCCCGGAGGACCGGGCGAGGGTGTAGGGGAGGAGGAGCCCTCAGGACCCCTGGACCTTGGAGACGAGGTGCCCCATTCGGACCGCCAGCTTCCCCGCACGGGTGAACCCCCACATTACATCAAGTCGTGGCAGGTGAGATTGGCAGAAGCGTGAACGGCCCGTCGCGTACCCCTCCTCTCCAGGGGCCGTCCGGGGGATAGGGGGACTCACGGTAGGTGACGCACCCCATCCCCTCACACCCAGTGTTTAAATGCTATTGGACTAGTAGTTGAAACAAATTCTCAGTGGATAGAAGGTACTTAAAATAACTAGCTGTATTTAAGGTTTTAGCAGAAAAAGAAATGGCTTGTTAGAGAGATGGGAATGACCTCTCGATTGAATCAGAAAGGTTGTGAGAAAATATGCAACTGTTTATTCTTATGCCACCACAGTCTGATTGGAAAAAAACACCCAATTGTCCATTGCTTTTACAATGCCCTGTATGGCAGTGAGGTGGTGGACCACCCAGACATTCATTTCGTCATTGGGCAAGAGACTCCACTCTTTTGTCTATATAGAGAAGTTAATTCAGACTCTTGGCAAGATTCAAGGAGAAATCATTGCCTTAGTCCCATTTTAAAAACTATCCCTGTATCCAAAAGGTCTAACTGTCTTGTGTTTGGTTTCTAAGGAAGATACAAGATTACAAAATGCAAAATGTAGCTAACTAAGGGAAAAGACTGCCTTGCTTTAGACACCAAGCAGGCCAAATGTTGGCCCCCAATACTATTCCTGTAAGACAGGGATTTTCGAAAGTAATAACGATGGCTTAATTGGGCCCCTCTTGATTTCCATGGGAGCACGGGTAGGCCAATGTTTAGTATGTCTGAAAATGCCTTTCCCATTAAAATGTAGGAGATCCCCATTATAAGGCCTTAAGGCACAGATCTATAAAATGTGAATAACTACCCAGCTCCTGTTGAAATCAATGGCAGTTAAAAGTATTTATAGCTCTAAGGATCTGGTCCCTAAATCAGACCCAACTGGCTCTTAAATTATTTCCTACGGGGAAGTTTATCACAGGTGATTTTATCAGTGCTAGCAAGAACTGGCTTATCCAGAGAGAACTGAGTTTGCATTCAACCAAAGGAATGAAATGTATGAACTCTCAGCCTCACAATATCTCACTACCCAGCTTTGCAACTCAATAAAATAAACTGTGAGATTCAGCTTTAAGTTATGAAGCGATGCATAAGTTGGAGCTAGGACTAAAGGGCATTCTTATCTGGACTTCACCTAGTTTGAAAAATAAACCTTGTAGGCTATTAGGAGTGGGGCATGCCGTCTTGCAAAAGGAACAGAGGATTGTTTTTTCAATACAATCTGTGCCATGTGATTATTATGAATGGGAGGGGTTGTTTTTTATTATTATTATGGCCATTTCATTTTGGCTTTGAATATTTTACTTTACTGGAACGCTGAGAGAATGAATTTTACACAAAATAATTATGAATTGATATGAATTACTCCTCATAAATATGGATGATGTTCTGTTTTGTGAACTGAAGACATTAAAAGATACAAATGTATTCAATAGGCCGTGAGTTTCTCATTTACAGGTCCTGATATATTTACCACAGTTCTTGGTGAAGTCTATGTGATCTTGGAAATTATTTGACCACTTTGGTTCAGGCAATGGCTTTCCGTGGAAGGAGTTGTGCAGAGTATATGCTTTTGTGGCTTAGTTTCATCAAGGTTGATTTTAGCTGACAGATAACAAGTTTATACAGTACAGGTTAGTGAACCTGCCTGCATGTATCTGTGAGATTTCTGGCAAATGCAGAACAAAATTTATAACTCGGTGATATTAGCCAACTTCTCTAACTTAGAGACGTTTCCTCTTTATGGAAAGATCATTCATGAGCATCCAACAGGCATGCTAGTAGGGAGGTTTTGAGCCATTGCCCTCCCCCTCCAAAAAAATCCTGGACTAAGGAAAACAGCTCTAAGCCAATACGGTAGTTCGTACACTACAGTGCACCCCAGAGCATCTGATCTCCTATAGCTAATGGATATAAAGAAGTCTCTGTGGGACTCTTCCTGGATATTTTCTAATCCTAGACTTGGTTCAAGAACCAGCCACCATGCAAGGAAGTCCTTCTTCATCTCTTTCCAACCCAAGATTGAAATCCCAGCCTTTGGACTTGAATTTTTCCATCCGCGGTGTTTATAATGTCCAAATGCATGCACATGGTTACTATTCTCACAGAGTTTTCTAGAATCCGCCCCTAAAATGAACACAATGCCTTCACATTTGACTAAAATTGCTTGGCACAGCAAGTGAAAACACTTTACAGAAAATAGCCAGGATGTCACAGTTTTGTCAGTTTGGTCCATATTATTTTTATTAATGCTTCACTTCATTTTCCCTTTGTTGCTCTGCACATTCAGCGTATAAGGTTCTGCAGAAGCAGCGGTGTTGATCAGCATGCAGCTGCCATGAAAACATCGCATTAAGTGCTTAGCTGGTGGAAACATTGACTTGGATGGAGTGCCACTGACTTGCAACGTTTGGGCTATGGATAGATGTTACACATAAACCAGTTTAAGTGATCAGAAACTGGTTTACACCAGTAACAGAACAGACATCCAGAGCACATACACCAGTCTCCAAATGGCCAAAACCTGTTTGAGAGAAACCTGGTTGAATGTAGCATCCGACCGAACTGATTTGGCTCCAACTGGTTTCTGCAGTGTCTGCCCCAGACCTTGAAGATCATGCTGCACCACATCCCCTGGAACAATAAATTGCCCTCACAAATTAATTTCTTTTTCACATCACCAACCAACATCAGAGGCCCCTCATCTGAGACACTGCAAATGCACAGTCAGTGTCAGTCCCTGCCCTCAAGATGGTACAGGAGGCAAGAGGAAGGAAAACAAAATAATGGAGAGAGACACCAAGCATTCAGGCAAGAAACTGCTCGCTGAAGATGAGAGGAAGGAAGTGCCAGATTTTTTAAGGTATGTAGATGGCTGAACTGTAGCTAGGCATGTATGGGGAGCTGCATATATGGCTAGATGCAAGGGGAATAAGACACCTAGGCCGTGTCCAGATAAGCCCGGGCATGCGGCATGGCAGACCCCTGCACATGCAGGTATTCCCTGCACTTCCATGCAGCACAGGGGTTTTCAGACCCCGGGAGATCCCAGGGTCAAAAAAAACCCACCCTGGAAAAAAACAAAGCAGGGCAGCATACATGCCAGCAGCATACACCGCCCAGAACCAGAGACTGGCCAGCCAGCGCCACACACTTCAGCTGCTGGCCAGGCTGCAGTTCCTCGAGGACCCCAGGCAAGGCTGCTGGGGCCAGGACAGTTGTTAGCCCCAGCCTCCCCTACCCCACCCGGGGTAACCCGTCACACGCCAAGGCCTGGGTGTTCCCCGGGGATAAGTAGCAGCGGCACAGTGAGCCACTGCTACCTGTCCCCGGGGAAACAAAATGTCCATGCTCAACTGGATCCACCCCCAAAGGGTTTTGAAAATGGCACGAGATGTACATGCCTCAATGCCTCTAACTGTTTTGCTCAGCATGGCACAGGAAGCCTGCGACAGTCCCCCACTCTGTTGTGCTGCTGCCCTACGTTAACTGTAGGATAATCCTCCCACCCTGAAGACCCAGAAGAAAATTCATTTCTAAGAAGCGTGACAATTCTTCCAATAAAAAGGGAGAGGGAAAGCAAGCTGCCTAGATTTAAGAGGGAGAAATTTATGAACTGAATTGTCTGACGTGGTTGTCTGCTTCGGCAGGCAGCTGGACCTTGTAACCAAGAGGTCACTTCTCCTCCTGTGTGCCTACATAAAAAGCCCCCAAGCACATACCGTTTAATGTGAAGAAAAACCTTTTGTTCCATTCCTTCTTGCAATTTCTAAGAGTAAATTCAACCAAGTAGAGAGAGCACTACTGTCCTTTGAATGGTATATTTATAAAAATGAAGGTTCAGTTCAAGAATGTGAAAAGAACCTACAGCAGTCAGATTACTTTCTCCTCTGGCCTTATTTCTAATGCACAGCAACAGCCGAGTTTTTGTGTGTCAACGCATTGTAATTTCTAACACAGAGAGATATTAATTCCTATGCAGCACAGAGCAATACCATAGAATACTGATGCTACCGTAAAGATTTTTTATTTAATTAAAATACTTCTTCTATTGCAAATTCTAAGGGATCATTGCTATAGAGCAGATAAAGGAGAGAAGCCAGAAAAGGGGAAAAAAAGCTTAAAAGTAGGAGAATGAGAAAGGTAGCATGTCTATATCGCAAATAAACCTGGAGATTTTTTATGGAAAAAAACCAGCATGTAAATTCTAAAAGGAAAGAGCAGAGTAATTTTCTGCAGCTGCAAATACCTGGATCAATTATAAATACTCTTTAAAGTATAAGGGGCCTATTGACAGCCTTTGAAACCGCTTACTTTTGCACTTTTTTTTGCTTCCTCTTTAATTAATGTGAGTATCCAGGCTGGATGCTAATTGAGCTGTCTTTGCCTCTATGAGACAGGCTTTTATTTTTTTTGATACCACCAATTTATCCCTGTGGATTTGTTTGGAAGTTCAAGAAGTGACGATGAGGGTAGACATGGGTAACTGGGTTTGCATGTTGATGGATGCTGAGTTTTATTCAAGTACCTATAGCACACCCATCACCATCCTGGAAAAGCACCTTCCAGCACAATGAACTAAGTGGCTTAACTGGCACCTGTCACATGCAATTCATTATTTTTCTCTCTTTCCCTTTGTTTTGTACAAGCCAATCCCTTACTAGCAGGGGCTCTCTGTGGTTGGTCACTTGACAGCCAGCTACTGCCAAGTCTTCATTTTCTTTTACACCTTTCTCTGAAGTTCAGCTGGTTGAAAAGCTTCCACTGAAACAGTTTGCTGATGGAAAAAATCAGTGTTTCAATTAAATTAAAATTTTCATAATACCCACTTCTGGTAGAAAGCTGCACTAGGTTTATGTTAAAAAAGAATTGGAAAGTGAAAACTCAATGTGAATGCAATGCTGTGGCACCTTGTGGAAATTATAGTGGTTTGTCCATGCTCCCAGTCCTCTGGGCCCATCTCTTCTGCCATATTAAGAGCGTAACCATCCTTCAGCAGGCTATAGGCTTCTGCTTGTAGCCAAGATTATCCAAGAAATGTAAGAGGCAAGAGTTTCTTTTATTGGACCAACATTATAGTTGGGAATAGACGTTATATAAGATTTGAGGCATAACACACCAACTTGAAAAAAGGGAAAAGAGAGCTCAAAAAAGAAGAGGCGGGAGTCACTTAAAGGTATGCCAATTTTAAAAGAAAAGAGTCCAGGTATTGCAGTAACAAGTGGTGGGGTGATGAATGGATGGGTGCAAGACAATTCCCACTTCACTCTTCACAATGTATTATATCTAATCTCTTGATTATGAAATGCCATGAGGCTATGATATATATGGGCCTATCAGATCACCCTGCATTTCTTCTGGGCAAGAGCTGACATGTTGCATTGCCATTATTTTCCATCATTTTCCCTTAAAGGTCATGACCTCCATTTTTCTCAGTAGAAAGACAATCCTGTTAAATCACCCCAGAGATGAACATTAGCTGATCAGGCATCTGTTAGAATTTGTCATTTCTCATTATCGCTGAGTAGTTCATTGCACCGTGCTGTTTCACGCTGATAGGTCAATTAGAATCTGTTCCAAAACCCAAGTGACTACAGATTACAGGATTTTTTCCCCATTGAGTTTCCAGAAGGCTCATAAGGTCAGAACAGTGTTTCCTACACTTCTGATGTGTAGGGCATAATTTTTTATGGATTGAAAATTAGAGGGACACTTCACCCTTACACCTGAGAAGGGGTGGGGTGTGTGGGGGGGAGCAGTTGTGTACACACATGCACAATTTATGCAGTGGTGCCCAACCTTTTGGCCCTCTAGGCTGGATGAGCAGTGCCTGGCTGGTCAATGGGCTGGATCCAATCTGTGGTCCTGATCCTCTACATGGAGCCCCATATGGGGCCCAAGCCAGGCTAGCCAGAGCCCAGTCCCACTGTGTGAGGCGAGTGCAAATGGCATCTGACCCTTTTGTGCAGGAGGCCAGACTATCCAAGGCCTGATCCAGCAGTGTGGACCTTGGAAATTGGCAGCAGACTGCCACTGCTCCCCCAACGCCAAATTTTCAGACATGTGGGGAGCTCCATGGGTTAGATAAGCTACTGGTAAACTAACTTTTTTTCACAGCATGCTTCTGCCGCTGTCACAGCACACCCTGTGGGAATCACTGGGCTAGATCCACCATCTCAGTCGATGCAATTTTTGCAACCACTGTCAACAGGTGAAAGATGTAGCCCACAGGGATGTGGGGGGACAAGCCATTTCAGGTCTGAGGGATTTCACATAAAAAGCTAAAGTGAAACTTTGCATCTCCTGTTTTATATTTAGTTCTAGCTACAAGCTGGACATCAGGGACAATTTTAGATCCAGAACTGGATGCAGATATACCACTCTTGATTAAAAGAGGCATTGAGGCTCAAGAAAAATGCTCATCTTTTGCTCTAACACAGGTTGGTTCTCATTAAGTAAATTAAAAATCAAAGAATCAGTCCTGTTTTTACATTCAGAACAGAACTGTCCCAAACCCTCAATTCTGAAAAGTTTGTAGTTGCAACCAGTCTGCCTTCGTCTGCGATCACCACCATTACAAACAGAAATAGTGTTTGTCATTTTTATTTATATACATCTCTGGAACACTGATAAAATTAGCCTCAATTTCCCCCTGTTCATCAGTCGGGCCATCAGTTTTCAAGGTGTTCCTGCCATGTAGGTAGACACCAGCAGATCTAGGATTTTGAAAAGGAGGGTGGGTAGATCATCATCACATATAACAACACTTTTTTCCCCGGTTGGTGAAATGAGAAGATTAACCAACATGATAGGGGTGTAGGACTAGATTATTTAGTTCAAGTGTAAAGCAAAAACAAATGCAACTGTATTAGAATAGGTACTAATTTGCTGACTTATATACTGAGTTTAAAAAATAAAAGGAACTAGGCAAAAATAGTCCAAGCTTATTGTTTTCTTAGTCCTGTAGTCATTTTACTGAAATGTATATCTGTTATTCAGATGCATAAAACAAAATACAGCCTTCTTGAGCATCTTACTAGTGCATCTGACACTTCTCTGTCAATCGCTTCCACACCTGAGTTAATATTGCCACACCCGAGTTAAGATTTTTCACTAGAACTAAAAACAGGCTACAGGGTTCTGAAAGAGAGGAAAGATACTACCAAGAATCGCTGACAGATAGCAACATTTCAGAAGAAAGGACAGCTTGATTAATGGAACTTCCAGACCATTAAAAACGAGAGGGGATCATTAACACCCGGGGAGTGAAGAGATTAGCAGGAAATCGGGTAGATTTATAATGAGCCATGAAATCAGCTGACTCAGCACTGCCTGAATACTGAATAGATGTGTCGCTGCCTTGACCAGGTAGTTGGTTTGAAAGTTTGGGTGAAACAGGAAGCATAAGTGGGTGCAAGAACACCACTGAAGCCCCTGCCCTACCCCAGATCTGCCCCTCTAGGTAGGTACCAGAGAGGATGCAAATTACACCAATAGGTGAAAATGAAGATGCAGCTTCTATTGTGAAGATGCAGCTTCTATTGTGGCTTGGTGAGTTGAGTTGCAGCCACATCACCTGAAATGAAGAAAGAAAAAAGTAATACGACTGAAAAAAGCCATTATGCTAAAGGCATAAACAACACTTGATGGACTCATCGCTTTTCTTTTCTCTGTCTCTAAATAAACTCAAGGATGATGTTTATGTAACAGATTTGTCCGAATCCCACTACACAGATAATGCAGGCACATTTCCAAGACTGCTTTAAGAGTCACAAAGCAGATTTACAAAACTTCTAAAGAATCATGAAAATAAATGCAAAATGGAAAGCTTTCAATAAGAAACACTAATTCGGTGAGGACAGTTGGCTGACAGTATCTCATATTTAGATAAGCCAGTTTCCAAGAAGTGTACAAACATGTTTTGGGGTCTTCTTTAAGTAGGCTAACACCCGAGTACATGCGTGCATTGAAATGAGCACACGCACACCCATCAGGTCTAAGAACGAGGTGTTAACAATTGCTCTCAAGTAGGTCTTGGTTCAAATTCTGTCCTATGCCCAGAAGAGGTGCTGCTTATGTCCAAGAGTTAGAAATTTTATCATCTGTTTGCACCTGAAAACTGCAGGTGAAATTTTGCATGCTTGTAAATTTTATGCACAAAGTCAGACCCTTGGGAGAGATCCAGATGGAAAAACAGCCTTGTATGTGGGACCAGCAGAAATGTTTATCCTGACAGCATGTGGGCTTGGTCCAAAGTCCACTGACATCACTGGAAGTTTGGTAATAGCAGTAAAAGAGAATTTTTTTAGTCCCAATCTTGTTTTTTTTCCTCTTTGGATCAGGCCTAAAGCAATTCTCTTTTACCACTACTACCCAAAATGCTTCCTGGTCCCACAAATACAATAGCTTACACCTACTTGCACATTGAGGCACTTTTCCCCCCAGAGAAGTCAGCTCTCCAAAATTGTGGTTTGTATCTTAAGTGGGTAAGCTGATCTTTCTTTGCTGGATTAGAAGCATGGAGAGCCTTTGCTACAAGATAGATGCCGGCTTCTTGGCAGAAGGGGCAGAGGGTAGAGTTAACTTTTTCACAGCTGCTCTGAAGTTGGCAACAGCTTTTGGCCTGAGCAACCAAATTAGCAACCCAAATCTGTTGAGAGTGGCTGTAAAAGGGTTAACACTGGACTCCATCCCTCTTGCTTTCTATCCCAGAAAGAAGCTGGCAGCTATCTTGCAGCATTGTCTCTCCATGGAAGAGTCAACTCGGCGTTATGGTGCTGGGAAAATCTTTTGTCTACATTCTGCTTTTCAAAACCAAGGGATGTCTCTTACCTAGGGGTGGCAGTATG
>NW_017728951.1:22200671-22207468 GCF_001723895.1 Crocodylus porosus
CTTGCTTTCTATCCCAGAAAGAAGCTGGCAGCTATCTTGCAGCATTGTCTCTCCATGGAAGAGTCAACTCGGCGTTATGGTGCTGGGAAAATCTTATTTATACATTCGGCTTGACAAAACCGAGGGATGTCTCTTACCTTGGAGTGGCAGTATGCCAAAAAAAAAAAAAAAAAAAAAATGTTTTTTTTTTTTTAAATGAATATCTTGCCAAAAGGTGGAAGGGGACTAAGAATAGTCTCTTTACAATGTCCAGAGCTGGGAAACCAAGGAAAGTTTGTGGACACACATACCACGTGTGAAAATATAACTTATGCCAGTATATAGTTACTCCTGTTTCTGAGGGTAACTTTTCAAAAGAGAGGGGTATAGAGCTGTGCATTGTGCACCCGTTACACATTTACTTAGATGTGAAGGCAGACTTTACTGGTGTAAAACCTTGAAATGCTCCAGTAGGATTTGAGGGTTAAACAAATAGCCCCTTTTTATGAGAACGAGGAACTGTAGTCTCTCCTAGTCAACCTTTGTATTGAAAATTGCATAGCTTTTCAATGAGCTCATTACAAAATAAAGTAAACTTGATTAGCCTGGCAGGGAGCAGGCCAGCAAGAGATGAAAAGCCTGCGTGTAAGACAGGCTTTTAAAGTATGAAATAGAAAGACTCAGGAATATGATTTTCAATAGCTGCTAAGATCCATGTTATAAGCTGGCTCCGCACAGCATTGGCTAGCACCAAGGGTGATGCTACTTAAGGAAGGCCGCAGTAACCCAAATTAATGGAAACAGGTACTGACACCTGCTCCACAGAAAAGATTCAACTTCTCGGTCTTCAGCACTATCTGGGAAGGAAGGATTTGTGAAGGAAGTGGTTCAGTTCAAGATGGCTATAGAGTGGCTCTAAAAGGCTTTGTCTGTGTGGTATGGGATTAACACAGGTAGGGTGAGCTTTCATACTGGCTAATTACTTTCCTGCACTAGGGATTGAGCACATCAAGCCCTGCAGGAATCAAAACGTTTCAGCTGACATGTTGTTGAGAAATGGAAATTTTATAGGCACTTCTGCCAACCTACTGCTGTGCATGTAGTTATCCTGGCAGAAAGTACACACTTTTTCGCTGCCTTTGTCCGTGTAGTGTGTCCTTACAGTACCAAGTTGAAAAGATGTGTGACACTCAACGGTGGAGACATCCTGGGGTCCTCCATGTAAAGTAAGTAGTGTTGAGACTTCACCAGGGCCACTAGGGCAACAGAAAAGATGAGGCAAAGCCATGAATGCCTGGGAAAGGATTTTAGGCAGACAAGGTTCTTTGGGTAAATCCAATATCTTTTATTAGACCAACTCTAATAGTTGGTCTAATAATGGGAGAGGATGAAACCCTCTTTCTCCAGGGGTTGGATGTTAACTTCATGGCCTCTCTAGTTCAGCAATGCCACCTTTGGTTTGGTTTTTCTCCTGAATGTATCTTCTTTGCTTCAGCTAATTACCTTTTTGGAGAAGAAAAATAAATGCCTTGCAAGTATCTAAGTTCAACATTACCCATCACTGGATTCTCTCTATGCTCCTTGCAATTGTACTGAAATGATGGGTTCTCCCCTGTGCTATGAATCCAGCACTATAAAAGAAACACTTCCCCTGCCCCATATAGCAAGGAAAAAAGGAATGGCAAGTCATGATGATGCTTTGGCATGTATTGAAAACCAGCCCCAAGTCTGAGGACCTTTAGAAACATAGGACTCAGGGCTGCAAGTCACTGACTCATGCCCCTTGCTGTCATAAGCAAAGGTATCAATATAATTCCATCCTATAGTTCAAGGATATCAAGCTCCTCCGACCCTGTGGGCCAAATGAGTGGCATAGGGCCAGGTCACGCCCTCAAGGTGGCCCCGCTTGCTGGATCCAGCATATGGGGCCAAATCCAGCAAGCATGCCAAGTGCAGCGGGCACCCTGGCCAGGTCTCATGCACCATTCGCAGCGGGCACCCTGGCCAAGCCCTGGCCATGTGTACCGCATGCAGCAGTGTGGTGGTGAAGTCCAAGACCCACAGGCAGCACCGTGGAATGAACAATAGGGCTCCAGAGGCCCGATTCTGGCCCATGGGCTGTAGCTTTGACACGCCTAATATAGTGCATACATTTACTGAAGTCCATCTGAAAGTGGTTCAGGTCTCTGCATCTCCCAGCAGCATCTACCGGCAGGCAGTTCCAAAGCCTCAATCTTCTGACAGATAAAAACTTCTCATTTCCAGCCTACATTCATTCATGGCCAGTTATACTCATCTGTTCTTGTGCCAACATTTTCCTTTAGTCCAAATAGCTCCTTTCCCTCCCTAGTGTTAATCCCCTGCTGTGTGTATAGCATAATGCTATCCCCTTATCCTTCATTTTGCTAGGCTAAATAAAAGCTAGTTCTTTTACTCTTCTCTTAAATAAGCTCCTCATTTCCCTGGTCATTCAAGTGCCCCTTCTCTACGTCTACTTCAGTTTGACATTTACTTTTCTGGATGTGGGCAATCAGAACTGTACACAATATCTCACTGCTAGGTACAACACCATTAATACTTCTGCACTGGTACCTCAGCTCCTACTTACTAGAATTGCATGACTCCTGCACACAGCCACTTCACACCCGTGTTTCAGACTCAGCCTGTGACTACCAAACCAAAATCTTCCCCCCACCTCCACTTCTCTCATTTCCTACTGATGAGCACTCAGGTCTTGATAGAAATTCTTGCAATTAGGCCTTAAGTGCTTTGTCCTATTGATATAATGCATCCTGAAAATTAATCCTGGGTTCCACATTCTGTTCTGCATTATGCTGGTGTGAATCCAAAGTCATTGAATGGAATAAATTTGGATTCACACTGGCGTATCTAAGATTTTATTGTAACACAGTCTCCCTGTTAGCTATCCACACCTACCTTGGAGTCCAGTAGAAAAGGAACATCAAGCTCCACTATGCTGTGCATAATGTTTAACAAAAAGGTTACTTTTTCCGTAACATAATGTACAATGTAAACAAACTGTGGAGTAACAAATTAAAAAGCTTTTACAACAATCTCTAAACTGTCTTTATGGCTCCTGGGTGCTATGTAGCTGGCTATCAGTCAAATAATTGCAGCCTCTTCACTCAGTGCCAGAGTGCATTTTGTGGACTAGGAGCTTATGAAGCAAGTTATGCAAGTTATTTCTAGGAGATAAAGTAACCACCTTCAACCGTCTATTTTGACAGCAAAATTGCCCAAGTACTGTGTGTTACTGGGCGCCAGCCCAAAACGATAGAGGGTGTAATAATGTGGTCATGTTGGAATATTTCTATCCACCTTTCCTCAGTTGCATTTCTTGTGGAAGGGGATAGGGAAATGGAAGGGAAAAGGGGAAAGCTATTGTGTTATAAGGACTGATTGAAAGTCTACTTAGGTAGGCTTGAATTTTCAGGTCTTGGTATATTTTCTGTCAGCCCAGGCTGGTAGAAAGCAACGTGAGAGAAATTGTTCTTTATTGATCTTATAGTTGGGGAAAAAATGAAAATATTTCATGTCTCTAACTCTTTCAAGAATTGTCAAATTCAATATTTGAAATATGAAATTGTTTAAATTCTGAAACGTGAAAAATGTTCAACTGGTTCTAATTGATGAAAAATGGATAAGTAATTCCATTTTAGAAAGGGTATGGAAAATGTTCCCATTTCCCCCCCTGACATATGTGCTTAAAATGTATGTATTTATATTCCTAAATGGTCTTGAGGAATGCAAAGCAATTACCAGTAAAAACCCTTTCATTTCTGACCTCATGGCATTTACAAATCTTCTTATTCCAGAATGAGATCTTCCTTTCTATAGTGCTAGACTATTCTCCCTGTTTTAAGCTGAGATTTCAAGTTTTCACAGTCAAAGTTGTATTGTCAAATGAGCCATACTGGCTTCTGAAAAAAAATAGCCCCAACATTGACCTCACTTCAATAAGCTGTGGCAACATTCTCATCCATCTTGTATACCATGTTCCTGCTTCAAGTGTTTTTTCTACTGTCTCTTAAAATAGAGTAATAACATCATGTACCCCCATGACAAGCACGGATGTGTACGTAGATATTCTCATACTGGGGAGAATAACTTCTGAAAGAGTTAAAGCTTCTGTATCAATTAGTAGCAATGTGCATATGGAATTAAAAACAAGAATGAGCTGAAATATTCGTGAAGGCGAGTTTCTGATGTGCATTTGCTGTTACAAATTAGCTGAATCAATAGGTTGCTCAAAAGGTGAGGTTAGAAACATAACTGGGCATAGGGCAAGAAAAATATGTTCTGCAATTATTTGAAAATGATTTTGCTTCAGCTCTTTTGGTGCTGCCTAGAGATTACATTTAAATATTTGCAGGAAAGCACAATTTGCGCCTGGTCAGCTATGTAACTATGTGCTACTGCGCAGTAAATCTACTACCTGTATTTATTAAACAAATCTACTGAGCATTAGCTCCTGTGCACGGTTGCATAGTGACCCTTTACTGTGCAGTAGATTAGTCTTGTGTAGACACACCCAAAGGGGGACAATGGGGCTCTACAGAAGTAGATACATTACCATCTGCCATTACCTATTTGAACAGGGAAAAATACAATCCCGTTTAAGCAGCTAAATCCAACTTAGATGCCCAAGAGGTAGAACAGAATCTGGACCTTGGTGTTATATGGCCAGATTAGCCAACCTGCAGCATTTGTTCCAAAAATGGCACAGGCATCCTCAGTGTGTGGCCGGCAGCGGATCGAGGCGGGGTATGGAGCAGAAAACAGGGTAGGAGATCAGATGGGGAGCACAGAGAAGGAAGCAGGCTGCAGAGCAGTAGATCAAGTCAGGAAGGGAAGGGGATCAGAGTAACACTTCAGAAGGACGTGGGGCTAACTTGCGCCACACATGTCGCAAAGGCTGGCCCTTGGTTATATGAAATAGGACACTGCTTTGAAGGGGACAAAGTTCCCACAACCCCATGCCAGACCCTAAAACAGGGAGATAAAGTATCTAGAAGAACAGGACAGTCTACTTGCCAGCTCTAAAATTCAGACAGTCCTTAATAGCTTCATGTCATATTCAGTCCTTTCAGTTCCCAGTGAGAATGCCTTTAACTGATGGAATTGAATGTTAACATTGGCTCCTTTAACTTTCTTATACATTTTGGAAGACTACATTTTCCATTATCGGTGTCTGCATATATATTTTAAGTACTAAAATGATAAAAGAAGAAAAAAAGCTTAAGAAGAAAATATTATGGGTGACTGTCCTGAATAGACAAAAGTGTTAAGCTTGACAACGGGAGATTGAACTCGTAATAAGATAATTAGAAGGAAACTAAGACTTAATGGAACAAGTAGGCAGACAAGGATAACAGATTTAGGCCTGCCCAATTACAGAGAAGGTATTAATAAATGAACAATATTAATTTAGGTATGTGATGCAGCAGTAAGATGATGAGGGGCAAGATGTATAATTGCTCCAATGCATTCCTCATGACAATTGGCAAGATTGTCAATACACCATTTTAAGTATTAAAAATATTATCTTTCAATCATTCACTCAGCTGGACAAATGCTAGGATTTCTGTGTTCCTCTCACAATCTACCTTTGTATTTTTTGCTTCATATTCCTGTTAAATCTGTCCTTGCATTAAGGACTATGGACTCTGTTTTGAAGTGCTAATGTTTCCCTCTATGCAACTTGCACCCCAGATCCCAGCTGCGTTTGCTGAACTCTGATTTGCACACAGAACATGTACTTGGCCACACACATGTATAGCTTGGACATGCATTTGCTTGTTTGCACACAGATGCCTTCAGTCAGATTTGTTAATTTTACTTCTTCGTGCCTGAACATTTTTACACAATACGTTTTTTTAAGTCATTAAAACATTTGGGAAACAATCATCATGAACAGTTTTCTCGGTTTCTTTGACCAGTCTGTTAGTCGTCTAATTCTTGGACATTTAGACTTTAAAATGATAGGGTATTGGATTAAAAAGAAAAAACTTCTCGCTGGCCCAGCTCCAGGGATGACATGCACCAGCAGACTATCAATTACTTTCAAAAGACAAACAAGTTCCAGAGCTGGCCTTCATTAAATAAATACAGATTTAAAGGGGAGAGGCACAAATCGCCACATCCTGAGCAGTATCTGTATTGCTATCTTAAATGGCAAATTAACAGACAGCACTTCCTAGACGGATCTAATGGCAACCCTCACAGCACAAAACAGAGTCCATAGTCCTTAATGCAAGGACAGATTTAACAGGATGAGCGTTTCAAATACCAGACGCTCCAAAAAAGCAAATCTAGAGGAAAAAATGCCAAAAGCCTGGGTTCAGGAAATGCACTCATTTCACTGTCATTGGGAACCATTCTTTGGTCAAAGCACAATCGGAGTTGCAGCTAGCAAGAGATGTGAAGGGGAACAAGAAGAGTTTCTGCAAGTATGACAGTAATAAGAGGAAAGTCAGGGGAAGTGTGGGTCCCTTACTTAATGGGGGAGGCAACCTTGTGACAGGTGATGAAGAAAAGGCTGAAGTGCTCAATGCCTTTTTTCCCCTTGGTCTTCACAGGCAAGGTCCGCTCCCAGACTACTGCACCATTTGGGCAGGAAGTGAGCAGCCAACTGCAGGGAAAGAACAGTGTCGCGGGGCAATCCCGCGCCCCGCTCCTAAGGAGATGCCCCGGGAAGGGGAGAGGTGTAACAGGGCACCAGGGTGCCTGCTACTAGCAGGAGGAATAGGGCTGCTGAAGCACCCTGGAGCAACACAGATGGGGGTTGCTAGGGCAAC
>NW_017728951.1:22208358-22210850 GCF_001723895.1 Crocodylus porosus
TTAGGTATAAGTAGGCAGCCTCCCATTTTGAACCTCAACAGCAAAGACGTGGCGGGCGAGTAGAGGGTGCCAGACCACCCTAATTGGCACGGCAAAGGGGCACTCGCGAGCTCACGGCCGCTCGCGGGGCCATCCGTGATAAACAGATTAGGGACTATTTAGTAAAGCTGGATGTGTACAAATCCATGGGGCAGGATGCAATGTATCCAATGGTGCTGAGGGAGTTGGCTGATGTGATTGCAGAGCCACTGGCCATTATCTTTGAAAACTCGTGGCTATCAGGGAAGGTCTCTGATAAATGGGGAAAGGCAAGTATAATGCCCATCTTCAAGAAAGGGAAGGAGGAGGATCCAGGGAACTACAAACTGGTCAGCCTCACCTCAGTCCCTGGAAAAATCATGGAGCCAGTCCTCAAGGAATCCATTTCTAAGCACTTGGAGGAGAAGAACGTGATCAGGAAGAGTCAGGAAGGCTAGAGGAGCCGAATACATGGAGGACCAAGGGCCCTGCCCCTCCCCTTCAGGAAGACGGCGGTCACCAGCAGTCGGCAGCCACCTGCAGATGCCTCCGGCTGCATTAGCAGTGGTTGGGGACCACGTGTAGATGCCGTCAGTGGTGTAGGCAGCAAGGGGCGAATGGGTGGTGAGCAGTGACCCCCCATAGGCACTACCAGCAGCATCAGCAGTACTTTTCACAGGGGGTCCACCGCCAGCCTCAGGGGGTGCACGTGCACCCCCTACGCATCGCCAAATGATTCTGCAGTTTACATGCATTTTACTAAGCTAGTTAACAGCTTCTCAAAATCCTCCCCCTCTGGTTCCCCTTTAAATCAAGTATACAACAATGGCTTATAATGCTTTAAATTACATGGTAAGATATCTAATAAGGTCTGTTTACTTAAAAGGGTAATTGTTGCCCATTTAATTGTCTGTTAATTACTACTCACCATGACCTGCTATTTCCGTCTTCACTTTTAGATCGACATAATATAATTACGTAACCGGCTCAGTTATCAGCAACATATAATTATTGCATGTGTTGGAAAGCTGTGTTAAGTTTCAACATAATGAAAGTGCAGTTCCTGAACCTGAAATTAAATTAGAAGGAGCTTAAATATTGAGGAAAAGTTTCTAAATTTCCTTTGGTCAGCAATTAAAAGCCTTATAAGCTGAGCCCATAAAAATTAAGATGGGGGTTTTGTTTCCAGTTGGCAGTAACCTGAAAATTTTGCCGGGACAACCAAGCTGGTCATGTGACCAGAAGGGGGCAGGGCTGGGCCTTTATAAACAGCCCAAGCCGGAGCCTAGAGAGCAGTTCTCTGCTGGCAGCTGCAGGAGCTCTGTGGGAGAGCTGAGCAGACAGAGTTGATGGTTGCAGCCTGACCACCCAAGCGGCTAAGGCATGGTAAGGGTGGAGAGAACCCGTGCTGGGAGGTCATAGCTAGAGAGCCAACTGAGCGTGGACCTTATGTGATAAGCCAGGAGGCTTCTTGCTGTTGAGTTGTAGCCGATTGGCTTATGTTATTGCTTTGAATTTAATACTGGAGGACTGGGTGAGGCTGTAGGGGTGCGAGGAGGCCTCACAGGAGCTCCCCAACAATCTGGGGGTTCCTGGTGCCCAGTGGGGCACAGCGAGCGGTGCCTGGTGGGCACAGCTGTTCGCGCCAGTGAGGTGCATGTTGAGGGGTGTTGACCCCAGCCCTGTGGGGCAATTCATGGAGAAGCCCTAGTAGGGCAAGAGACCCAGACGGTGGTCCAGGGGGCCAGGCATGGCTACAGCCGCCTGAGCCCCAACCGGGGGTAGGACCAGGAAAGGGTCCCAGAGGGATTCCACGGTGCTGGGGACTCTGAAGGGCCAAAGGGCCAGGTAAGGTTTAGGCTGCCTGAGCCCCCACTGTGAATTAATTGAAACCCCAGCAGGGGTACGGACAGGAAAGGGTCCCAGAGAGGCTCTACTGCAGTGAGAACCTCGAGGGGCCAAAGGGGCCAGGTAAGGCTCAGGCCACCTGAACCTGACCGGATACAGATTGTTAACAGGAGCTCAGAGGGGCTAGGTAAGGCGTAAGCCACTGGCCCAGTGGGGAAGAATACTGTTAGCAAGCCCAATAGGGCTAATCAGTAGTAAGGGGCGCCGGTTGCGTGACAAGCCCAGGGGGCGCCAGACGAGGGGCACCGGTTGCGTGACAAGCCCAGGGGGCGCCGGGCAGCGCGCCAGAGAAGAGAAGGACCTGACAACGTCCGGAAGAGCTGCGAGGCTTGGGACGTGCTAAAGGGGAGGTAGGAGGCATGCATAGCCCTTAAGGCTGGGGTGCACCGAGTCACCCCATACGGAACGGGGGGGGCAGTGTAAGCTGGGTACCGTGGACAAGGGAATCGAAGGCAGCCTCCCACATAGAACCATATATCATCAAAAATGTGGCGGGCGAGATTCATAGATTCATAGATCCTAGGGTCGGAAGGGACCTCAGTAGATCATCGAGTCCGACCCCCTGC
>NW_017728951.1:22211466-22218601 GCF_001723895.1 Crocodylus porosus
GGTGTGCTGGACATTTTTCCTCCCTAGATGCAGCACTTTGCATTTCTCCTTGTTGAACTGCATTCTGTTGTTTTCTGCCCACTTATCTAGATAGAGGGTGCTGGATCACATACTTGACACGGTAGGGGGTGCTAGAGGGATCGCGGCGGCTCCTAGACCCCATGCCATGACACTTATCATAAGACTGCATTAAAAGCTGGACAGAACTTAGCATTGCTTGCACACCCTACTTTTGGACACCATTGGCATTTCACATATCTGCATCCCATCTCTCCTTGAGCTCCTGTTTCCTCAGATATCATAATGAGTTAAATTTCATAAGACTTTGTTCACGACTTGAATGAAAGACATGTACGTGGTAGGAAATGGTGTTGGGGATTGGACAGGAGTTCTCCTAAGCATAAGTAGTAGAACAGGCGTCTTCTCGCTCAAGGTGAGTAAAGTTGGCATGGCCCTTTCCACAGAAGGCCAACTATTGAAGGCCTTATTCAGGCAGCGCTTAGTCCATCAGAGAAAAGACCCAAGAAAGAGAGCGTGAAGAACATAGGGAAAGATTTACAGCGAAAGGACTCCATTAGGATTAGGAGATGCCAGTCTAGATCTCAGCTGTGCTACACCAATCTTAAGCATACCACTCGGTCTACCTACAGGCAGTCCTCAGACTTACGACACAATTGGTTCCTGAAAGTTGAAACGCTGCAACTCGGAACCAATTTTCCCATAGGAAACAGTGTTATAAACAGGGGGATTGGTTCCTGAACAAAGGCCCAATACCCTATTTTCACCCAAAATAACCCAGAATGTTGTAGTCAATGAATTGTAGAGGAGTAATATAGCTACATTAATGTATTTATATTGTAAATAGCAATCATACTGATTTGGAAGGACTTTTTTGAGGAGACTTTGCTGGACTCCTCTTCTCAGGAGTCTTGGCTGCAGGCTTTTCTGGAGTCTTGTCTGCTTTCTTGAAGAAAGTGTCCAAGGAAGCTCAGCCAGGGAGATGTTCTCCAGAGAGATGGGTGATGCAGTGAACTTGTTTGCTGGCGTGGCATCGTGTCTGATCAAGCGTTGTAAAGTAGAAACCGACATCAGAAAGTTGAAACCATGTCAATTTATAAATGTTGTAAGTGCGAAACGCAAGTTGAGGACTGCCTATATTCTGATGTAACATGGGCAGAAATATGCTTTCCTTTGCTTAATTGTAGCATAAGCCCTTGAGAACATGGACTACTGTGTGTTTATACAGGGCCTGTCATACGTGTGTGACACACGGTGCCTTCAGCTCACTTGAGGTATTTAGCTGATACTAAAATCATTGCTACTAATAATAAGAGTTTTACCCTCAATGATCTTGGGGCAATTATAGCCTTTCTACACAAATGATCCCTTATATGGATTTTCATGAGAGAGCAACTAATTCCTATAGACATCGATGTAGTTTTTCATATCAATATTAAGAAAAAACTAAACATGGACCTCATACTTTTTTTTTTTTTTTTTTTTTAATTCCGCATAAAGTTTCTCCCTCTTCTCTTCCCATCTTAAGCTGCTGCTCAGCTTTGCTGTGAAAGGCAATATTAAATAATTGACAGAGCTTAAACTCCTAGTGGCAAAACAATCCTTATTGTCATGCACTTTGGGATGCTTCTGGTGAAAGGAGTTACACAAATATAAGTCATTATCATTAAGCACCGCAGTCTTATGTTTTATTGCACTCCCACTGGGTTTGATATTTCCCGTATGATAGATGGTTCATCATTTACTTTGACAAAATATAAACAGTTGGTTGTAGAGCCTTCTCGTTGGCTCCCATGTCACATAGTTTTGTCATCTTGATAAAATTAGTTATAAATCTCATTCATTTAGAGACAAAATAATGATGATATCCCCTGGATATAATATGCCTGAGAGCACGGGGCTTGCAGAGAAAGCAGCAGACGTTTTCAACCCTTTGGTAAAAATGCCGGCAGCACAACAACAGCTTGTCAGGTTTTATTTGCAGTAAAATGGAACAGGTGTAATAAACATGAATTGTAACAAAGGGGGATTAAGTAATAAAATATAAAATATTATTAGGTCTGCAAAAAATGTCGTTTTTCTCTTCTCACTAAAATTGGCTAATTTTATAATGGCTTTAGTTCTTGATGCCGTGAAGACTTGGGCATTGTGATCTCAATACCACAAGCCAATATATAGGTCTTGTTATATGTTCCCCATATCGTTCTTGGTTGGAGGGGGGAGAGTGATATGACATAGCTGGGAATGAGAAGGTACAGTCTCAGTTTCAAGTTACCTTAAATATTTGGGGAAAACAAATGGTTGAAGCAAATATTTGCAATTCAAATCTCAGCAATTTTCTTCTCCTTTAAAAAGTCCTTTCAGCACTTCTGGAAGGATTAGTTATATATTAGAAGAGAGACTTTCCCTACTGGGGTGAACTGCTTTTCAAATAGTTCTGACTTAAGCATAAATCCATTTACCTTTTACAGCTTGCGTTTTAATTCTTTTTGTCGTACTCATTAATTAATAACCAAAGCCTACTGCATTTAAAAAAAAAAAAAAAAAAGCTGTCTTCTCAGACAGCCTTACCTTTTTTCCCAGTTTTTGCAGCCAGGAAGTCAACATTTTTATAGACTAGATATATGTAAAACATTAGATTCTGATCTCCGAATACTTCTTTTAAAGAAGCCAAGGTCTCGGGGGAAGCTCTTGAGACGTTCCAAGTTGAGCGGAGGATAGGTTTCATTTTATGACATCTCTTGAGGTTTTTGTTCCTCACTGCAACTACAGCAAGAGTTTCTAATTGCTTTGCTGAAGTGGAATTGCATTAACACACTCACTTCCAGGTTGAAACACTTGTGTTTCATACATACGTACACACACGCATGCATATACACATATTCATTCATGTAAAATTTACACACATGTACGCACTCCCATTCTCCCCTCCCAAGTCCATTGTTCCTAAGTATTGTCTTGTTCCTGCAGAAAACTTCAAATAAATCTGAGAAGTCCCGTAGCAGAAGATGGCTCTATGGACTACCGCGTTAGGAGACTGACTCTTGGTATTCAGGTAATTTCATAGATTGCAAGGCTGGAAGGGACCTTGAAGATCGTCGGATCCAGCCCCCTGCACCAAGCAGGAAAGACAACTGGGTTCAGGTGACCCCAGCAAGGTGACCGTCCAGTCTCCTCTTGAAGATTTCCAGGGTAGGCAAATGTACCGGGACTAGGCAACTGGGCTCCCAGGCGTTACCTGAAGAGGATGGAAACTCATGGTCTGGGGTGACAGACCATCTAGGTGTATGGGAGCCATGTGGATATGAATGGGAATTTTACCTAATGTAGTCTTCCTAAACTCCCATGGTGGGGTTCAGTGTAGCCAAGGGCGAGTCCAGATTTCCTAGAAATTTAAAAGTTTAAAAGCTGCACCAAATGCTTTAAAGGAACAGTACCTTGCATACTTTTTTTTTTTTTTTTTTTTGGCTTCTAAGAGAGATTAGAAACATTTTCCAGTGGGAGATGTCTCTTTATTCTCCATTTGTATAGCGTGTGCCACCCGGAAGTCCTAAATCCATGAAGACAATGAGAACAGCTGCTTCCAGGTAGAAAAATTCTACCTTTTTTTTTTTTTTACCTTTTTCTTCTTTAAAAGAAAAGCTAAATTCAAAAGTTAAAAAAAAAAAAAATGTGCATCTTAAGTTTTCATGAATCTCCATGATACACATGGCAATTTTGGCCTGATTTCCAAATGGGTATTTCTGATCAATTAAGCTCCAGGAATAAAATATCTTGGAGGTACAGAACAAGGCAAGTTGACCAAGTTGGATTATATTAGCTTAGTGTATTCTGTGCCTGTCTCAAACCAGTGCTGAGATTTCTCTCCCATTGCATCCAGAAAAAGGTTACTAGGATTTATTCCAGATGCCAACAAACTAAAATTGGACATCCAGTGCAGGGCTTAACGGGAGAGGAACAGCATCTATAATCAATGACCTCTGGTGTGATCCAAGTATATGTAATACAGGTCTCTTGCTGTCAGAGATTTCCAGGTTATATTTAATTTCAAATCATCAGTTACGCCTAATATTTCCATGCAAACAGGGAAGGAAGAAACTCTAGAAAGAATGCCTTCAGAAGGCAAACAAGGTTCTTTTGGGTCAATTTGATATATTTTATTTGACCAACTTAAATAGTCGGAAAAAAAAAATTTAGCAAGCTTTTGGTTTTAAAAACCCTTAGTCAGGCTGAGGAAGCATCTGCAGTTGGTGTGTGCTGTCGCACTAGGAGGTAGTGGCCATCTCCTCATTATCATAGCAGAGGCCATAAAGTGTCACATTAGATAAGTGGATCCGTATCAAAAGATGTGAGAGAGAGGGACGCGGTTGATAGAAACAGCCGAATAACCCTGTCCTCCCTACAGGAAACTATCATTCTGAATATCCCTGTGCTGCCTTTGCTTGTATAATACCCTTGAGAAGGAGAAAGTTTTATGCAAGAGCACGTCAGGAGCTGAAAAAAGAAAAAAAGGCGGAAAAACATTATCAATAAGTTTAGATAGATTTGTAACCAGGAATGAACTCCTGAAATGCAGGCCAGAAATATATAATGTATGCAGTTCTCCTTCACCCGACAGGAATTCGTTCTCAACATGTAACCACCCATAGGAAACTTAACCGAGTAAAGGCAGGCCACTGGCTGTATCAAATAAACATGGTATTTGGCAGTTCATCTCCGAGGTAAGCTTAGTGTATAGCTCTGTAATGGACGGACTGGCTTGCGAATTTGCTGAATCTATTTGAATAGGGCAATAGACAAGTGAGAACTGAAGGACATGGTCTGCACCTTGCCTTACTGACAGATCACAAGCTGTGATGCATACTTTTGGTTTTAAAGAAGACATCCTGGAAGAAATCACTTCTGGCGTAAAATATTGAAGGCAACACTTTGCAAGGGGAAGCTGTATCTTTTCTTTTTGAAATCCTCTTGTGTTCAGAAACGTGTGAGTAGTGGAATTGGTTTTATTCTAGCTTCTTAAAAAAATTAAAACACTTTGCACAGGCTGGAAAATGTTATCCTTGTCCTTCCCCACCCCCCTGGAAAAAAGCCAACAAAATTTAAGGGGTAGGAAGCCTTTTAATGACAAACTTCTAGGGTGAAAATCCATCAGCGCTTTGCAATTTGCCTTGAGCAAAAGCTAGAACATAGTTGCATTGCCCCAGGCACAGAGCAAGGGCAGAGCTGTGACATAGGCATAATTCAATCTTCATACCAATTTGCTGTAGAAAGAAAGCAAGTTGCAGGAGTCCTGTTGCTCGTGATTACCACACTGAGGACATGGAGCTAAGGTTTCTTCGTGTCCCTGGCCCGCCCTTTCCCTCCCCATCGCGGTGAGAATGGAAGTAGCCATCGAACTGCATGTTGCTCCCCATATGGGTAGCTCATGCAGACAAGTAATGGATCTCATGCATAATCACAGCCCCAGTCGTGCACTGATCCTTTGTTATGTTTGCCACCTCCTCCCATTACAGCACAGCATGCCATCACTGTATAATAATCAACGTTCGAAAATGCTGCAAAAAATGGCCAGAAGCAGGTCACAAACACTAACACAAGTCAGTAGGAGCTCTGTTCAACAAAAGGTCACATCAAATTCACAGCACAGAGACCGTCTCGTTTTGCGAGCTTCGTCGCCAAATAAACAGGCACGGACACTTGTGCAGATGGGCGCATTGTAAGCCGTTTCTTTCCTTCTCCAAACTTTTAAACCCTCTTAACTGAATGATGCCAAGCAGTCATATTTAAACATGAACAGTCCTTCCCGCAACACCTTGACTGATTTAAAGAGATTGGGAGTAAATGTGCCCATTAATTTTCTCCAAATGTAACCCTATCTACCTGTAAGAGCAGCAGAAAAGGAAGTCCTAGTTCTCAAAGTCATTCTTTGCCTTTGCTTAGCTACGCGACACATTCACTCCAGGAAATATGACAGGGAGCATCCTCTGCACTTTCATTCCCTCTTTGCCAAATGTGGTACTTTTATGTCTGAACTTATAATAGGGAAGAGAAAATATGAGAGTAGGGAAATAAAGGGTAGTTACTGGTATCAGGACAGCTCTTAGACTTTTGTAGCGACTTGGCTACAAATCATCCCTGCTACAGGCCACAAAATGGACTCTAAATGCAATGAATACTTCCTAGAAGTAATAGGCTTTCATAAAAGTTAAACCTGAGATTTGGGTTTACCCATTCTGATAGATGGGCTGAATTCTTTGTTTTACCCAATCTATTCCTTTTGGTTTTGGAAAGCTGCCCATAACCCAGGATTATCATTTAATTAGCCTCTGATGTGCTGAGACCACTATGCATCATGGTGACCCATCTCTGTTTTAATAGATAGTTCACCTTGCCACGAATATCCAACTGCTATCTTTTCTTTTACATAGTAAGCTCTTTGGGGCATGGGCTATATTTTTGTTCTGTAGCTATACAGTGCCTAACACAATGGGGTCCTGGCCCCAGTGTACTAGTTGTGTTAGGAATATAAGTTATCATTATTATTCAGTGTCATGTGACATCTGTGAACGTCTATATTGCCTTGTGAGTAAACCATGGATAGGTCCGTCTCAAACCAGCAGTGCGTCTTTGTAGCAGTAGTCATTCTCTCCGGTTACTGCAGGTTGGCTTGGGTGTAGAAAGCCAACTATAAAATCTACCTCCTCCCTTTCTGTCCGTGTGATAGTCACCATCTCAGAGCCAAAACAGCAAGGTCCATTTTCAGCTCGTGTATTTGGAGGGCATTGTAAATCTTTCTACCAACTTTCACAGTCCAGGAATCCAAATAAAATATAGATCTCAGATCTGATTAGAGCTGGCCAAGTTTTCTTCCACATAAAAATATTCAAAAGAGGCCTGAAAACTTTGGAAGTTTTCCATCCATTTGATTCAAAAAGTGCCTTTGGGACTGAGGATGGGTTAAAAGACAAGAACTGAGAAAAGGCAGGAATCTGACAATATTTTTCTTAATGAAAGTTTCCAAAACACCAACACACTACATTACTTTTAATTTTGCTTCAATAGCTTCCTATTTCAGAGACCAAAAGTTGAAAGCTTTTTTTTTTTTTTTTTTTTTTTT
>NW_017728951.1:22218701-22286930 GCF_001723895.1 Crocodylus porosus
TTTTTCTTAATGAAAGTTTCCAAAACACCAACACACTACATTACTTTTAATGTAGGTTCAATAGCTTCCTATTTCAGAGACCAAAAGTTGAAAGTTTTTTTTTTTTTTTTTTTTATTGGAGATGATGTTGAATTTAAAAAAAAAAAAACAAAAACCCAAACTTTTAATTGAAAGAAAATTTCAAAATGGCTTCAATGGTGAGTCTCTTTAATTGCTCACAAAAAAGGAAAGGAGCCAGAAGGCGAGTCAGATAATAGGGAAAGAGGTCTTCACTGTCTCGCTACTCCACTTCCTCCATGGAAAAATGTTAAATGGGCAGGCCGTGTCAGGTGTAGGCCATATTGTATCCATCCCATTCGGTAAGAGAAGCTATGCTAGGGTGCACGGGGAAATAATATGCACCATACACAAGTGCTTTCTTTAGCTGGTGAAGTGAGGTGGGAACTAGGCTCCAGAGGGTGGCCTCATCCTGCCTTTAGGGCAGCAGAGCTACACGGGGGTCCTGGAAAAGCCACATCTGATCCCAGCATTATTTATCCAAGATTAAGTCTGGCACTTACGTAATATCTCCTGCTTCCTTTGCAAGGGACCGTACACCTTTCTCTAAGCTGGGCTCAAGGACCCCTCCTGGGTTCTCTCGATCCCTTTACCCTGTTGGGGAGAGAGGGGAGTGTCATTTTTGCAGCATTTTTATGAAACATTCAGAAATACCCCGCTGAGAACAAGATGACAAATGCCACCCCCGTTACACCGCCTTACCTATCACACACACCCAGCAAATGCATCCGTCTCATTAAAAAAAAAAAGTTCCTCTAAAGTTCAGTGGAAAAGAAAAAGTCTATTAATCTCAGAGGGGACTGACATCAGTTAATGTTAATGGGAATTATATGTGCAGCAAAAGGAAGAAGGGACCAATAAATATTTTATCAGTGCATATTGCAGGTTTCAGTATAAACACTCCATACATGCAGCTATTCATTTTCTAAGACAAGACAAGCTGCCACCCAGTTATGCTTCCTTGAGTAAAAAGTTAAGTAAAAGAAAAATGATGCAATACCTGGTCAGGGTAAGACAATCACTATCATTTGGGTTTTTTAAGTGCCTGGTTATTATAAACCTTGCATATTCAATGGCAAAACTGAAAGCTCTGATCACTAAAAGCATCATTGGTAAGAAAGTGTTAGCTCCTGGAGCAGGCTAACCCCCAGAGACGCTAAAAGGGAGGGGAAAAGACTCTCTCTTTGAAAAAATTGGTGATAACAAAATTGCGCAAATTTTAAAAATTTCCATATTTCCTGTGAAAGCTCTTGAATAAGAGCAGCAGCTTCCAGGCAGAGAAGCCTCCACTGGTATGACCCCAGGGGCTGCTAACAATAGCAGAGAGCTGCTTGGATTCATAAAGAAAAGCCCTTGGGGAAACTGCTGGAAGATAAGGTTGTGTCCCGCACCATCCCCCGAATCCTGGGTTCATCTCAATGCGTTTTTCTCTCTCACCATCTTTTTCTTTTTCTTTAACTGCCCCATAGAGATTTGGTATTGCAATAGAGATTTAGCATTGTGCCAGTGTAATAGATATCCAATTCCTCATTAAAGTAACAACCAGGACTACAGATTAAAAATGTGCACTGCAGAAGGTAGTCATGTCACTCTGTCCACCCAGAAGATGATTAGGGAATGAGCTTTGATTCAAGCTGCCAGTTCCTCCCTTTTTCCCAGTTTTTTTTTCTTGAGTAAAGAATAAGCTTTTTCCCCTTTCCATGCAATGGGTGCTTCCCACCTGACCACCCAGCCAGATATTCAAGTCAGTGGGAGGAGACAGCTCCACCCAGATCACTCAATGTGGGGAGTATCAAGGGGGTATAAAGGTCACCTTCATTGTGACGTGCTCCTCAGCCCAGCCTGCTAACAGCTGAGTTGATCTAGTCCTTTATGATTGGATTTAAAATATTCCCCATGTAGCAACTGCAGTCCAAATGTGTGGCTAAAAGCAGAAAAGCCAGAATGTGACATTTACTGGGAACGGGCCATAAGCAAATGTGAAAGTGGATTGATTTTCATTGGCCAAGCTGGTGGGAAGTGTGGCTATATAAACCTGCAGCATTAATAATGAAAAAAATCAAATCGGACTTCCAAAGCATTTCCAAACATGATTATTGATGTGATCTTCATATAAAGTCCATGGATTTTTATAATGGTTTTAACACAGTGCTGTCCCCATCATGGGAATGTTTGTGCAATGGGTCTCAAACTTTTTAGACTCCAGGCACTAGGAAAATGCCAGCTTTTAGCTTTCACTTGTGTTTTGACTCCAGAAAAAGTAAATGAAACAATTCTTCTGTTACAAAGAACTTGGCTTTGACACTATAGATTTGACATCTCTTGGTTTATCTTGTGAATCAAGTGTAGGTGTTTGCATGCCTAATAGTGCTCTTATTGTATGGCACACCATAGCACCCTTAAAACGATCTCATGGCACCCTGGTTGAGAATCACTTTCTTTGTGTATAAAAGCCCGGGCCTAAATTCATCCCTAACAGCAATTACTGTGTATTAGGTTGAATATGATGAAGAAGGTGAAACCTTAACCCTATTAAAGTAACTGGCAAAACTCCCAGTGATTTTACTGGAGCCAGGAAATTGCCCAAGGAGTTTCTACAAGTAAGGATACGAATCCTGGAAAAATGTGCTTGAAAGTACAAACCTGCTCCTTTAGGGCAACCTTCCTCCTCCACCTGCTCTTGGGGCTAAATACAATTACAATGCACATGTTGTTTGGGGTGAATTAGTCGCACAGCAGAATCTTGCTGCTGCACTCTCTTCTCTACCACCAAGTAACCCCGACCTTTCACTCCTCTTATGAAGTTTTTCCTCCTGCAACAATGCCTTGTAATGTCAGTATTAGAGACTGAGTCTGCTTTTGGGGCAGAAAAGAGTCTTTAGCCTATTCATTCCCTACTTCCTAGAGAGAACTTTTACAAAATGAATATCCTGCAAGTATATGGCAAAAGGAAATATTCATTAAAGTGGCGTTTAGATCTAAACTTTTCAATGAGTAGAGTTGAAAGTACTATCACAAAAAAAAGGAGTCTTAGCTGATTGCTACTTTTAGAGCAGTGTCCTGTGGCACTGTGAAAAGTAGTCCTCTCAAAACCCCAGTTTTGCCATACTGTGCTGTCTTATTGAAGAGGCTGTGCAGTTCCCATCTGCACCATTTGATCACCTTGTCTTCCTTGAGGTTTGGATTCCAGGAGGCGCCTTTAGAATCAATTTACTGATCCCAGCAACAAAGGCGGCACAAAGGAAGAGGGAGAACAGTAGAAGACTTGTATAAAAAAAATCCTCTTTTGCCCTGTGTGCTGTCAGTAATTCATAAAATAGCATCAAGGTCACCTAATCTACTAAAACAGCGCAGGACAAGATAGCACAGGTGTTTGTTACTCAACGTGCAGGTCAGCTGTGGGAATGCAAACTGATGATGTCTCTATTCTAGGTGCTTATGCAATTCCCATCACCAAGGCACTTTAGTCTCTAATGGATAGTAGAGCTTTGCGATGTAGAGAAGTGCTATTATCCTCATTTACGGGTGGTGAAAAAGAAGAACAGAGAGTTTAAGGGTGAGACCTAAGAATGGACTTCAGCATGTTGGGCTTTATGTGCTCAGCACCTTTCCTTTTTAAGTTTTCCTTAATGATGTGCTCAATATTATGCATAAAGTGTGTAACAAAGACTTTTGAGGACCTGAATTGGTGCTTCTAGTCTTAAATTAGTGCAAAAACCATTTGGCCTTCCTCTGTCATGCATAACTCCAATACTGGTATCCAGCTAGGTTAGGGGTTTCCTTTTTTTCCCTACTAGCCAGTGTTAGAGACAGGACGTTGTACAAGATCAGCTGCTGATCTGATCTACTAGGACGGTTCTGTCGTTTTTGTTTCCCCACATTCAAAGTTTGGATATCATTTAATCTAATTCACCCCTTTCTTCTCTGACTTTGCTTTGGAAATGTACTGAGATAGTGAGGTGCAACAGAGGCTGATTTAAGCATTAAACAGATTTCTCAAAGTACTATATACTGGGTGCGCCTACACAAATGCTAACGTGCAGCAGCTCATTGCTACTGCAGAGTAGCATTGGTGGGCATTAAACATGACGTGACACTATTGCACAGTAGCAATGAGCTACTGTGCAGTGGCTTGTTGCTACGGTGCAGTAGTATCTGAAAAGAAACAAAAAACTATGCGGCAAGAGTACTGCGCAGTACTTGCTTCTGCACGTACCAAATGACAGTGCAGTAACTACTGCACAGTCTACTGCTCATGTAGACACGGTCACCGGGCATGTCTACATGAGATGCTTAATGTGTAGTAGATTGACTGTGCATTACAGTAGCATGGCCCAAGCCACACTAGTATGAGTCTGCTGCACATGAACTGTCATGAGAAAAGCATGCTAAAGTGCAGTAGGGCAGCCTACTTCCTTTTGCAAGTACTAAGTTTAATGTGCAGTAGGCACCATGCATTAATGAACATGTAGACACTCCCCGTTTAGTGGAAAGTATATCATTGTTGTGATTAATTATTATTTGCACTGCCAAAGTACCTAACAAGTGCCAGCTTGGAATCCAGGTTTCCCTACTACGCAAGGCCCTGGAAAATCATGCAATAACCACCTCCAAATGCGCTCCTTGTTTCCACTTGTAGGACCTTACATCTTGAGCACACCCATGGCAGTCAAAGCATTTCTTGTTGAGTAATATGTTACTGAATTAAGAATAGAAAAACATGCACAATACACAGAAGATCTCTGGAAAAAGTGGGGCACCCTGATTGCTCTCTCTGTTATGAAGAACTTCATTGTCTTTCACAAAGCTTAGGTTTTCTATGATCCCTAAATCTGCATTTATCACATCTGAAGACTGCAACCCTCATCCCAAAAAGGGAGAAAATATATGAAGGAAGGGCTTAGTAAGGCATTCATGATGCACCTGAATCATCATTAGGCTGAATATTACTACCATGATGACAGTCATCCCTAAGCCACATTTAGAGAGAGGCTACTGCAATTTAGCTTGGGTGCAGTAGATTAAATTCAAATCTGAACACAACTTTCATCAAGTTCTCTAGACTTAAATGATAAAAATGAATTTATAGCCTTGCCAGTTCTTGCCAAGTCTTACAATTTAACTGTAGGACTTAGTGCTTTTCTACATACCAAATCTCCTGGAGTCCTGTAAGAAAATTAAATTCTCTACTTCTTCAGATAGGGGTTTGGCCTTCAGGTTATGGCAGAGAGCTTGGAAAGTGAAACACACGTTCCAAAATCAGAAGATGACTAGCAAGCATCTTCAATGTATTTTAAAGATTTTCAACTATTTCAGGGAGGTTTGGGTACCTGATTTGTGATTTTTTATTTATTGATTGCTTGGTGTCAGGACTATATATTTGGTTCCTAGAAGTGCATGGATGAGAGAGTTTCCCCAGGTCTCAAAGTTAGTCAGGCTCGCTGGCTCCTGCGGGAGCTGGCAGAGGGTGCGGCCCGCAGCGCGTGGGTTCGTGCCTGCTGCCCGGAGCTGGCAGAGGCCGGTGCCCCGACCGGCTTTTTCTTCGGCTTGGAGAGCGAGTAGGCCGCAGCAAAGACGCTGGACCATCTCCAGACCCCAGAGGGATGGCTGCTCACAGACCCGGGCGAAGTGCGGGGGCATGCCGTTGCCTTCTATCGGGACTTGTTTGCGGCTGACCCCGGTTGTCCGGAGCCGCCTGGCAGCTCCATAAGGACCTGCTGTGCCTCGGCGCGTCGCAGGTTGAGTCCCTGGAGCACGAATCTCCCCGGCAGAACTTGAGGCTGCTGTGGGGGGCCTTGCAGGGCCCCGGGCCTGGATGGACTGCTCGTGGGATTTTACAAAGCCTTCTGGCCTCTCCTTGGGCCCAGCCTCCTCCATGTTTTCTGCGAGACCCTCACTGAAGGGATCTTGTTGGCCAGCTGCCACCAGGCAGTGCTCACCTTGCTGCCCAAGAAGGGGGACCTGGGCTGCCTTAAGACCTGGCGACCCATCTCCCTTCTGCGCGCTGACTCTAAGATCCTGGCAAAGGCGCTGGCGAACTATCTCCACACTGTCATGGCCTCCATCACTGGGCCAGAGCAGAGCTACTGTGTCCCAGGCAGGGCCATCCAGGACAACCTGTTTCTGCTGCGTGACCTGCTCGGCACCCTCGAGGCTTTTGGCTTCGGGCCTCGTCATCGCAGCCCTCTGGGTCCTGTACCACAACGCCTCCAGCCTGCTCAAGGTGAACGGCGTGCTGTGCCAACCATTCCCGGTGCGTCGCAGCATACGCCAGGGCTGCCCCCCCTCGGGCATGCTGTATGCGCTGCCCATTCTGTGATGTTGCTTGACTGGCTTAGCCCTGCCACCGGCACTGGGCCCGACCACCAGCCCCCCGATCTGGCTGACGGCATACGCGGATGACGTGACAGTCTTCCTGGGCAGCCAGGAGGATGTACAGGCCCTGGTGGACTGCCAACACACCTATGAGCTCGCTGCATCAGCCCACTTCAACTGGGGCAAGAGCAACACGCTCCTGCTAGGACGTGGACCAGCGAGCCACCTCTGGACCTGCCGGGGGGCTTTGCCTGACACCAGGAAGGTCTCAAAAGCCCTGGGAGTGTTCCTGGGACTGCCGGCTTTTGCAGCCCACAACTGGGAGGACCTGGCGGAGGGAGTGGTGACCCGCCTGCAGCGCTGGTGCTTGCCTGCCCTCTCCTACCATGGCCAGGCCCTCGTCACCAACAACCTGGCGGTGGCAACTCTGTGGCACCACTGCGCCATGCTGGACCATCCACCAGAGCTACTCGAAAGACTGCAGCGGCTCCTAGCGGGCCTCCTCTGGGACAGACACCACTGGCTCCCACGAGCTGCCCTTTACTTGCCCAGCACCGAGGGGGGCCAGGGCCTGATCAACCTGGCCAGCAGGGTGGCTGCCTACCACCTGCAAGCCAAGGGCTGCCTTCCATCTCTGTCCCCAAGCCAGGCGCCGGCATTTTCCGCAGGTGCTTCAGGAGCCCCTGGTCCACAACCCGGCCCTGCAGCATGTTGTGCCGAGTCTGGCCTCTGCTAGCCTCTTGGCTGCTCTCATCGAGGCGCACACCACCCGCGTGGGGCACCTCCTGGACCCTGCTTAGTCAGGCTGGCTGTCACCCGAAGCCCTGGCTGCCTGGATGGCACTGTGCTCCATCCACACCGCGGGCCAGCTTCTGCGTGCTGTTAGGGCCGCCCTCACAACAGAAGCAGTGACAGCCCTAAAAGGCTACTCCCAGGCTCACTCGGCCCTCCCCACCGCAGATGCCACAGGTGCTGCTTCCCACCACTGCCGGTCATCCCAGCAGTGGCCCGTGAGCTGGCTGACTGGCCCAACACACTGCTCAGGCTCCCTGTGCCCCCCAGCAGCAATATGGGCTGCCCCTTTGGCACGCTGCCCCGGAAGGGACTCCACACGTGGGTGGTGTGCACCTGGCATGCCCAGGTGCTGGCCAGCCGCCCCGACGCCACATAGCAGCGGCACCTGGCGTGGCCTGGGACATCAACGTGGCGCTGGTACAAGACGCCCACCACCAAGAGACCGGCGACCTCCAGTGGAGATTGGTGCACAGCATCCTGGCCCGTGGCACCTTTGTGCGCCACCTGGACCTGGTGGCCTGGGTGGCCTGCCCCTTCTGCCCAGGGGTGCTGGAAGAGGACATTTCCCACTCCTCCCTCGACTGCCCCCAGCTGCAGCTGCTCTTTGCCGCCCTCCGGGCGCTGCTGCAGACACTGGGCCAGGACTTCTCAGAGGAAACCTACATCTACTCCATCCTATACCGGGCAGCTGAGCGGGCCACAGACAGCCTGGCCAACTTCCTGGTGGGCAGGCCAAGATGGCCACCCTGAAGAGCCGTCAAAACCAGCTCACCGGGACCAGGATGCACGATGCCCTGCAGCTTTTCTGCCTGCTGGTGCGGGCCCACCTCTCTCTTGAATTCGAGCGTGCAGTCCTCCAGCAGACGGTGTCCACTTTGAGAAACACTGGGCCATGGACAGGGCACTGTGCCGAGTCGAGGTGGGATGCCTGCTCCTTACCCTGTGCTGCCACCAGCTCCTCAAGGTGCAGAGACGCACCCAGCGAGCTGAGACCTTGGACTTTGTCCAGGTGGGCCAACCCCTGATGTCCTGAGGCCCCCGTGGGTGTCCCCACTGGCAAGAACTATATATATGTAAACACTCCTTTTGTTCTTGGTGGGGTTTTTTGTCTAAAAACCTTGCAGGCCGTGAGCCCAGGCCTTGTCCTCAAGGCCCAGATCCTTGGACCAAACTACATAATTTCTACTGCCCACCATTTGTCACCCTTCCTGCAATAAATGCCTCTTAAAAGTCAAAGTCTTTCTTTCTTTCCCTCCTTTCTAATTTTAAAGAGCCCCAAGGTGAATTTGCCAAGTTTCTCAGATGAGTGATGTCTGTATTGAAAACTGACAAGTCTCCTCTGCTTGCTTAGTGCATATTCCAATTCCTAGAAATAAACAGAGTAAATAACATTAAGCCATTGCTTTTTAAAATTCTTTTGAATATTCATAGCCATATGGCTGGAAGTGGGAATGCATTTTCAGGATTGGAAGTTTCTATAATAGCAATTAAAAAAAATATGCCATTCATTTTTCATACTTGTACCTAAAAAAGACAGTTAATCTTCATTATATTCTTCAATTCTTCTTGCTTTGGTGTCTTTGTTGGCAAAAAGACACAGAGACTACAGGGAGCCATCCACTTAAACAAATAAAGCGTTTGGCATGTTTTGATATAAATCATGAGCAAACAGGGAGCCATCAACGACAAAAAATTATACACAGGAAAGGCAGTCTTCTTATCAATCTTTAAGTACTCAGATGGGCTCAAGACACCCACTGCTATGTGAAGTGAGAAAGGCAAATTCGAATGGATTCACAAAGCAAGTTCACACCTCAACAGTCTGGGCAATGCCTTTTTTGCAGATCTAGTACAAATAAGCAATCAGAAGAAGATGCTGTGGGCACAAGTTCTTGGACCTCCTATGGAGTCGCTAAGACCTCAGGCAGAGCTGACAACATGAGAGCTATTACGAACGTCAGCTGAGCCGCTACAGTTGAGTATCATCTGCATGAATGGAAAGGGAGTCTGTTTGGAAACAACTGGCAAGAAAACAGTGGTAGTAAACATAAAGCCATTCATTATACAGAGCAGCGAGAGGGAGCTTGCTGCCAGGTCCTGTAGGAGATGGGATTTTGCTTGTGTTCTTGCTAAAAGGGATTGACAGCAAGAAGGTGGTGTTTGAGCTCTAGCTCAGTAGGGTGGGTAGTCATTTCAAAGGAAGACAGCAGATTCCCTTCTGCTGGTAAGAGGTCATGGCTCTTATGAAGTCGGAGATGCAATAATTTGCTTAATATCAATGACCATGTCATTTGGAAGGATTCTGAAGATTTGCAGTGAACTATATTCTGCTTTGAAAAATGGAAGGTAAAATGGGTAGATCAAAGATGGTTTTAGCCATGCAAAGACAAAACACGGATCAATGCCAAGAACTGGAATTTCTGATTGGATTCTAAAATTGACACCAGGCGACTGGGTAGAAATGGGACAAAAATGCATGTTGTTGCCTAAATTTTCCAGACTAGAAATGTTTGGATAAAATTTAGCACGGGAAAATGTAGTGTGAATATAAAAGAGTATTTCCCAACAGCGGTGTTTATTAGATACGGAATTGTGTAAGTGGTGAAAACCTAGTGTCATTTAAATCTCGATTGCAAGGGTGGGGGTGGGGGGAGGCCTTCCCAAATGATACATTAGAAAATATAGCTAACCCTGAATGAGCAAGGTGGATCTATGGAGTTTGGCTACTGTAAGTATTGCTACTGCATCAGGACCACCTAATAAAGGCAGGCATGGGTTTCTGCTAATCAAGGTGGCCAAGTGCATATTTTCTAGAGCTGGTCAAAAAGTACAGGGGAGAAGAGAAAGACATTCTTCAAAACCACTGATATTTTTAATTCTCAGCTTTCAAAAAGGAAATATTATTAAACGCAAAAAATGACAAATCTCAGACCCCTGCTATTATCCTTCATAAAAAGTGCAGAGAAGACAAAAAAGAGAGGAAAAGTAGAAACCACCTCCCCCATGAAGAAGTGTGTATTTTTCCCATTTTCCTCCCATCCTACCTTAAAACTGGAAAAGAAAATATTTTACAACTTTTATAAAATTTGGAAAAAATATAGAAATGTTCAATTAAAAAGCCTAAGCTTTAAAATGTTTGGATTAAGTTGGATATTTTATATCATCACAACTTAGACTATCATTGTATGAGGTGTCACCCATACAAGCTAGATCCATCCCCCAGAGTAGTGAGTCATGGAATAAAACACATTTTTGTGATAGAGGCTGCAAACCAATTGGCACCAAGGATCATTGGGTGACTTCTATTTGACTGCAATGGATACAGAGTCAAGCCTGGAGAAAAAAGACAACATAGGTATAAAAGGTTGGGTAATTAAAAAGAAAAAAAGTATAGCTGCTGAAAGTTCAGTTAAGCTTAGGATCTGTTGAAAAGGAGGAGAAAAAAAGCTTCAGGAAGAACAATTCCTTTTCACATAACAGCATGTGGTATAGATGTTGGAAGACAGTTACTATGGGAGCAGCTAAGGCAAAAGAGCTGTTTGTTTGTAAATTGATGACTGTTTAGTGGGAAAAAAACAGCCATGCGGCATCCAACAAGCTTTAAGCATGATGAGAAGGTTCTGCAAAGGGCAGGCAGCTTGCTGCGCCTTCCACATGGCAGCAAAGCATAGGAGCAAGCTTAACTAATTAGCAAAATGTCTTGACAACAGGTCTAGATTCACTGGACTCACTTAATTAGCCACAGGCAGAGGAGCATCCAGCTTCCATGGAGAGCACCTGGGAAGCGCAAGAGAGGCAGAAGTGAAGTTTACACAACAGCGAGAGTCAGTCATTGCACACGTCTGCTCCAAAACCTGCTGGATGAGGAGGGAGAGGTGGGCAGAGTGCCCATGGGATAGGGCGTGTGGGTCGGGCTGTGTGAAGAGCCTACCCTCCTTGGCAGTTTAACTCAGGTCGTGGGGGAGGGAGGGCCTGCAGCTCAGGGGTTGAGCGAGTGTTGCCTGGTGGGTAGAGCAACGGGCTGAGACTTCAGCAACGTAGACCCAGCTCTCAGCTCTGCTGGTGCCTTGCTGGGTGATGCTGGGAAATTAATGTCTTTCCCCATGCCTCAGTTTCCCCCACCTAAAGGGTGATGATGATTTTGCTTTCCTTAGTACAGCCCTTGGAGACACAGGAATGAAAAGCATACATTTGAGCTTCTATATAATAAAAGGGCTCCCTCCATTCCACATTAACTATGGCATGGGGACCTCTTCCACCAAAATTTCCACACTGGACCAGTCTGTATTTACTGAAGACCACGCAAGAGCACAGGCATGTTGGCCATCATAGAAACGTATTCTAGCACTGAGAGCAAGTTGCCCAAATGACCTGCAGAATGACTATGACGCCAGAGGGGACCTTCCTCAGTACAATCCTGGCTTCAAGACTTCCTAAATTCTTCTTTGTCTCATCCTCAAAACGCTGGGCTGAATGGATGCAAGAATAAAAGACATTCCCCGACACAACCCTTCACCCTGCTTTGCGGGCACATGAAATCTAGCCTGTCCTGAACACGTGCACATTGGCTTCACACACAGCTTATGTGACATTAGCAGCAGCAGCTGGAAGCGTTCCCAGAGACCACCGAGCTGAACTGCACACCTCTCAGACTTGTCTCTTACACAGCACTGTTCAACCAAAGTGATCACACCAGGGCATTGTCCCCGTTGTACAAAAGGGAAAGCCGAGGCACAGAGAAGAGAAGAGATTGGCCCAAGCTCACCCAAAAGACCAAAGGCACAGCTGGAAACTGCACCCAAGTCTCCCAAGTTCCAGTGTAGTGCTCCATTCACTACCCGCCCTCGAGGTTTGCATGCCAAGATGAGGTTATTTGATTCCCACAATGGCACAACAACCATAGCTAGGATTTTCATCGTCCAGTAGTAGCAGCTGCATTGCACTGACTCACAGTCACAACCCGTGCAGGCTGGTAGGAACAATGCAAAGTTTGCCCTTCACATGAGTATCATTTGAACACTTTATGTAGGATGAAGTGGAAATATACTTGTTGGCAAAGACCTGGCACTGTCATTATGTATGTGGGCACTTTAACTGATTTGGGAGCCACGTGACACACCTGAAGTCTGGTGTGACACATAAATGTAGCTCCCTGCTTTCTAATTTCAAAGCAGAACCTGTAAGGGGAAAGAAACTGGAATACCTGAGGAGAGACCGAGATGCTGAATGCGTGAGAGTTGGGAAGGGTACATGATAAGTGATGGACATGAAAAGCATGCTACGGTCAAGGCACCCAAGGAGAAGAAGGTGCACATCACCAATGAAAACCCAGGTAAAGATAAGGCCTGTAGGATCTCCTCCTCACAACCTAAGACCTGCAGATATCCCAGAAAGACTCTCCTTCAATGAGACAATGAGACATTCTGCAAAGCTTGAGGTTGTCATTTTGGCTTATTAGGTTGCAATTTAAGTTAGGCTAAGGTGTGTGTGTTGCCAGTGGGCTTGTCTATACGTGGCCCTTTTAAGCAGGATTGTCATAAAATTGCCATTTAAGGCACATTAAGGGTGTGTGTCCACACATACGCACTTGTAGTGCACCTTACAAATGGTGATTTTAGGCTAATCCTGCCTAAATTCAATACCTGCTTAAAGCAAGTACCAAATTTAAGCTGACCTGGCTAAATTGCATTAGCCCATGTGTAGATGCTTATTGTGCATTAATCCGGTGTGCGTCAATGGACATACACCACCTCAATGCGTGTTAGTGCAGCATCACATGTGCTAATGCAATGTAGCTCTGCCAGCCTAACTGTAACACACCTTAATGCGCATTAGTGCATCATGTGTAGACATATACCCTGATCACCTTAACATGCCTTAAACAAAGGAGCATTAAGTTTAGGCATGTGTAACTACACATGTAGACACACCCAGTGTGCCTTCCTGGGGTGGGTTTTAGCTTAGACGGAGTTTTTTTCTGTTGTTCCTTTGTCTTATGCTTGAAATTGCAAATTGTTATGCTCAATAAGTGCTCTCTTCAGAGACTGGGCTCTTCTTGTTCAATTCATTTATGATATCAGTGTCACTACCTGAAGTCTCATATTAAGTCTGGTGCAATACTGTAATGCACAGGCACCACTTACACTGTTTGTTCAGCTAGCAACACACCGAGTGGAAGATGCCTTGTCTGCTGTTGGTCTAAGGTGGGCTGCACCACACACAGAATGGAGCAGGTAGCGGAGAAGCAACGGCTTAGTACCGAACAGAAGCGGGCAAACTGGCAGGCACTCCCAGCACTTTGGAGGCAAGCGTCAAGTGAGAAGGGTTGGGAGATCTGGGTCCTGAGAATGGGGGGGGGTGCTGGAGGGCTACATAAAATGGGAGTACAGCTACAGGAGCTTTTGTTGGGATCCTTAGTGCAAAGTTTTGATGTAAGCAGCTTGCTGGCTTCCCCAGGTGGGTTGTGCTCCCTGAGGAGCTATTCAAGCAGTCTTTCATGAATAAACAAGGAAATAAACAAAACCAGCTCCGTTTTTCCTTGTCCTGGGACTGGGAAGAGAGCTCTGGCCCCAGCACAGCAAGCTGGCCCCTCCACATAGGAAACTTTTCCACTTATAATTTGCTTTCTCCTTTTCTTCTTTACTTACTGCTCTGGGAGCTTTGAAAAGCCCTAACAGGGCCTATGCAAATGCCCCCTAGCTGGGCTCAGTCAACAGGGCTGGCTGTTTTCTCTTAAAAGGGCCAGACTGCACTATTATAGATGGCTTGGGACAAGCCATAATGCAAGATGTGGTGTACTCCAGATAAGCACATGAGCACGAGTCCAACATGCATGTACATGACATGTGTGTCTACAGGAAGAACAGTTGGCCAACAACATGCTAAAAGGCACAATACACTTTCAGTGTAGCCATACCCTTAATGCCTAGGGTTTTTTAAATGTCGTGCTGGAGAATCTTTCTATTTAAGCTGTAGCTATGGGATCAAAGGCCAAGGCTTCCAACCTTTCTAGGTCAGCGGTTCCCAGCCTGACAGATTGCACATCCCCAATTAAAAATTTTACAACCTTAAAGTACCGCCAGCAAAATTTCCCAGTTCAACCTTAAGTAACATCCGCAAATTTTTTTGTCATATGAAGTAATTATAGTCAATCTGTTAACCTGTACCACTGACATGCCTGTGTACCACTGGTGGTACCCATATCACAGATTGGGAACCGTTGTTCTAGGTCAAACGTGCCCTGGATAGCAGAAGCACTTGCTTCCAGCTGATGCAGCTATTTGCCTTCCCCACCCCTCTCCTCAACTGACAAAATGCCCGAAAGATCTTGGTGCGTTCAGTCTCTTCCCCGCACCCAGCCCGAAACAGCGAGATGAAGCACGGCAACACAGATGTCGCTGTGTGTCATCTTCGGAGAGACGCGCCATCAAAAGAAGCTGAAGGAGCTGGTATTTCAACCGTGAGCAGAAACATGTACTTGTCAATGAGGTAAGATGCTGTTACAGAATAACAGCATCCTGCTGTGACTTAAGTGCTGAAAACTTTATATTCAAAGCAAGAAGTGTCAATCCTGCTATGCATTCTGTTCCCAGAACTTTGTTCTTTCTATGTGCAGCAAATGTTGTGGATTTGAGGACTTCATTAATGAGCTCTGCTGGTTCTACCTTCCACCACTACTAACCTGCCCAATTGGCTTGGGGGGGGGAAAAAAAAAAAGACCTATTATGCATTTCTTCCAGGAATCGACTAACTTAATGTTGGTAGGTTATTAGTAAATTATCCAGGGAGTTGAAAACCGTCTGAGAGAGCTCTAACCAGCAGGTACTCATTAGTATGTGGTTCTCTCTCAGAAACGGTTTTCATTCTTCATCCAAAATCTCCAAAACTTCAACATTTGTCATGAAACAGAACCATTTAATTTTCTGCCCAGCACTAACCGAGTCCTTCTGCCCCTCATCACTTTCTACCTAATAGGCCAAATTGTTTCCTGAGGTAATTATACAAAAAATAATTTAAGTCAATGTAGCTGATCCTATTAATACTGGCAGAGAATTAAATCCATATATTAAAATTAGAAGATGGGGCATTAGCTTTTTCTGAAAAACATACAGCATGCTCTATTTTGCTTTGATATTAAGAAAATGTTCCTTTTCACTGGGAGAGAAAAAAAATTCTTCTAATTGGACCTACACATTTCCTTCAGGCATTCATTAAGCTAATTATCGCTCAGCTTACGGTGCCGCATTTTCCCCCCTTTTATGAGAGATGCTGCAAAAATACCAACCAATCTGAACTGATTGTTGGTTTTGCATAATAATAGTTGTAACAAAATCTCTCTTTGTTTGATCACTCTTCTTGATAAAGCATTCACGGAATTAGTTTTGCTAAATTTTAACTTCGCAACAGCTCAAAGCTGAATGAACATTTTAATTGGCCGCTCAACATTGTAAAGAGACAGCTTCATCTCTGTGAATCTGCCCAACCGGCAGTTCCTAGTGATCCAATTTACTTACATAGTTTATTGCTTTATGATTGAAGAACATTTCATTACAATGGCATTTGTATGGAATGGGATTTGTCCGTGCAGCACGACAGTTGTGGTCAAAACATCTCCGAGAAATTGATCTTCTGAAGTTTTCCACAATATTCTAGAGTTTGTTTGGAAGTCAGTGTTTACTTCACTTCCAATGTAATACTGATTATGATGAAGCCTATTCTAAGTCAGTTATAATTACTAGATTCAATACCATTACCCATATAAAGACTGCAGGTAACCCCCTCTTGCATTCTTAATCGGTTCCCCAAAAACAGAGCCTTAAGCAAAATGAGCCTTAAACCAAACCGAAAGTATTTGATGACCCAAGATGGTAACCACAATTTTTTTTTGAATGACCCAAGGAGGTAACCGCAAGAGTTACAACGAAACTCACTGAACACTAAGTGAAATTGGGTATCAATTTAAAATGAGCGTTATAGCGAAATAGTGCTAAGCGAAACAGCGCTAAGCGGGGTTGCCTGGATATTAAAAGTTAAGTTGGAAATTCAGTACTTAAGCCCAACAAGTATCAATAAGATTTTCAAAACACTTAAATACTGAGAGTCCGATACAACAACTCTTATGTTGTAGCCCATGGACTTTAACTGCACAACACAGACTCTGCCACCTGAACGGCAGGAGTAACTTCGTGCAGGAGGAGCTTGTGATCCTGTAGCTTTTAAAAGGGGTGACTGCAGGATTCATGGAGGAGTGAATCAGCTAGCGAGACATCAGTGGAAAAATTATGAAAATCGGGTTACCCGGTTTCTACTAGGAGCAGAGCGTAGTTGTGCCAATGATTGTAGAACGTATGGGATAGCGCACAGATTTGGCACACCCGCTCCGAAAAGTCCTATGGAAATAGAAGGAGCTACTCAACAGGAGCAATGGTGACAAAATTTGGCTGTAAGTATGATTACCATTATTGATAGGTAAGTATGGGTAGATAGGGCGCAGTGCAGTGGTGTCAAAACTGATGCTACAGATAGGAACAGAAACCAGGAACACGACTCATGTACCATGCCGTAGCTGTGTGACATAAAATTTCCCTTATTGCCACATTAAAACATCTAGAGTGCTTAGTGCTGAGAAAAAATCTCTCCAGCAAATTAGCAAAGCTTGTGATAATGATGCATGTCGGTTGTGGTAATTCTACACTGGAATCTTTTTTTTTTTTCCCCCCACTCCTTCCAGTCTCTAAGGTAGAAAAACTTTCATACACAAATATCAGGAGTACTTATATAATTGCTGTATATTATTAATAAAAACAAAACAAAACACTGTGGGTCCAGTGTGGTCTCACAGTCACTGTAGATGGGGTACAAGAAGAGTCTTGCTGAGACCCCCTTAGGATTGCTGGAATGAAAGAGAGCTGGGTCTTTGTTAGGGGCAAGCTCATCTCTCAAGGCAGAAAATCAAGAAGTAAAACGAATGTGACAAAGCTCATTTAGTGGAACACTAATCCATTTCTACAGGCAGCACCTCTTCCATGGCTTTGTTCAGCCAAAGCTCTGTGAAAATCCAGTTAAACCTCTCAATTTGAATGGCTTTTATGGTGTTGTTCAACCTAAGTTGTTAAATGAATTGCAAGCCATGGGGTCATAAATGTGCTCCAGGGATACGGGCCAAGAAATATGACCTGGGTACCATGCTCTTCCATCAGGCACCAACAAATATCAACTGCTCTGCCATTGCCTCTGCTAAGAGAGATGCTCAAGGACCCAGCTAAATGGGTACTCAGTGCTACTCCTTAAATTCCTTTTGAGGTATCTTATGTGAAGTGTCATGGTAATTTCTTCCAAACCAACTGCAAAATTGCCCCAGGTGGAAAAAACAGGTCTGATTTATACTCTAAAAATTTATCAGGCTCTTGTCTGTGTCATGGGCCAAACCTCTGAGAAGGGTTCTCAGGCTGGTGAAGCAATGTTAGCCATGACATTTCCTTGAATCTCAGTGCAAGTCAAGTCACTAACTCACCTATTCAACTTTGAAGGTCTCACCCAAATCCTATATATATATTCTTGTTTTTTAAATGGCATTCAGGGCCTGAAATTCATACCCATCAAGCTATTTTAAGACTGGGGTTTTTTGGGCAATATTTGTCTGCTTCTAAAAATGGACTGGAATGTTTCTTAGACAAAAGATTTGGGCTGTTTGTTTTCTTCATGTGCTGGTTGACAGCAACATTCAATGTACACAGTAGAGAGGGATCTGGCTCGCCTGAATTCTCTGAATAACTTGAAGTTTCAGCCATTAGTTCTCGCAGGGGTGAAGCTGAACTCTCAAAATCAGATCTTGGCAGGTAAAGGGAAGAATGAGATGGTCATTCAAATATATTACTTTGGATTTTTAAAGTGTGTCGCAGCTATTAGCTCCTGGCATTTTCCAATGCAGTATCCAGCCTTTTATTTACCATGCTAATTTGGGAGCCACTGGGTGGTAAGCTTCTTTTTAAAAAGTCTGGCCGTTTTTGCACGTGCTTAACTGTTATTATTTCTGGCTTTAACCAAGTGTAAATGCTGACTTTAAAAGGGGCAGAATACCGGCCGATTTATTTTTCACTTCAGCTTTCAGCATCCTAGACAAATCCTATATGAATCTTAAGCCCGTTCTTTTGCCACTGTTTATGAGGCAGGAGACTGTCGCCACATTTTACACTGCATCTAAATCAATGCTCAGGGAAGAATTAAATGGGTTATTTTTAGTTATTAAAAAGACATGGGTGGCCGGATGGCTTTGATCTTTGAGCTTTGCTTAGAGAGTGGCATTAAAATAAAGTCCTGCCTTGGAGTTTAAAGCTGCTTCCTTGTGAAGGTGACTGATCGCCCCCAACATCAGAAAAGCAAAGCTCACATTCCCAAGGGTAATACTTTTGCATGAATAAAGTGCCAAGGGCATTAGTGCAGCATGTCTTCAGACAACTGGTAGGTCATGCAAATGTTATCTGTTCTGGAGTTCATCCTATAGGCATACTGGATTTGCTTCTCCTTTCAGGAATTAGACACCATTGTTTATCCTCTCCCAGTCTGCCATTAAATGTTCAGACTAACTGGTTTCTAATGGTACAGGGCTGTGATTTAGAGTATACCATTGCAAAGGAGTAAAAGAGCAAGAATCCCACCTACCACCTCACAAATTTCTGGGCCTGTGTAAATAGGGGGCTTGTCTACAAGTGGCCCTTTTAAATGGATTAGCCTAAAATCAACATTTTTAAGGTGCATTAAGGGCACATGTCCACAGGTGCACTCCCTTAATGCCCCTTAAAAATGGCGACTTTAAACAGGTATCAAACTTAGGCAGGATTAGCCTAAAGCAAGTACCAAATTTAGGCTGGCATACCTAAGCCGCATTAGCTCACGTGTAGACGCTTAATGCACATTAATGTAGTGTGCGTCAATGGACGCACACTGCATTAATGCGCATTAGCGTGGCTCCACATGGTCTAATATGGCTTACCTATGTCAGCCTAAGTTTAATGCGTCTTAATGTGCATTAGCACATCTACATATAGACGAATGCCTAAATCACCTTAAACAAAGGTGCATTCAGTTTAGGCATGAGTAACTACACATGTAGACATGGCCAGGGTGACATACTTGGTTATGTCCTCTTTGTTGCCAGGGTGAAGGATGTTGGCAGGCCACTTTCTCTATATTCAGAGTCTAAGCACGGGAGCTGATGGAACCAAGGGTTTCTGTACTATTGATATAAAAGGACTCCAGTGATTTACAGACCCATCCCCAGGAGCCAGGGACAAGCAGGAGAGGTGTACTTCGGAGTTTCCGTACTTCTCGTGGCTACTTTTGAAGTAACGCATTACTCACGGGTGTGGCCAAAGTCACAAACTAGCCTTTAGTTTTCACAGGACTGTGATGAATGGAAAAGCCCAGAGTGCTCCAGAAGAGTGGGCATTTCAATAACAGTTGACTCCCCTTCACTGGAAGTGCAGGAAATAAAAAAGATTTCAACATACCAGCCTACTCTGCCCCCCGATTCAGTTCAACTGTGCCAGTTAATCATCAGGAAAAGTGAAATGATTTCCTGTTCAACAGCAAATGGAAGTCACTGATCTCCTATGCCAAACAGGTCTACATCATGACCGCTGTTGCAAGCAGTACGCAAGCTATTTTTCAGTTCACCACATTCCAGGCCACACTCTGGTCCCCTTAGCCGTGCTGAATAATTACCTACTCCATTCTGGCCCCCGTCAGCTTCACTTTAAAGCCTACCCCAATGGCAGTGCAAGCAACAGAATTTCCCCCCGTGGCTATCTTTCAAAAATCAAGGTGTCGGATTTGTACATACAGCTAAACAAAGCAACAACACAGGCAGAAATGAAAAATTTCACTTGGCCTGACAACATTTTCACTTGTCTATTTTGCTGGATTTCTTTCTCCTGCTTAGTGTAACATCTGCTTTTTGTTCACATTTGTGCATTTCACCCTTGCCATGTTCCTGGTCAATTCAATGAAATGCAAGAAGGTCAAGAAGAGACATTCTGTTGCTAAAATTAGAATATAGCTTCCCAGATATGCCTTCCCTCTATTCTGTGCACCACCTACTTACCCCATAAAAATCATTATTTTATTGTATTGTGTGTTTAATCGAATTATCTAGGATTTTTCAATACAGAACACAACAAAGAAAAGTTCCCTATTTAGCATAATGTGAGAGTCTAAAACATTGAAGATTCTGTTTCTACAACAAGCAAGCAAAGACAGACATCTTTTGTCCAGGGCATAGTTCATTACTTTTGAAAATCCACAGATACTGCCAAGGACTGAATCTAGCCAAGGACCAAAATACACCTTTTGAAGTAGACTAAAACTTCAAGGCCAATGATAAAGACTCAAGGAGCATCTGGAGAGCATTGCATTTCCAGAAATAGAGGCGTGGATTTCTGAGATGTTGCTTTGTAGCTACTAACAGGGTTAGGTAGCAGATCGCAAAAAACCTGAAGCGTGATTAGGCTTCAGGCATGTGGAGATCATTGCAAACATTGCCAACTGATAGTCTCTCTTTACGTTCCCCTATTTGTCTGTATACACTAGTTGATGGATGTTTTATACTTGGATGAGGAGCTTTTTGAAATGAAGTGAAGTCCTTCATTTTACTGTGTATTTTTACAGAGCCTAGCACATTGAGATGCTAGTCCATGATTAGAGCCCCTTAGGTAGTTTCATCATGAAGGGAAAAACAGGAAGGCTGAGGAGGTCACTTTGAGTGTATTGTGTCCCATTGCAACTAGGGTAGCAGAATTGCATGCATGTTCAGTGTCAGGAAGGACCAGCTCTTATACCTTGGCCATATAAATGACCCTCCTAGACCATCTTCAGATCAGGGGCATCATTATGCAATCATGAGGTTGGGAGTATTTTTTTTCCTGAAAGAAGCCCTCCCATGGCTGCTGAAGCTGCTATTCCAAACAGAGCTGAGCTGGTCTGCACTGGAGGTGTGCAATAAAAAAAAAGGACAGGAGGATGACATGTTAGGGTAGTCCATCAGACATGAGATCCCCAGTAACACATGGCTCTGGGTACAAGGACAAAGGTCCCAGATGGTGCTCTCATTGATCCTTCTGGTCAAAGGTAAAAAGACCTGGGTAGGAAAAGAGAGGAGACTTGCCAGGATGTGGTAGGGAAGAGGACTTAAGCTATTTTGCTAGAGCCTTAGGAGCATAAATTTGAGTCTTGCTAGGGACTCGTGCTGAAAACTGCCCTTCAGTTGGCCAAGCTGTAAATCACTACCTGATCAGTGAGACTGGAAAGTCAAAAAAGTGGCTGACAATGATCCTGGCCCTTGTGTACCATTGGTTATAGGAACTGACATACGTGACCTCGGTGGGCCGTTAGCTTCGGGTGGACTTTCAGTAGCTCTGGATTCCAAACCTTTCTCCTGTTGCACCTTTGAAGAGCCAATCACCCTGGGCTTTGGGGGCACAGCTATTTCCAAGGAGGAAGCTAACCTAGATCTCCCATATCTCTAACGATAAAGGTTATTTAGTATTGTGGGAGGGGCACAGAAATGACTCCCACTCTCTCTGGATTCATGAAAAGTTTCAGAGAAAGAAAGAAAAGGACTCTGCTGTCTTTTCTGATGAAGGAAGGAAACCAAAATGTTGAAACCTTCAAATTTTAGATTAAATGACATTGTGTTGGTCTGGTCAGCCTTGGCAGAAATCAGTTAAAAATAAGAGAGCAATCTGACAAGTACCCTCAGCACAATATCCATGACACCTAGTCTCCTAGTATCACTACACTCTCCATGTCCCAGATCCGTCTGCTTTGCACTTTTCTTGCCCCCTTTTTTTTGGCCATCACTTACATTTCAGAGAAACAGTACATCTCCTAGCTGACAGTCTGGATGAAGAACGGATTTGCATTCAGGGATATTAAAAATGCAGTAAAACTGGGAGCCTCTGTGCTGTGCAGTGGTACATTGTTCCTCCATCAAATACACTGGGTAACCCTAGCAACCTGTCTACCCTGATGGCACCGATGCCCAGAAATCTGGATCTTAGCGGCAAGTCAGGATTCCCGAATCTCTCCAGCAGTTTGTGTTTCTTGCTTCAGGTTAAAGCAGATGGAGGTGACAGCTTCTAGCATCTTATATTCCTCTTCTAACCAACAAAATTGTTTCCCCCTGTAACCAAATGAATACTGCTTATTGCTAGAAGTGCCTAGGGCTAGATTTTCAAGTGCTCATCACCCCCAACTAGGGCTAGATCTTCAAGTAAATTCACTTTCTATAGAGGTACGAAAAAAAAAAAGTCACAATTTTCAAAAGGCACCCAGCATGCTCTGTGACTATTCAGGAGGGCAGATTTTCACAAAAAAAAAAAAAAAAGTCATCAACATGCAACATGTTGAGCATCAGCCTCTAATTTTAGTGCCTCCGTGGTCACTGAGTTTCTCTGGAAAACTGAGGCTAAGCTGTTCAGACCAGTGCCTCCATGTATTTATTTTTGAAATGTAAATAATGACACATTCAAAAACATGACAATGCCACTGAGCATTGTAGAATATTTTTTTTGCCCTTATAAAGTGCATTAGATCCACTGAAAAAAAAAAATCAGCATTATTACTCCTATCTGAAAGGTGAACAAAGCAAGGGGGAAAAAAAAGCAGAGGTGCAAGGAAAATGTTATTTATACAAGATAACTAGCATGTTTACAGGGCTAACTACATCTCTGACCTCTTCTCTGACCTCTTCTCCAAAAGGAAGCTATTCTTTCCTGGACAAGCTAAACTCTTTACCTCCGTTGAGCTTAATCATGTAAAATTGTGACTATTCTGACCCTTTCTCTGGCCTTTCTTAGTACACCCAGGTACAGGTCTCAAGCTTCATACCTTTATCCCACGCAATTCCAACTCTTAGACCAGGTCCCAAGTGACAATATCCTGTAAATCTGCCTTGTTTACTTAGCAGATATCTGCTGTGCTTCCTCCAGGAGCTGTGAATAATGGAGGGCCATGACCTAAAATACCATTCTTAAGGCAGATGAGAGTCTTATGAAACCAAAGAAACAAAGCACTGCATAAAATAAAGTGGGTTAAAACAACCCCAAAGAGTCTACAAGGCATGCCTGTACCTTACCTACTCTAACCGCCCCGCTGTCCCCCCTCCAAAGGTAAGACAGTAGGTCCAACTTCCTGCTGTTCTCCAGTAGTCTCTTGGTTTTCACTATCAAAAACTGTGCCTTTCTTTGAAGGAACGTGCATCTCTCTAAACCTGGCTATGGTTCGCTTTGTTTCCTCTTCCTCACTGGGGAATTCTGTCTGGCAGGGCCAGCAGAGGATCATGCCAGGGCCTTAAAGTGACCAGCTGTTGCAGTCGCTCTCTCCAGTGTCTGTATATATTAGAATCCAGCTCTCACCCTCCTCTGTTCATTCCCTAACCGGGCTGCTGTTTTAAAATAGCTGAATGTGTGTGTATACAGCCATCCTCACAAAATGTAGGGTGACATCTTCATGAACTTTTATGAGCAAGACCAAATCCATCCTAGTCACATACAGGTGCAAACAAACAAACAAACAAACAAACAAACAAACAAACAAACAAACAATTTTAAAAAGGAAATCTAAGTATTTATTATTTGTATGACTGTTGCAGCTTTGATCCCTAATGATGGACAAGGACCCTGATACACTACATACAAAAACACAGAAATAGATGATCTCCATTTTAAACAGTTTAGCAACCAAGCATAAGACAAAACAGGTGGGTACAGACATATAGGCTAAATACAGTCAAAAAACCCAAGGCTGAAAGGGATTCAAATCTTCATAGGTTGGTCTAAACTGCATAGATTGAACCAATAAGCAAGTGAACAGACATTCACTTTTGATTCCAGAAATGCAGCCACTTGCCTGCAGTGGCCCAGGCAGGAAACCAGGGAGCACTAGAGCATACCTCGCTGCTCAGCTGGAGCAGACAGCTTGGACCAAGGCTAGTCTGCCTACCCTGCAAGTGGGGGGGAGGGGGTGTCGGGGGAGGTGCAAAGCAGCCTGGGTGGGTTGGGGACTATGAGTTAATTTGAATCTGAAGGGGATTTGGGACAGAAATTCAGTAAATCAATTTAACCTAAAAAAATCAGTGAAATCTAATGCTCCATCCATTGAGGTGCATCTTCAACTGGTTTTGGCCATTTTTAAATCAGTTTATGTGCACTGAACTTCTGTTGTGTCACAGATTTGAGCCAGCTTCTGATCACTTATGCTGGTTTATATGTAATTTCTGTCCCTAGCCTTAGAGAACTAGAAGGAAACAATGGGTGCTTCTACATGTTGTCCTATGTTGCCATATGGCCTGCTATAGCAATGTAGCTATTACACAGGTCTACATGTGACTGCTAGCTATGTCACCATAGCAGCGCACTCCTTGCTTATAGTGCACTGCTACAGCAATGTAGCAGAGAAATCTAAGCGTGCGCTGCCCATACGGTGCAGCATGGGTGGTTACTGCACCGTGCTTTAGTACTTCCAAGAGGAAGTACTAAAAGCATATGCAGTAACAACATCACCGTATGGTGATGTGTAGATGCGCCCAGAGAGATTAATGTTAATCTGCATGGTAGGTGGTAATCTTGTTTTCGTCAAGTGAAGAAAGGTGAGGCCAGCTAGCTATTGTATCAATAGCATGATTTTCTTTGGATTACTGAGTTTCTTTCCTAAGGCCTTAGGATGCAACTGGCTCCTGCACAGGCTAAATTGTTTACCTCTGTTGAGCTTAAACTTGTCAAAATTCTGAAAATTAAAAGGTTGGTATGGATATAAAAAGTGGCAAAAAAGACAGGAAGACAAATAGCCTGTTACAATGCTAGGAGAGATCATGGTCATCATCACCACTGTCCTCCAAGATGCTGACAGGTATTGCTATATTGTGGAGTTTTCCTTCTTTGTTTCCCCTCCCACCTCATCCTGGTTATCAGCTGAAGTGGATATTTAGTGAGGAAAGCACAGACATGTAAGAGCTGGTCAAGGAAAGACTGAAATTACAGTAGCTTGCATGACAACATAAAGATGTAAAAAGGACCATTTAAGTGCTTCTCAGATTCTAAGAGGTATTGATCATGGGTTGTGGAAAAGGAAATAACAATTCAAGTGTGATAGGTATAATATCAGATGCAATTACCCCAGAATGAATATGGGTCACAGTATAGCAAAGCCATTTCTTGAGCTCTTTTCACATTCAGCTTTGATGGCTCTATGAAGAATAATGTTAAATGCGGTTTCACCCATTCAGGATTTGACACTTTTTCACTGGGTGCTCTATAGAGATATTACTTTTTACTCTTCCCTCCTTACAATTTTTGTACCCTATTGCCTAGCAAAAAAGAGGTTACTAGCCACAAAGCAAGAAAAGTGCAAATTCACAAGGAATCAGGCCAGTTTGGTGTACCCAGCTCGGTTTCCCACGACAAATTCTGTTTCATTGCGATGTTTTTTTCCTCCTGGCACTAACTAGGCTCAGTACAATTATCCCTGCTGGAAAGAAAGGCCTCCCGATTTCTAGAATCTTCATTTGTGGCAAAATACTCAAACCATACTTCGGCTCCTATATGCAATAAAACTTATAAAAGCAAACTTCCCTATTTTAAAACAGGGACTTGCTGCTTTTGAGGATGGGGTGGGGACAGCAAATCCCAAGCAAATGTGATTTAGCATCACATTAGCATAAAACTAAGGATCTCAAAACACTTTGAAACCGTATGCGAGCTAAACATCTTCATTATCAGTCACTACCATCTTCAGAAGGAGCCAGAAATACAGATGGTTGGAGAACAAGAGTGAACAGCAGAAAACAGAAGTTTTAACAATGTGGCTTGTCCAGTTCAGGGTGCTCTAGCCTCCTTGAGACTGCATCCCTAATTTCCAGAACAACAAAGTCACACAAGATAAAAGTAATCCTGAAGCAGAATGAGAGCTTGAATGTGTAAATGAGAGAAGGTGCTTGATGGTGGGCACGACTGAAAAGATAACCCACACATTTTAGAAGCTAAGGCCTGTTGCACTTTCACAGCTGGTCTGTGTGTAACTGTGGGTGTAGAGAAACACAACGCTGGAGAGGACCCACTGTGATCACAAGCAACTACACATCATATAATCCCTCTCCTTCAATGCATCAAACTCCAGTCTGGCACTGCTTACATTAGTCACCCTGTCCTCCCCCTACTGTTACCCACTGAAAGTCTGCTCTAAAAACCTCATTCCTGTAAGTGGACAGAAATCTTCTTTTAAAATGTTCAGCCTAAAAGCATTCATGGTCAATTTGTACTCATTTGGTTTAATTCCTACATTAACCTTTACTTTACATGCAGGGTAAAATGCACTCTTGTAGTTATAGTCTGCCAAATAATAAAACCCTTTCTAAAAAACTTAAGGAATAACTCAAGAAAGTACAACCAGTTACACTATCAAACTCAAATGTAATGTGATATGCTCTGCTCTCCAACCCACCCCACCCAAAAAGGATTGCTCACAGCTTACACCTGAACTTTATACCCCCCGGCTCCCATAATGCCTTGCAACTCAGAAAAAGAAACTAGCTAGTTTTATATCTAGGAGGGGAAAAAAATCTTTTTTTCCTTTACACACAGTCTTCCCCCTCCAGGTTCTTACTTATAGAAGGAAAAACAAAAAAAGAGAGCACCTAAGGGTGGAGGTAAGCTATTTATTATTGTGTTGCTGAGTCATTTAGCACAAGACCTTCACTGAGCATGCTTCAGCTGGCTGCCTTTAAAAGCAGGGAGTACAAGCTGGGCAACTGCTAAAAGAAGAGTTAAAAGAGGATAGAGGAGGTATAGCTGGAGTGTGGGAAGGGGTTGAAACAAAAGGAACTAGTAGGTGCATGGTTTGCTGCTCCCAGCTGTTGGTGAAGCTAAAGACTTGTTGAAACTTAGTAGAGGATTCAGATATTTAGAGCAGCAAGCAGAGCATTCAGAGTTTGACTAGGTTAAGGCCACATATTTATGGATGATGCAAATTCTCAAAATCCAGGACATCAAGCTGTACTAATTGGCTAGGGAGAGAAAGAAATTTCCCTTACAGTCAAGTTACTTCATTGTTGGGCATAATAGGCAGTTTAGTCCCATCCCTAGAGGCCCTTTATGCCCCCCATTGTTGGACAGATGGTAGACTAGGTGGATCATAGGCAAAGCTTTGTTTCTAAACTCTCTGTGTAGACAGTCTGCCATCTTTAGGTGTTATGCTATGGCCATCATTGGAGACTGGTTAACGTACCATGGTCCCCTCTTAGCTGTAGAAAAAGAGTCAATTGTTTTAATGCAAATACAGTAGTGTTAGGGAGCATGGACTATTTAATAGGAGCTATACCCAGCAATCTTCTTTACTAGCGTGGTTCTTCGCTATAGGTACAGTACTGTAACTCCATGGTCTTGTATGGTGAAATGATGTGGTGCTCTTGTCAATATTTCTATCCAACAGGAGCCCAGTTTCCGGTAAAGAGTCCAGTGAATGAGGTGTAGGGCTGTACATTGTATAAGTTAGCTTTGAATGTTAGTCTACGGAAGATGCCACCAGGTTGCCTTGATGGACATTCCCCTTTATCTCCAATTCCCTTTCAAACATAGTTTTATTGGCTTCTCTGCGAGCATGGTGCTGTAATGCATAGGACTTTGGTTATCTACCTTTACCTACTTGGGGAGTGTGCCTCCTTTGTTTTAACGCAGAACCCACTAGATTTCAGTACAGCAGTAACACCATCTGTATTGTAACCCAGCCCTGTATTTGCATGCATTTTTGGTAAACACAGTTGTTTGAAACCCTGCTATTTTCTCTGAACCATCTTCAAATCGTTAGCATTATACAGAAAGGAAAGAGAACACATGTGAGTGCATTTTTGCCTATCAGAAGACCTATCTGCTATCTTATAGCACTGTTTGGTTATTAAGAGGGAATTATTTAGCCACAAATACCCACTGCTCCAGCTTGTCTTTCTCTTGCCATGGTTATGGAGTAGATTTGGACCCACCGAGACAGTGGTGCAGGAGGAAACATGCTTTTTCCTCTTCCCTTTATTATTAAATTGTGCCAGAAACCAACAGCAGTCCACAAAATCAAGACCTTCCTGGAAGCTGCAGGTGGGTAGCCTGAAGTAGAAGGAGCATGACATGCACCACCCATCTCCAACAGGTGTGGTGAAGCCTCATTAATATTTGCAAAGCGCTTGAAGAACCTGGCACAAAAGGTGCTGTTACAAATGTAAAATACTACTATCAATCTAATATGTTTAAAAATATTCATTTCTTTGCCTCTAATAAAACCCCCTGCTTTAATGAGCTACTTCCCAAGCATATAAATAAATTCAAAGTAAAATGAATGATTACAGTAGTTGTAATAAAGCAAATATAGACATGTTTCAAATTCTTGGCAAAGTCAAAGAGCTTGACTGTTGTAGTTTAACCACTCTCTTTCTCTCCCTTTTTACTGAAGTTTATTGCCAATTAACACATCTTTACAAAAGTCTCAGGTTTTCAAGCAGGTGTAGGCTTTTCTGAAGGTGTTGCTTGTTAGGTAGCCAACGTATGATTACTTAATAGTTTCTTGGGTTTATTATGTACAGGCCAGAGGAGAAGGGATAGTTAGTACTCTTTGGAAATCAAGATTCTTGAAGGTCTTTCAATCATCAACCTCAAACTCTTGAAGCTTGGCTTTTTCTCTCACTTGGGAATGACTGACCTGCAATCTTTTAGCTATAAAATAAAATGAGAAGTGTGACCCAAAAATAGCCACATGCCATTGCAGGGTCATCAGCACCTAAGCATATATGCAAACTGGGTAGCCAAAGGAATTCAAAGAAATATCTAATTAGCCCAAGTTCTCCTTCCCTTAGTCTCTCTCTGATTTCTGGATTTAAACAAACTCAAACCAAAACTCTCACTTCTTCATCAAGAGATGACTGCAAAAAATGGAGATCCAGATTTCAAGAGCATGGCAACATTAGAGGTGGCTTAAATATAGAGGATTCATTCAGCCCATAGTAGACACATGAGGTATGCAGGACTCCCTAGTTTCCTTCCAATAATCCCATGTCATTGCAAACAGCCAGGTAGTAAATGTTGATCTAAGAGGCTTCACAAGAACATCCAGTTCCTTCCCACACACCATCATACATTTAAGGTTTCAATTACAGAAAATCAACCTACAATATGCCTTTGGTAGAGAGCAGGAGAAAACAGAAATGTTATCCACATCTTGAGCTCCTGCAAGGGCAGAAAATTAAGTAAACTATATTCAGATGACTGGCGAAAATGAGCCAAGTCCAACATTACACAGGAAAGGGGGAAAAAATGAATGCAGCCACTGCCTAGGTACATCTGACCTGGATTAAAATCCCTTCCTGGTTCCACATCTAGGGACTGGTTTATTCCTAAAAGCATGAGCAATCTTAATCTGCTTAATCACTTGATTTCTCAGTATCACTAAAACACCCAATTAGCACTAATGCAGCCAAGCCAATCGCCCACCTCTAGCTGTAGCCAATATCCAATACTTTAAAGGAAAACAGAGGGATGAAAAGAGGGTACAGAAGCAAAATAAGGAGCTTGAAGGGAAATTCACTTTTTTTCTTCCTGCAACCAGCCTGCAGCAGGGCAAATAAGATGTGGGTTTGAATTTCATCCACCATTAAATTCAGTAGGATTTGGTTTGGCATTTAGATTCGGGCAGGCTAATAGCTGAAATGCCGGAGTTTCTTCTCAGAACCGTGGAGTGTCGCACAGTGGGCGCATCTACACATTCATTAATGTGCAGTACTTACTAATCTACTAATAATAGTACTTGCTTAATGAAGTACTAACTAAATGCACAGTAACTACAGTTAGAGCACCGTAGCACTGGTACATGGTTTTTTAGTGATGCTTACTGGACAGTAGCATATTAACACAGTTTTTGCCTGGCACACTATTGCCCAGTGTTGTTATGCGACTGTGCATTAAGTGTCTCTTGTAGACACACCCAGTGTCAGTGAAAAATTAGCATCTGCCACTGCTCAGATTTAGGGAGATAATTAATAGAGAGGAAATTCGAAAATGTAGTTGTGCATTGATCCAAATATTTCATTTAGATTTTTTTTCAATCTTATCATAGTGCATAACATAATACAAAAGAAAACAAGTTGTTGGAAGTGGGGGCATCTCTCTAAAAATGTTGCAGATTTGTCAGTTTGACACTGGTGGAACTTGTTGCCATAATGAAACATTGGTGGTACCGACACAATTTCCCAAAAACAGTTTTGCTTTCAATGGAATTCCATTTTTTTTCCAATGGAAAATAATTGCATATAAGTTCTAATGGTTAACTTTAAGTCTGTGATTAATTCCCTTGGCTTCGATGAGGCTACTCACATGCTACAAATACCTTGCTGAATCAGGAACTTTAAAGGTTGGAAATCTCAGAGAAAATTGGATGAGCTTGGTCTGATTTGGGAGTTTGTAATGAAACGCTAAAGCAGTGACACAAAACCAAATCATTTGCTTTCAGCAAAGCTCCAGCATATAACAGAACTGCCTGCTCAGCCATAGCTACTAACTTGCCGGCATAGTGCTCCAGGGCTACACGTTGAACTTTCAACAATACACAGCTTGTAGGAATGGAAAAGACCTTGTGGTAGAAGCTATAAAGTTTCCCTAAGTCTTTGCTTTGCTAAGGAAGGATTGACCCTGAAAGACATAAGAGTTGTGCCCTTGGCTGGAGAAGACACCTATGAAGAAAGAACCATTTAGGCCACCTGAGCATATTCCCTAGTGTTTTAACCCAATTTGAAAGCTCTCAGAGGGTGGTTTTTGCACATCTCCTAGAAGACTGGTCTGTTGCCCAGTACATCTCATTGTCAGTATTCTCCGGCATCATCACCTGGCTGGCGTCATTTGAGCCCAGTTTTTCTCCTGCCCAGGCAGGGGGTTGGACTTGGAGATCTACAAGGTCCCTTCTGACCCGACTTCTTTGGTTCTATGATCACCTAGTATTTTCCTTCTACATACTTATCTGGTGTAACTCAGTGCAGTTCTTTTGGCTTTAATAGAGTTATGACACCAGCTAAGGATCTGACTCCTTCATTTCATTCCCACTATTCCCCTGTACCTCACAAAACAATGTTTAATGTCCTGCCACCACGTATTGCAATAACCATGAATATTGGCCAGTTCCAGAATACTGTAAATGTATTATTTATGTCATCAAAAGTATTTTATAAAACATAGAACAAATTGTACAGACAGCTTCCATTATTTCCTTATGCCTAGAAGGCAAATCTCTCACTTTCCTTTCACAGAATCTAACTTCAATTGATTTATAGCTTTGCAGATCATTCTTTGTGTGATTGCTGAATTCACTGTCCAACAGGGACTTGAGAATCTGTGTGTCTTGGCAAGTGCTATTCATCTTATATGCTTCAGTCCCCCCGTTACATTATTCTGATGTTTATGAACTACAGTAACAATGATCACTGTAGCTGAACATGAAGTTGAGATTAGCAGTCTTTCCCCACACATCATGGCATGCCGTTCATTTATGCAGCCATCTGGGGATCTGAAAAATTGATCCTCAAGAATGATGTTTTTGCAAAGAAAGACCCTCCCCCATTGGAGGTAGATGCACACTTCCATTTTAGCTCTCTTCATGCCTGCAGAAGTAACTGGCAGTCCTATCTATACCGGCCAATCGTCCTAGGCATTTAAAACAATCCACTGGGATTTATTTGGACAGTTTAAAATAGATCGGGTTAGATATAACTTCTCGTCCTTTGCCAACAAGAAAATTAAAAAGAAAGCAGATGGTACCTGGGGAGGAAGATGGGAGGCGGGGGGAGGGAATATGCAGACCCAATATCGTTAAACAAATGTGAATTTCAGGAAACATCCTTGTTGTCCTTTGGATCACGGAGCAGCTTCTGAATAACGCTGAAGTGTTTTGTATGCACGTTGAAGGGGTCGTTCTAAGCCTGTACCATGTTTCATGTATACAGTTCTAATAATTTTGCTTCCTCCAATATGTTGTGGTCAAGCTGAAGTGATGCTGTAGCTGCAATCGTCCTGGAAATATGTGAAAGGCAAGGATTATTTGTGGGCAATACCTTTTATTGGACCAGCTGCATAGTTGACATTGGTTTTTAGATAAGCTTTCGAGGACAAGGCACCCACCGTCAGAGCTCAGCTTTCAGGTAACTTGAAGAAGGCTGCTTTTGTACCTCAGCTCTTGTCTAAATCATTCCCGGCTATGCGGCTGGTCCAATAAAAGAGATCGCCCATAAAAATCCTTTCCCTGAGTCATATAGTAACTTTCCTCCTCAAACGCCCTTTAAAAGCAATCCTTTGAGATGTCCGTGTCATGCACAGTGATCAAACTGCAAAAACGAGGAATTACAATGGAACGTATGATTGGGGGAAAAGTGTTCTAGACCACTTATTAACGGAGTTTCTATGTTTTCTGTCACGTCTGTGTCTTCTAGAATTTCACTGTTGGACATGACAGTATACGACCCCGAAGCTTTGAATTGTACACAGATGCTTTGTTCAATGCCCCATTTCCTCACCAATATCTCTCCTAAATGTTATTGTTTTAATATGGCTGAAGACTTTACTATGGCTATATCAGTTTACCTCTAAAACCACTGTGCTATTCCCATTCACCTCTGCTCTAACTCCATTGTTTTCATCATTGTTTTCAATGAAGATGAATAAAGCTGGAGTAGCAGGGTGTGTCTACATGTGCTAGTCGTGTGAAGTAATAAACTCCAGCGCTGTTCAGGCTGAAGTTCGTTGCTCCCAGGTCCCACATTTGCACCTGGGACCACAGTATGTCGAGCTGGGTCGGAGCAGTCCCAGCTAGCAGGGGACCCAAAGGGACATCCTGCCGGCCTGGGTTTGCTTCAACCCTGCTCAACGCGATGCAGAGGAGCTGACTGGGGCACAAGAGTGCTCCAGTGCTGAGCTAGCTGGCAGGCAGCCCCCACACTGGAGTACCCTCATGCCCCAGCCAGCCTCATCAGCATCTATGCATGTGTTGCAATGCACTAAATAATCCCACCATAGGATAGTACGTGGGTTGACAAGTACTATTCTATGGCGGCATTTATTAGTTTACTAATAGGAGGCACACGTGTGGAGGCTGAGACTACCCTGGGGCTAATTAGTCAGCTCCATGGAAAATGTCTTGTGGAGACACACCCACAGAGGAGTAAGTCAATATATTTTTCATGTTCCCATAAACCTGCTACAGACGAGCAGTTTTAATTTATCTTCAGTTTGGGCCTGTGTTCTAATACCCAGTGCGCTGAAATTAAAAAATAATTTGTAAACGTGCACCATTTGGCATTTTTCACTCAATGGTTTAACTAATGTCATTTAGGGAAAGAAGTCATTTTTTATGTTAATCAAATGGAGGCTGAATACTCTGTATTTCCACCAGGGAAAAATCTAGCATTTAATGTCTTCAGGATTGGATTTGTTCTGGGGGAATATGCTGGCGGGTGCTTATACAAGCAATGAAATATTCTCAAATTAAGGTTTTCCAGCCTTGTTTTACAGTACAATAATGGATAATGTTTTGTATTAGATTCATTTTTAACATGGTTACAGCCCCCACTTCTATTTGTCAACTCTCTTCAGCCTCTTAAAGTGAAGAAATAGAAAAATTGCTTTAAAACTTGCTGTCCACCAGCTTTGACCCACACAAGATTGTTTCTCATGTATATTTTAAAGCACAAGACTTGTAGGGATGTATGGCAGTGGAGAATTAAGGGATGAAGATATCCTCTATTTTTTTCATGTCATTACAGTACTTTGAAATTTAATTTCATCATGAAAGTGATGAATGTGTCCGTTTTCACTATGCAAATGTGAATGGACGTGACTCTTCACAAGCTTCAACTGTGCAGACTTACTTTACCCTACACAAGTTTCTTTTCCCAGTCCCTCCCCAAATGTGGATTAGGAAGCCAAGCTGTGAGGTTCCAGAAGCTGTATACGTTAAGATGGCTGAGAGTTTAACAACTCATGGCGCGACCAAATGGGGAAGCAACTGGTTGGAAGGGGCCCCACTTTTAAACATGTTGCTCTCTTTGATTCCTTTTTATATCTCAAAATGAGTTCCTTTCTGCATGAAGAATATTCAGCAATTCGGGGATTTTTTCCCCCCCATATAAACAGAAAATTATCTGCATTGTATAAACAGAATGGTGGGGAAACTTCTGTTCTGTTTTGCAAGCCATATTGCACACACCTGAGGTCATGGTCATTGTTGTATAGCAAAGGTTACAAGCCCCCACTTTTTCTATTTTCTGTTCTGGCCACTGCTTTTATTGGCCACCTGGATAAACGGAAGAGAATAGAGCAGCAGAAGTGGTAAAAGGTTTGGAAAATAGAATCCACAGCAGAGATTTAAAAGCACCAGACAGATATGCTATGCTTAGAGAGCAGAGAAAAGTATCTATAGATACATAAAAGAACATTACAAAGAGGACAGGGACCGATCATTCTTTGTCGTCATCAAGGATAGAACGAGAACTAATGGACTTAGGATATAGCATGGAAAATGTCAGTTTAATGTTAGAAAATACTTTATGACTGCAAGAGCAATCAGGACAATGGATGAAGCTCCTAGGGGAAGATGTGGAATTTCCATCACTGAATAGGCTTAAATGAAGATGAGGCATTGGTCTGTCAAGGACAGTTAAAGACATAATGAGATCAATTCTGTTGTAATGGGAGAGGGTGGGCTAGTCGTATTTACAAGATCCCTCCAAAGTCAAAAACTTGATCCTATAAAGCCATGCTTGCATAAGTCTTCAAAACATTGCTGGATAGGTGTAGGTGTCTAGGTCAGGTCCCCAAAATGAAGGTAAATCACAGGTAGAAGTTCTACATAGAAATACAAAAATCCAGGACAAAGCCTAATCATGTTTCAGCTATATCCAATAAGTAATAAATATTTAGGATATCCTGTTCATTATAGGCCTGATGTAGGAGAAAAGCATGCTCTTTCACCGTCAGCAGAGTTAAGCACATGCTTAACATGACGCAAATGCTTAAATCCTTTTGAAGCAAATGCTGAAAGGGAAACATGTGCTACGTGCTTTCTTGAATTCAAGACTTGATTGTGCTGTTCTGATTCTTTGTAATATTGAAACATTTTAATCTTTTTTCTTTCCAATCGGAGAGAAGTAGTTTTGCCAGCCTAAACCAAAGGTGTCCATTTTTGGGGGAGCTTACAGTATAACTCTGTCAGATACCAGTAAACACAGCATAAATCTCAAGAATGAGAGAGTTTGGACTATTAGGTAGGTAGAAATCCTGTATAATGAAGCTGGGCAGTCCATTTGCTGCCAGACACTCCATTGGTATTCAGACAGAAATTTTATCAAGGACATTCCTATTGCTTTATTATACAACTGTTCAGGCTCAACAAAAAAATCCAGAAAATGCAAATGAATTTAATGAATCAAAACTTTTACTGCCTGCCTGCTACTTTTTGTGTCAAACTCAAGGGAAATGAAGATGTTTACCGTGTCAACGCTACTGAGGATGAACAGGATAAAAACAGCGCTGTCAAGAAAAAAAGACATGGCTAATATTGGATCCAAAGATATAACTCTCCTTTGAAGTAAAGGAACAGTGGCAAGTCATCATTATGAAATGCTATCATACAAACGGCCCAAAGGACATGATGCAGTCTGATGAAATGGGAGCGGAGGGTAGCAGCAACCCTGATGTTATTATCGACGTAGGCGTTGTGCGATGGCCTGGCCTTCGCATGAGGTAGTCGCTCTTTCACAGAGAGAGGTGCTGAGATGGAGGTGATGTCTCTGAGTCTCTTTCAAGTGCTGTTCTTGGGATACTCACTTGCTTCATCTGAAATCCAATATTCCCTTCCTTGAAATCATCTCTCTTTTCCTTGAGTGGCACAAGTCAAGTGCCCACCTGGCTTCTTTCATGTAATTGTTCTGCTCTTTGCATCTCGCTCATTTGCAACTTGGATCCAGCGTCTTGTTCCCGACCCTGAAATTAGCAACCTGTAGCAGTGCCTAAGAGAGAAATATGCGGAAGACGGTTAAAGTGGTCTTTGTTGGCTCTTTTTTCTTGCCAAAGGGCAATTTTACACTGTATTCTCATTTAGATTTCATTTCTACTTCTGAGATTCTAAGTGGCTTGTCTGATCTCTCTGCTTAAATGGACTAGCAAAAAAGTACACGCCGCTATGATAGAGTGGCGAAGTGCTAATGAGATCCTGGGAAAGTTTCTGATGCCATTACAAAGGGATGTTTTGAACATATACAAACGCAGCAATCCAAAGCAAGTCTCATTTTGTGCGCAGGCATGAAGTCGCGCGGACGTCGGCGTAGGTTTTCCAACCTTCGTTTGAAAGCATTACAGCTCTTGTTTTTTATGAAATGGGCCTGAAACCTAGTTCTGAATTTTTAACTTCCCAGAAGTCTGCTACTATTCAGATTCCCGGTGGGAACATCATTATAGAAAGGCACAAAGGCCAAATCTTGATCCTGGGTGTGAGCTTGGTTGAGTCACTCTCCATCTCTGTGCCTCTGTGTCTCTTCTCATCCATGTTTGTCCATATGCTCTTTGCAAGACAGACTGTGTTCAAATTTAAAAAGGGATTGCCCAAAGTTCTTAAAGGAAAAGTGCATCAGTAGCTATTGAGCATGGGCGTTAAGGGTGCGGTCTCTGAATCGGAATTTCCTAGACCAAGGGTCAGCAACAGTTTTGGGTGGAGTGCTGAAAACACCCACAACTTCAACTTGTAAGATGTTGGTGAGCCAGGGGTGGATGATGGGGGAGCCACGAGGGGCCCAATCCTTGCTGTTGCTGTGTAAATCTGGCCCCTTCCCTGCCATCCATCCAGAGGCATGTGTGCCAAGCAAGATGCCTTCAAGTGCCACACTCTGGCACCCATGCTGGGGGTTGCCTACTTCTGTCCCAGAAATGCTGGGGGCTGCAAGTGAGAGAGGAACAGTGGGGGGAAAAAAACTCTGGCCATACCCAGTAGACTCTCCCTTTCAGCACCCCCTCTGCCACTTTGTGGCACGAAGTCCTGGGCAACGTGAATCTGTGGTCTGACCTAGTAACATTTTTATGTACTCACAGCACCTGGCACCCAATCCCAAGAAGGACCAGAGGCCAGTACTACGGCTTCTAGACACATAAAGGGTTTCAGACAATCCCTTGCATGACTGTAATGTCGTGCGGTGTAACCACCAGGGTCTGCACCTGGACTGGCTGGTGGTGGCTGCCATTCCTGTGTCATTTGAAGGGGGCACCCAAGATTGGTGCCCTGGTCACACATGCATTGTTATGTTGCTGGTACAGTGCTTTGTCCAGTTTGCAACATTTGCAGACATGATATTACAGCACTTGTTGCTCTGTGAATATCTGCTGCATTTTCATTTGTGGGGCTTCCTTCTAGTACTGACCGCCATGGTTAATCACCCAGCATGGAAGATGTGGCCTGCCCAGCTTTGTATGCCTGTCAATCCAGTCTTTAAATATTTTTTCTGAATGACGGGAGTTTTTCTTAGGGGGTGTGTTTCTCTTCTTTTTGCAGCAGCTGTTTGCCGCCTGAGGGTCCAGTGCAAAGGCTCAGTTTTGGCTCCCTGCTCTCTTATTACCCATAGGGTTTTAAAGTCTATCTGTAGTGTAGCAGGGACCCAAGCTTGTACCCTACGGAACTGCAAAGCAGGCATGTCCCTAATGTCATCTTATCTATGTAGCCGTCTCTGATTTCCTCTGACAAGACAACTCAATTGACTTTGTATAATTCATAAATCAAAAATTGAAGAGAAAATCACTGAAAGTTAAAAGTTCTGCCTGTCAGGCATGCTGCTAAAATCACTCAGTGCTTCTCAGTGGTTGTACTTGCTCTTTAAAATGAAGGCAATGAAAGCCAACATTAATGACTTTCAGACCATTTAATGCAGATGGGAGGAGATGGATGCAGAGATATCCTTGGGGACTTGGAGTTTTCATGTAATGACAACTCACTGTTCAGCTGTTCAGTGTAAGTCTTTTCTATGACTCTAATGCATCTGCCTAAAGACTCAATAGAAGTGAATCAGGGTTTTGCTATTGAAACTATATGCCATTGCCCCCATTCTTATGCCATAAAATAAAGTGTCTTGGTGTGTAAGCAGAGGAAGACTTAGTGGTATAGTCACAAGCACCCAGCTCCAATTGAAATCAAGTGACCTGCCCCAGATAATATTTCTCAGTAAATTCAGTCAAACTTGATATCCCAATAATAGTCACAAAGGTCTGACTATTTTGAGTGAACAACACAAATTTATATCTGACTCTGATATCAGCTCAATCCTGACCTATTGCTGGCTCACAAAATCAGATAAGGCTCAAGCCAAGGCAAATTTTCCCTGCCCATCGGCAAAGGCTAGAGAAACACTTAGAGCCTCTACCCAAAAGACAGCTAAAAAGCCTGAGCTAGTAGAAAAGGGTGAATAGTTGAATGTTACCAGAAAGAAGCACCTTGCTGAAAGAAGTTCAAAACTTCTAGCGAGCAAAATGTGGTCCAGAAGATCTTCACAATGCTTCAGTTCAGTTTCTGGCCCATCATAACCAGGAACAAACCAGACACCTTCTGAGTTTTGTCCATCACCACTAGAAAAATGAGGAAGGGAGAGAAGGGCTATGGACAGAAATTACACATAAACTGGTATAAGTGATTGGAAACTCTTTCAAATCTGTAACACAACATAAGTTCAATGCACATCAACTGCTTTCAAAATGGCCAAAACTGGTTGAAAATAAACCTGAATGGATGTAGTATCAGACTTCACTGATTTAGGTTAAATCATTTTATTGAACGTCTGTCCCAGATCCCCTCCAGATTCAAGTTAACTCACAATCCCCCAGCCACCCAGGCTACTTTGCACTTTCCCCACAAATCCCCCTCAAAGGGTGAGTGGACTAGCCTTGGCCCAAGCTGTCTGTTCCCTCCAGCTGAGCAGGGAGGCGTACTCTAGCAGCCTCCGTCTTCTGGCCTGGGCCACTGCAGGCATGTGGCTGCATTTCCTGAATCAAAAGTGAATGTCTGTTCACTTGCTTATTGGTTCAATACGTGCAACTTAGACCAACCTGCAAAGATTGAATTAATTTAGCCTTGGGTTTTTTGACTGTCTGTACCCTTCCCCTTAGTCCTCCATAGAGGAAATGGAGTTCACATCCAAGTTTGAATCTTGGGAAGGAGGAGACACACATGGAACAATTTCTGAAGCTGAATCAGGAGTGAACTCCAAGAAATGCAAGAGAATTTAGCACGTTCCTTGGCTCTATTGCCTAAACCAGGGATGGCATGTACCCTGGATGGAGTCCATGGGTGTGTATAGATGAAGCAGGGGCCCTAAATTGAAGCGGTGGATTTTAAAAAACACCACTTCAATTTAGGGCTCATTAAACCCCCATGTTGTACACGCACTCCTCTGACTTACCTGCCTCTCCAGCAAGGAGGGGAAGGTGAGCTGCCTGCAGGTGGAGTTGTCCCTGGGCTGCAAGATGGGGCTGGGGCTTCCCTCTGCGACAGCGGTGCTCGCCCCCGGACAGCACCCATCCACAGGCACCTGGCTTGGGTGGTCCTATGGGGCACCACAGCCATGAAGGGAAGCACCAGGCCCCCACACAGCTCAGGCAGGCAGGCTCAATGGAACTGGGGCGGGGGGAAATCAGGCTCACCACTTTCCTTGAGCAGCGCCTACCTTCCCAGGCTGCTGCCAGGCTGATTACAGGGCTTCCTGCAGAGCCCCTGAGCTGCACATTGCCCAGTGCTTCACTCCACAGCTGTAATGGCAGCAAACTAAAACTCCTTGAAGGAGTCATAGCAGAGAGTAGTGGTGGACGGGTTGTACTCAACATGGCAAGATGTGAGCTGTGGGGTACCCCAGGGCTTGGTCCTCGGGCCCATACTGTTTAACATCTTCATCAGCGACTTGGATGAGGGGGTGGAAAGCACACTGTCCAAGTCTGGTGATGACACTAAGATGTGGGGCGAGGTAGACACACTTGAAGGGAGGGAGAGGCTACAAATCGATTTAGACAGACTACAAAAGTGGGCAGACAAGAATAGGATGGGGTTCAACATAGACAAATGCAGGGTGCTGCACCTTGGGAGAAGGCAGCCACAGCATACATACAGGCTGGGGAGTTCCCATCTTGAAGCACAGAGGTGGAACAGGATCTTGGAGTCATTATCAACTCCAAGGTGAACATGAGCCACCAATGCCAGACCACAGCCAGCAAGGCCAGCTATACCTTGTCATGCATCCAAAGCTGCATCTCAATCCGGTCCAGAGAGGTGATCCTCCCCCTCTGTGCAACTTTGGTCAGGCCGCAGTTGGAGTACTGCGTCCAGTTCTGGGTGTCGCACTTCAAAAGGGATGTGGCCAGCCTGGAGAGGGTCCAGAGGAGAGCCACCCATTGGTGAGAGGGCAGCAGAACAGGCCCTATGAGGAGAGTCTGCGGGACCTGGACCTCTTCAGCCTCAGCAAGAGGAGGCTGAGGGGGCACCTGGTGACTGCCTACAAACTCATCAGGGGAGATCAACAGCAAATAGGAAGAGCCCTTTTCCCCCCAGCACCACCTGGAGTGACGAGGAACAATGGTAATAAGCTGATGGAGAATAGGTTTAGGTTAGAGATCAGAAGGCAATATTTTAGTTCAGGTGGCCAAAATCTGGAACCAACTTCCCAGGGAAGTGGTCCTCACCCCTACCTTGGACAAATTCAAGAGGAGGTTGGATGATCACCTGTCTGGGGTCTTGTGAACCCAGCATTCATTCCTGTCTGTGGCAGGGGGTCAGGCTAGATGATCTGTTCAAGTCCCTGCTGACCCTAGCTACTATGAAACTAAGTCATTTAAGGCGCGTTACACAACCAAATTTCCTACAGTGGCTGGAGTTAATGCGCAATATGCCACCAAGGTGTGCAAACACTGACACCATTAAAATGGTGCAAAACCATTTAACCTGCTTTAAAGTGTCATGCACACATGCCTCGTGTTTTGTCTACATATGGTCCATGAAGACTGTATTTAATTTAAATGCCCAGATCATGAACACACCCTGAGTGGAATCCCATCTTATGCCAATCTTTGGATTGAGCTGCAATTTCTATACTTGGAACAAGAAGAGGCAGAGAGAATAGGCTCTCTGACAGGACACTTGCTAAAAAAGGAACCACGACAAGAAGAGGACATGTACAAAGCAGATAATTTCCAATTGTTATTCAAGGGTGGAAGCAATCAGCAACTTAGCCAGTTGTACTTTCAAGCAGACTTTGTTATGAGCACAGATCAGGACGGGAAGAACTTGCCTGACACTTGATACAAAACTCAACTAATTAATTCCAAGAATATCTATAAGAAAGGGGGTGGGAGGAACAACTGCATAACTTAATTCTTTTCCTGGCAGTTATTAATGAACCTGTACATATATATGGACACAAATATTGATGAGATATGCTAATCTCAATAGGGATAAGAATGAACTTGTACACTGGATTCATTTATAAGTCTATCAACAGCACACATTTGTCATTGATACATATCTAATAAAGTGTGTTTAGAAGACATCTTGATAATTCACTTCCAGTAAAGTTTTTGCAGTGATAGCATAATGCCTTAACTCATTCCCATTGTACTTTTCGTAGTTTAACTGTTGAAAGCTTCCGAAGTTAGATCCACTGAACTGTAAACTAAGTAATAAATAGAAGCTGCCTCCTTTTCCTCGGTACAACTACAACAGCACAGACTTTCCAACTACATTCTGCATATGCAGCCAGTTAACTAATCAATGTGTACCAGGTACATTCAGTTCTTATTATGACTGTATCCGGCTGCAGAGTATATAAAGCATTTTTATCAAGCACGCTTCTTGCAGCAGACAAAACAGAAAAATAAAGTGAAAAATTTACCTAAGGTTGAAGTAGTCAGGGCTGTGGTCTATCTCATGAGCATGTGAATGATTAACGCTGAAAAAAATGTGTTTGCAAGTGTATATATCTCATGGACATGTGATTCTAAGGAACAGTCCATCACTCACATGAGACAGGTAGTGTACATCTAATCATATGAGCTTCATTATCCCCACACTGTTTATCACCATGCATAAGAGCAGAAATGCAAACTTATGACCTGAAGGCTGTCTGTGAAGGAAATTTTTCTTGCATGTCCTCAAGTTCCTTTCATCCTTCTGATGCTTGATGTGTTCTTCACCTAAATCTTAATCCAAGCTCTATCAAAGCCAAGAGAAGGATTCCCGTTGCTTTTAGTGGGCTTCCACTTAAACTTCTGTTCCTTTTCAAGAAAACAAACTTATTATGTGTGGATAAATGTCCCAGAACTGAAGGTTTTTACTGGATTGAAGGGAGCTAGGTATAACAAAAGGTCAAAGGAGAGAAAATTTCCTTTGTGATACCAGTTGCAACCATGAAAGGATAGTTCATTCCCAGTGCTCAACTATAGGAGCACTCAGCACTCAGGGTCAGATTGTTTGCCATATTAGGGGTCAGGAAGGAATTTTATCCCATAGTTAGTATGGAACAAACTGGGCACATCTGCACGTGCCCTTATGGCATTGTTGTTACTGCACTGTCATTAAGTACTAAATGGCACTGCAGTACAGCCCATACTGTGCCTTGCTGGTGGCATACAGTTATTTTTAGCTGCTATGTCACTGTAGCAGTGTGTTATCATGGTTTGTCCCCACCGATGCTACACTGCCATGGTGCATTGCTACAGCGACAGAGCATCACATGTAGGTATGCCCACTGGTGAGTCTACATGAGATGCTGACTGCACAGTTGTTACTGAGCAGTCCTTTCATATTTGTGTACAAAAGTACTGAATGACTGCACAGCAACTGGCATTACTGTGCAGTAGCATCCTCGAATGGCTTTTTCGTGATCCTGACTGTGCAGTAGTTTGTTACTGCTGCACTGTAGCATCACATCCTGCTTCATGCCACAGGACGCTACAGGGCAGTAGTAACGAGCTACTGTGCAGTCAGCATCTTGTGTAGACCTGGCTACTGTGGGGATTTTTTGCCTACATCTCCATCAGAGGGTGTAGAGGTTTCCCTGGCATCTCTTGTGAGTATTTTAACAACCTTTGCAGCAGCAGGACATTGGCTGACACAATCTCCTTGCTTTACCAGTGGCAGAGAATGGGGCCACATCTTATGGTTGTGTCAGGGTGGACTGTGTAGTTTTGCTATTAGGTTAGACAACGGATTTGCACAGAATATTTTAGATAGGTATAAGTCTATCTGATGCAGAGGTTTAGATTAGATGACCTCTGGAGGTCCCTTCCAGCCCTACTATGTTTTTTTATGACTTTAATGACTTTTATGCAGCTACCAACAGGGTATGGCTGGTATGACTGGTCACAGAACGATGGCTTCCTGATACAGAGTATGGCTTTGTGTAGGGTGCACCTGTACTGAGCCTTGCATTAGGTTCACCAGATTATCTTGTATAGCTGTAGTTATTGGCTAAGTACAGACGGGCAAAAAGCCTGAGGCTGAATCGATTCAATCTTTACAGGTTGGTCTACACTACATAGATTGAACCAATAAGCAAGTGAACAGACATCCACTTTTGATTCCAGAAATACAACCACATGCCTGCAGTGGCCAAGACCAAAACCTGGGGGAGCATGAGAGCATACCTCCCTGCTCAGATAGAGCAGGCAGCTTGGGCCAAGGCTGTTCTGCCCCAATCCTACAAGTGGAGGGGGAGAGGGGACAAAGGGGGAGTTGTGGGGAAGGTGAAAATCATCGTGGGATGCTGAAGGACTGTGAATAAACTTGACTCTGGAGGGGATCTGGGACAGAACTTCAATGAACCAATTTAACCAAAAGCCGTGAAATCTGATACTTCACCCAGGTTTATCTTAAACTGGTTTCAGCCACTTTGAAAGCGACTTATATGCACTGAACTTCTGTTGTGTTACATATTTGAACTGGTTTCCAATCACTTTATACTGGTTTATGTGTAATTTCTGTCCCTATGATTTAACCATATGATTTTAACAGCTGCGTGTTTAATACTAATCTGGATTTGCATGTAAATCTTTATGTCTTAATATATCCAATCCCCTTACAAACTATATAGTTCTGCTTCAAAATACTGCAAGTCTTTACTGTCCTGTAAAGGCAAAAAACACTTTCTGATTATAAATAGGCTGACCATAAGGAAATCCAGGACAGTGCCCCCTCCCCTCTAACCAGCCAGCTCTCCCAGGTCAATGGCCTGCCCGGCGTGCCATGCCATTCCACCTCTTACTCCTGGTGGGACTGTGCCCTATACCCTTGCTTTTCCAGGATACCCATTTTAACTCTCTCCAGCTAGCCAGGACCAGCCTCTGAAATCTGGACTTGTCCCTACTAAAAAAAAGACGTACGGTCACCCTCATTATAGAGCGTGTGTCTGTCTGTCTCTCAGTATATATGTCTTCCTTTCCTGCTTTTCTTTTTAATTGCCATCACTTTAGCATCTACATACCGCTGAAGTATTTAAAAATAGAAATAATACCCCTGTCTTCTTAGGCAGTAAAAGAATAAGGCTTCGCATTTTATAGTATTTATTTATTTATGGTGGATGAGAGAGAAGGGATTGGGCTGCGTACGACTGTTTGGAGCTTCTTGGGAGACAGCCAAGTTCCTGAACTGCTCCCTGAGCACCCTTCCTAATGGGCATCTGAACAGCAGCAATGCCTGATCTGATCCAGGGGAAGAATAAGGAGCTTTCAAAAATATTTGTTTCCCAAATAATTCTTAAAGTATGTGAGCACAAAAGAAAATCTGGCTCTGAAGCGCTGGGTGGTCCAAGAGACTGCAAATGAGAGAAAAAGCAAGCGTCCATGTTGCAAAAAGCCAGCACCACTTCAGTTGGGCACCTTCCATATGTATTTCAGTCATCAGGCCAAGGAATGGATGCAGGATTTCTCTTTGTCTCTCCTCTTTTTCTCCCCTCTCCTCTCTTGGTGGTCAGGACTGAAGCAGGGAGTGGTATGGAAAGATGCTTGCACTGTTGCTGTTAGCTAAGTACTTGATCTGTGGATAAAGAGGAGGATTTTGTTCTGTGAGGCTGACATTCTGCCACTTTACAAAGCACTAAAATTAATACAGAAAGGAGAAAGATCAAGTCAGTTTGCAGCGCAGTTACACATCAAAGCTCTACCAATACATTATGTATCTCTCTCCTTTTCTGCACCTTCCCTACTTGCCTTCCCCCACACCCTTGAACAAGAACAGAAGTTTTCATCCTATTCTTGAAACAAATAGCAGCAAAACCCATTCAGGGCTTACTATATATTTTTTTCATTTCTGTGTAGCAGCTACTTCAATTCATGGAGGGGGCATGGGTCAGAGAAACATGGCTTAATGGACTGGCTCTTGAGTTCCCTCCTGCCAGTCATGAATTTGTAGATAGCACGACAAATGATCCTAAAGCTACAGTATCAATAGCTCTGCATGAACACCATCAGCTAATTATATTTTGAAAAGGTGGACTACTGTTCAAGTATTTTAAGTTTGCGCAGACTGCTTGCTGAATTATGCACAAGCACATTAAACACAGACTTAAGTCATAAAAGTGTATTAACCTCCAAGCATGGCTGGCATAATGCATCTGGATAAAAATAATATTTGACTTGCAACACGAAGCCTGGATAGACAAGCAAGCCCCTGATTGTACAAGTCAATCAGGCTCTGGATGAAAGCGTCTTCATTTCCACAATGGATCGAATCACGGATATGTTTTGTTTTTGGTGGGGAGAGGGGAGTTTTGAGTGTGGTGTGTTGTGGTCACTAGAAAAATAGAGACAAGGATTCAGTCCCAAAGGAAGTGTAAGATTTTCTCTAGTCTTCACATCATGGTTTTGCATTTCTGATCTTAAGTGATCAATCATGGGGAAGTTGGGGTTTGTGAGCAGGGAGCTTAATTCAAGGAATAAACAAGTGAAATTGTAGCAGGATGAATTTTGGGAACTTGACCCAGTCTCTGTGGTCTGTAGGGAATACAGATACATTTGTATTCTGATGGCACAAGGGTTATAATTAATACCAGGCCAACCAGAGATGGTGGCATCCCTTCCAACACCTGGGTGGCTGCCTGGCCTGGATTTCGTTAGTTGTTGTAAAACAAGGGGAATTTATTGAACAGGGAATAAGATAATAAAAAAGGAAAAAAGATAATTATAATAAGTAAAAGCAGATACACAAAATATGTTACCAAACACGGATGAATAGTCAATGTAACAGTTGCACAGCATTTGAACAGATGCACAGCAGAACAACTCAGCAGACCACGAGCGATATTCGAGTGAGCAGATCCAATGGTCAGAAATCCTTGAAGTCAACAGTACAAAAGTCACCAAGGATGAAAAGTCTTGGTCTTTCTATGGACAGCTCCTTCCTCTCCATGAGCAAAGCAAGAAATCACAGATCAGATGAACCAACCCCCTCAAACTCTCATATCATTCAAATCCAGGCTCTGTGGCCAAGAGGCTTGTGTGACATGTTGAGGACCAAAAGGTTAGCCATTCAAGCAGGGGGAAGGCGGGTGTCCCTGAGCTTCCTAGCTAGAACTGGCAAACCTTGTTGCTTTGAAAAATTTGTTTCAAATTTCAATAAGGGAAGTTGAGGTTGGATATTAGGAAAAGCTTTTTACTAGGAGGGTAGTAAAACACTGCAACAAGTTACCCAGAGAAGTGGTGGTGTCTCCATCCTTGAAGCTTTTTGAGACCCGGGTAGAGAAAGCCTTGGCTGGGATGATGTAATTGGGGCTGGTCCTGCTTGGAGCAGGGGTTGGACTGGATGTGACCTCCTGAGCTCCCTTCCAACCATCACTTTCAATGATAGTACTAAACTCCTCAAACTCTCCACATGACTACCATGACCACTCAAACAACTCTCAAGCACCAAAATGGTGGGCATTTCAAGACCATTATCAGACCACTCTCACTAACCAATCATCTGAGATAAAGTTCATGTCAATCAGTGTCAATCATACAGTGACCCGTCACCTACATTCACATTAATACACACTCCTACCACTCAAAAACTATCACTCATACTTTTCCCACCACTCGCACAGACATAGCAGCGCATGCCCAGGACCTCTATATAGGGCAGCAAGTCAATAGTTCAGGGATTTCCAGAGGCTTCTAAACAATAAATCGGCTGCACCTGTACACACTGTATACAATAACAACATACTTTACTTATGTGCTGGATTCAAGTAAACTCAAAAGTCTCAGGCAACAAATTGTACCTAAGCATCATATGTACTTTAGGCCATTAGATCCCCTTTTCCCTCCTTATTCCAAGGGTAGCACGGAGCCTATTACTGTCTCTTCCTGTTTTGAAGGTCTTGTTCAGGGGTATTCACTCTTCCTTAGATGATTCTTAATCCTGCCTTTGTTATACATATCTATGGCCTATGATCTGCCTTGATTCCTCTTACCTTTGGGGTACCAGTCTGTGGGAGCATCTACACACGTGCTTCACTGCATATTAGACTAATTCAATGCACAATAAAGCATCACCATCAACATGTGCACTGCAATTAGTGTGCAGTAGATTAATTTACTTTGGCATAGGGTAGTCCCATCAGAAAGAGGCACTATCCTACATTGCAGTAAATTACTGTGCTTAAATGCATGTGTAGACAGCAGCATTGGGATTTATTTACTCCACCTCAAATTGAGCCAGAGTATATTCATTTGCATTACTTGCGTGTGTAGGTGCACCCTGACTGGCTTGTAATAGTATTTGGGTCTTTCTTCTAAGTGCATTGCAACCATCTCTGCTTTTGTGCCATTATTTGTAGTCTGACTGGCTTCTGTTTCATTCTTCTTCATAGCAGTTCATTTGTCACTTTTTTCCTGGACACTGGATGTTAAGAATTTGAAGATCTGGAGTGTGGATATTAAAGTTCTGATATTGTTCCAAGTATCAGCATCATATCATCATCCATCCCATATGTTGGTGTTAAATATATATAGGTTAGTTGGGAAGCAAGATTTCTGTGTCTCCACATTAGCCCATGTCTGACTTTTGCTATTCTGGTTTTGAGTTGGAGAGTGGGAAAAAATTCTGATAAAATGTAGCCAAACTCCAACCGTGGGCTCAAAGTTGTTGGCTGTCTCTCAAAGTTGTTGCTGGCATCATAGGTTGGGAGGCGCCTAAAGGGGCACCTGGTCCGAACCCCTGCCTGAATGATCCTATTTTATACCTCTCTGCTTTCTGGGTCTAGACAAGAGTTGTAATAACAAGAAATTCCAAGGAGAGCTGTTATCACTCGACTTCTACATTGAGAGCTTCAGTTGCTGACAAAACTTTTTGTGATGTAACCTATTCTTGCTATATTACCCAACCAAAGCAGTTTAGATCTCTTTGTACATGTGACCGTACAAACCTGTGATGGACAACTTTCATTACCTTTTTCCAGTTGTACCTGCTGTTAAAGTGACAATATTCATGTCTTTTAGTGAGTATTTGTGAGATGTTTGGCCATTATGGCTAGTGGTAAGTCGCTGTTACGGGGATGGGGTCACAAAACACCTAGGTAGGAAATTCTATGCCTCCCTTTCATGTCTCATTGCTTTACTATATGCATCTTGTGATGACATGAGATACACGAGCTATTCCAAATCATTTTTTCCCTATTTCAACTCTTTATATAGAAATATATATTTACATCGTAAGACAATAATGGTATTGATTGCAACAATTGCTTGAAAATGAAATCCCCAGCTGCTGGATCAGCAATTACCTCGTTTCCAGAAGTTCTACAGTAGCTTCGAATGTTATTTTGAGGTTCAATGTCTTTCATATTAAATTGACATTTAAAAAGGGAATATGCATTCTCTCTTAACCTTTAGAAATAGCACTGGCTTCAGACAGTTCTATCTGGCTTCCCTTCGCCTTGTGTTTCTTATCGGTTTCTACAGTGCCCAGGCTATTATTTTTTTTAACCTCTGAGATGAACTGATGAGTTGGTTCAGGCTCTGCGTATTAGAGGCACGTTGTAAAAGTGCAGTCACAATCCACAGTACATTTGATCTTGTGTCTTGGCATTTCTGTCATCGTTATTTGACTGCATGAAAATGGAGGGGGGAAAAATCAGCTTCTGGGCACATGAAAGGTCTCAGAGCAGAAACAGTGCAAGCAACATTGGCAGAATTAGCAAAGGGCACCAGCCTCTGTGCCCAGGCTACAGGCCACCCAACTAATTACATGGTGCCTGAAAAAGTTCCTAGATTTTTTTCAAAGACAATCAAAACATTGCCCCTTATTAAGGCAGTGTTAATTCCTAGGCTTGATTTACTCCCGGGTACAGGAAGAAGTCATCAAAACTTCTTCTTAGCTCAGGTAAGCAGTGTCTCAATTAAAATGTCAGATCATCTAGAGGAAATTAGGACTTCAGTGAAGAATGGCCAACCCATGCAAAACCCTGGCAAAACTATTATTGTGCTAGCTAGAAAGGAGAAATTCTTCAAAGGTCATGTGAAGGCATTGTCTCCAGCCCTGCAATGAAGTTGTATGACTCATTCATCAGAGAGTGGTGCAAAGCTTTGGGATCCTTGCTTTATTCCTTGCTGAGCATGGGGGTATCACCTTGTGCTGGTCCCTTCTCCCCCATTCAGCTCATTAGAAACTTCATTTTTCTTTCTAGGATGAAGACCTGGCCTCAGTTATCCAGGCGTGAGCCACCTTTAGGGCAGATCACCATCATGTACTGTATTGGAAGCTGAATGTGAAGGTAATTCATAAGACCCAGTTGGTATAAAATGAGACTAGCCACCTTTATCACTGGAATTAAATCAAGGCTGTGCTCAAATCCATCCACTTGCTCCTAGTCAGACTCTAATTTCAATTTAAGTCCTTGCTTCTAATTTCCAAAACAATGGCCCTCACATCAGCTACAGCAGATGCTAAATTTGATGTATGGACCATTTAAGGTTCATTAAGAGATTATCTCCACGATGATCCCAAATCTACTATGACTACTTCTTTCATGTGGCTGATATAGACAGAGTAGCTATTATAATTTTACATTTTGGTGCTTGTGACCAACAATTGCAGCAGGAGCAGCAGAGTGTATTGCTGTGATACCTCCATATTTGTGGATTGGGCATTGAGTCATTATATATTCCATGTATTCTGGGTGACCATAGTCACACACTGGAGAGTTTCTGATTATCCATTTGTGCCATCAAGTATCCGCATCTCCCATGGGTTTGTGCAGATATGATTTAAAGTTTCCCATGAGCATCACAGGAGATCAAAACAAGGGACCTTCTGTGTTGGATCTATCACAAGGTGTTTATTTGGGACGTCTTGTGAACTCCATTCAGCTTTCCAAGCTTCATCAGGGTTGAAGTCACATTGCTGGAGGTTAAGTGCATGGATCCAGAAGGGCTTATGAGACTTCAGGCAGTGGTGATGGGCCATTGTTGAGGTCCTGGTGGATGGGGAAGTGTTTGTTTTCCTTACTTCGCTGGACTTCCCGTAGAGCTGCTGTGGTGGAGGAGCAATGTGCAACAGCACGGGCAGCCAAGGTGCCCATGACTACTACTTCTGACTACTACTGAAAAATGAGGACCCCTTTCCCACCTCACTCCAGCTCTGTACACACCACATAGTGAAAAATGTGTGGTCATGTTCTGGAGCACACCCAGAGATGAGCCTAAGACCGGTGCTGGGTGACTACATGATATTTTTGAACCAGGTGGTGTGTTGATGGGGAAGCAAGTGGGTAGGGTGCGTTTCTCAGCAGCAGTCAGAGGATTGCCACCAAGGTGGCATAGACTTGTGGGCTTTTCTGCAATCATGCACATTTGAATGTTGATGCCGTGAATGGAGAATTGCCAGGGACTCCTCAGAGTCCACTAGGGACTCTGCTATCTATTCTGTGTGACAGGGACTCAGATTATACAGCAAAGAGGTGTAATATAAACCCCTAATGGTGGAACAAAAGAGGAAGAAAGCTTGGTTAACAAATAGGTGAAGGCCAGGCATTTTTGCAGACAGAATACTATTTAGCCATTGCTGTGCAACAAGTGCAAGGGAACTGAACCCAGTGATTTACAAGGTCCCTTCCAGCCCCTAACAATTTATGAATCTAAGTAGAAATCCTTTCTGGAACTGGCCAGGGGTTTTAAATTGTTTGTTTGTTTTTGTCCCACAGGATTTTGCCATCTTCATAAAAAAAACCTGATGGTGGAAATATTTCACCTCCCTTAGTACAAATGCATAAAAACCAAGAAAAATATCCATGCAAAGGAATATTTATTAGGGTGCTGATTCTGGGGCTGCAACTTTGCGGAAGACCTATTTTGGCTCTGTAAAATGTGTAGGGACCCAATGATGGGACCTGGGCAAGATAAAAAAAAAAGATTGTTTCTGGCAATCTAGAGATGACCAAAATAATACTATATGGCAATTTACAGCAAAACCGGGTTTCTGTTCTTAGTGATTTATCAAGAGTTTATGGTGATAAAATAAATACCGCTTTCCAGCAGTAAATTTCCCTATATTTATTCACTGAAATAACATGGCTTTGTAATAAAAAAAGGCAACAGTATAAATGGAGCTAAATGTATTTTATGTTGCTTTTGATCTTTAAGATCTCAGCTTTCCCCAGGAAACTTCACCAAGCTAAATATTTACTTTCAGAGTCTCTTTTCTAATGAGCCATTCATTCTCTATGCCGTTTGCTATGGAAATGATTAGCTTCATTAATCAGTGTTTGAAGTTTTGGGGGTTTTTTTAGTGCTGTTTCATTGCTAATAGGGGTCTGGATATATTTAGTTAATGTCTGACTCTTTTTAATGACCGATCAAAATGAACCCATAACTTAATTTATAGGAACGTGCCCTCTATGAGGGTCTACCCTGGCTCACTGGAGCTTAGGGATGTGTCGGATACCCCAGCCCAAAAGGTAGGTTAGGACAGAAGAGAAGGGGAGAGCGAAAGAGTAAGTGTCTAGCACAGTCATTTCATAAATTTCTTGATTTAAGGCCAGAAGGGATCATTAAAAAAGGTTCTGCAACCTGATCTCCTGTATTAATGAACTACTGAATTTCACCCAATTTTCTCCTGTATTAAGCCCAATAACTTGTTTGTTTAAAGCGTCTCTTTCAGAAAGGCGTCTATTCTTGATCTGAAGACCTCAAAAGAGTGTGGAGAATCCATCACTTTCCTTGGTACTATGTTGTAGGAGTTAATCAGCCTGTTTGTACGCTGTGGATTCCTTCTCCCAGGTGCAGCACCCTGCATTTGTCTACGTTGAACCCCATCCTATTCCTGTCTGCCCACTTCTGTAGTCTGTCTAAATCGATTTGCAGCCTCTCCCTCCCTTCAAGTGTGTCTACCTCACCCCACATCTTAGTGTCATCAGCAAACTTGGACAGTGTGCTTTCCACCACCTCGTCCAAGTTGCTGATGAAGATGTAAACAGTGAGGGCCCAAGGACTGAGCCCTGGAGTACCCCACGGCTCATATCTTGCCAAGTTGAGTACAACCCATCCATCACTACTCTCTGGGTGTGCCCCATCAGCCAATTTTCTACCCATCCAACTGTGTAGGCATCAATGCCACAGTCGCTTAATTTATTGATGAGGATAGGGTGAGAAACAGTGTCAAAGGCCTTCTTAAAGTCTAGAAAGTCTACATCCACAGTGACACCATCACCCAAGGATTTAGTTACTTGGTCATAAAAGGCAACCAGGTTGCTCAGGCCTTTGAACCCATGCTGATTGCCTCTGAGCATGATCTCCCCTGCTGCCCCCCCCAGATGTGCTCTTTGACAATTCTCTCCAAGATCTTCCCGAGCACTGAGGTGAGGCTTGCAGGCCTATAGTTACCTGGGTCCTCCTTCCTCCCTTTCTTGAAAATTGGGACCACATTACCTAGTTTCCAATCCCCCGGCACCTGGCCAGATGACCACAAATGCTCATATAGTTGGGCCAAGGGCTCTACAATGACCCCTGCCAGCTCCCTCAACACCCTTGGGTGGAGGGCATCTGGACCTGCTGATTTTAAAAATGTTCAGCCCTTCCAGAAGATACCTACCTGCGCACTGACTGAAGCCCTGACAGAGCTACCCCTGAGATTGTCCCTACCTCTGGTAGGGAATGTCCTGGTCCCTGTTCAAGAAAACAGAGGCAAAGAAACTGTTAAAAATATTGATTTTTCTTGTCTGGCGTAGCCACAGGATTACTGTTTGCGTCTTGCAGGGGCCCTACATTGCCTGGTGCCCTCTTCTTGCTCCCCATGTACTTGAAAAAGGACTTTTTATTGTCCTTAATCCTGGACGCTAGCCTGAGTTCCATCTCTGCCTTCGCCTTCCTAATAGCCCTCCTACACTCACAGGCCGAGGAGGAGTACTCCTCCTTGGTGATAGCTCGTCCCTTCCACTGGTTGTGTGCCCCCCCTTTTTAGTCCTCAGGCATTGCTGAATGCCTTTGCTGAGCCATGAGGGTTTCTGAGCACTCTTACCCCTCCTTGCTTCTCTCAGGGACTGTTACCCTTTGGGCCTGGAGGATCACCCCTTTAAGGTACGACCATCCCTCATGGATTACCATCTCCTCTACCTTCTGGGCCCTCAGTGCCGCCCCCACTACTCTCCTAAGCTCACTGAAGTTGGCCCTTCTGAAGTCAAGGACTTTAGACTTGGTGTAAGCCCTTGACAACCTGTGTTGGATAGTGAAATCCAGCAGGTGATGATCGCTATTGCCCAGGTAGTCAAGGACCTGCAGTCCCCTCACCAGGTCATCCCCCGTGGCCAGGACCAGGTCCAGCAAGGTGTTATCCATAGTGGGGCTGTGTACTTCCTGGATAAGGTGAAGGTCCTGTAATGCAGCCAGGAACCTACGCAAATGGTCAGACCTGGCTGCCTGGTCCTCCCAGCAAATATCTGGGTAGCTTAGGTCACCCATGACAATAACATCCCTTAACCTAACTGCCTCCGTAAGCTGACTGGAGAAGTCCTGGTCCAGCTCTTCCTCCTGGTTGGATGGTCTGTAGTAGACACCCACTGTAAGGTCTCTTTCACCATGCCCCCCTTGTAGTTTGACCCACAGTGTCTCTGCCCAACCCTCCTCTAACCCAAAGCTAATCCTTGATGATGTGAGGTGCTGTTTGACATAGAGCGCAACCCCACCCCACCTTTCCTCTCTGTCCTGGCTCTTCTATATAGGGTGTATCCCCAAATGCCCACTGGCCAGTCATAGGTAGGGTCCCACCAGGTTTCTGTGAGCCCTACTAAGTCTGGGTTCTTACTCGCAATTAGGAGGCACAGTTCCTTCTGCTTACTCCCCATACTACAAGCATTAGTGTAGAGGCACTTGAGGCCTCCTGAGGGTGCATGTGACTAGGAATAACAGTCACAAGCTGGCAGAGGGTAGATTTAGGCTAGATATCAGGAGGCGCTATTTCACTGTCAGGGCGGCTAGGAACTGAAACCAACTTCCAACCAAAGTGGTGCTGGCTTCTACCCTGGGAGTCTTTAAGAGGAGGTGTTGGATGAACACCTTGCTGGGGTCATTTGACCCCAGTAATCTTTCCTCCCATGACAGGGGGTCCGACTACATGATCTACTCAGGTCCCCTCCGACCGTAGAAACTATGAAACTATGTGCCTCCCTCCCACTCCCAGGACAGTTGTGGCCCCCTACTCCCAGGATGTTGATGCTTACCTGGGCTTCCCTTCCTCTTGTCACCCTGCATGCTGGTGAAGCATCCTCTCCACTCGAAGCAGCCTCTTCCCCCAGTGAAGCTTTAAAGCCTGCTGTATGAGATCAGCCAACCTAGTTAGTAGTCTATGGGCCTAATCTAAAAATGAATGTAACTCAGGATATAATTGAAGCTAAGAACTAAATCACTCCCAGATATGAATAAGCATGAGGCTGGGGCTGTATTCCTTCTTTTGAAGGGTTTCTGTAGGGCTAAAGGACAATCAGGCAGCTGGGCCCAGGTTCTGGTCCAAGAGTGGAGAATTACAAGTACCCTTCCTGCTTGACTGCATTTATCTTCCTTGGAGAGGAATTATTGTGAAAATACCTGCTTCCATATGATGGTCCAAAACTGCCCCTCAGAAATCCAGTACCAGAATAATGGGGTACGAACCAGATTCTCATTCACGTTTTAGTACCTTCTATTCTATTTCCAACCATTCTTCCTTGTAAAAATAGCAAAAAATCATACCCTAGTCCTTTCCCCCAGCACCCTCTCTGGATCCTTTGCTTAGCCATTTATTGTATAACTACGTTATATCACCTCATCCATTACAGTAACCTGTTCTCTCCCCACCTCTACTCAGCTAGCTGGAGCTCTCCTTTTTCATTTGATAGGCTCCCCATCTTGTCTTTCCAGGGTGTTTCCTACAAGTTTATTTCCTTCTCTCTCTTCAAGACCACAGTTGCAAGAGAGAATTAAAGAAATCACCTCCCTGGTTGTAACATGGCTACAGGTGCAGCCGATATGCACATGCACACAGACATCAAACACATGGCAGGGAGAAATGTTATTGCTCTAACAATGGTGACCAAGATTTATGCTCAATTTCTCAGGTCATGGCACTATCTCCTCATATACATGTTGTCCCCTTTCACACAGGTTTATTATCCTCTTGAGGAATTTTCCTGACAGCTCCACTCTCCCATGGTATGCCTGTCATGTTAGAAATAGATTTGCTGGAAGAATGATTTCTGATGATATAAAATGTCAACTTTACCTGCAGCCTTTGTGTGTGTGCATATGTTATGCACATTTACAAAAACAAGTAATTAGAGCAATTAATGAGAGACACTTGTATAAAACACAACATGAGAGGCGAACTTTGGACAAAGATTCAAGACATCTGCATTCAGATGTTGACTGTAACATAGACTGCCTTCATAAGTTTGTTTCTTTGCTCCCTTTCCTTATGTAAAATAACATCTCTGTTCTGATATAGATCCCTTTATCCAAGAAATGCTTTGCAACTCTTATCTCACCCTCACAACATTGCTTCTGAAATATGGTTATTTAGATTGTAATTAAGTTAAGGAAGAGCCAGCCTCTTAGCATTTGTGAATACAGCCTCTTGTGCAATGGGTTTCCAACCTCAGATCACACCCACCGAGGGGACACTATTCAACTGCCACCATTCCTTATACTTATTAATTCTATTTTAAAGAGATCTTTCCATGCCGCTAATGATCTAGGAATCATAACCAGCATCAGAGGAAGCCAATAGCAATTAGAAACATCATAAAACCCTGGGGTACCTTGTTTAAATTGAGGATACAGTCCCCAGTTTAAACTGGATGCATTTTTTAAGCAGAGTTTGAAAAAATCAAACTTTGTAAAAAATGATTTTATCCACCCAAGCCCTGAATATAGTCCCATGAGAAGCAGTTTGATTTGATAATGTTTGAACTGAGTCATTATTTTCTTCTATTCTATTTAAATTCTGGTATCATTCCCTTAATCATAGTATCTGAGTCACTTCCAGAGTACATTAAGAGATGTGTCCAGCTTCTCTGATGAGCCTATAATTCACAAGCAATGATCCAAAGTGTGTTATTCATTACCCAGAGGCATTCCAACTGCATTAAACTATTAGTTTTTGAAAACTAACAAGGCAAGAAATGCCAACAACTTTACAAGGAAGATGTCCATCCAAGGCTATTGAGTGAAGCACTCACATATGTCCCTGTTCTTGGACCTTATACAGATATCAGTTGGGTACAAAAATTCCTATCTCAGAATTATGTTGCATGCGAGATCAAGAAAAGAGGGGAAGTGTTAGCAATGACACTTTCTTTGTTGACCCTGTAGATGAAGACATGATAATTATCATCATAATTGCTCTATCTATTTCAGATAATTAAGCAAGGGCATATCCACACAGTTACAAATTTACAAGGTTTAGAGTTAGGGTTGGAAAGCAGATTCCTTTGTAAGTCTTTGTTATATGTATGCTTTAAGATTATTTTATATCTCAGGAGAAGAAACCTCACTCTTCCTTCCCTCGAAAATGCCTAGAAGATGCCTGTGTGTTTTGCAGCCATATAGGGTGCCGACAGATGTTCAGGGCTCCTCTCTAAGTCATGGCACTTTACATAAAACACCATGACTTAGAGCCTGCTCCACCCCTCTTGGAGAGGGCGGGACCCTACTTGGGTAGTATGGAGTTTCCTCACCTCACAGCCCCCCAGCTACCCTGCATAGGATACTGGGGGGAGCCAGGCCAGGCCTGTGAGGCAAGAGGGCTCTGTTCCCCAGCCTCCTCCCCCAAGCTCTGGCCATTCAAAAGCAGCCAGCAGCTCTGTGCTGACCACTCCCTTCCCTTCTCCCTCCTTCCCCTTCTCCTTCCCTCCCCTTCTGGCAGCCCTGGGGACTAGGTCGAGCCGTTGCTGCCAGCACAAGCACCAGCCCCATTCCCACATGGAAGATTAACCCTGGAGGGAACAGAAGTTCCCTAAGCCACTCTGCTTTAGAGTACCTTAATCTAATATTTCATTTTACCAGGGCTAATTTTTCTTGTGATCAGCCATTTTAAAAGCACTCTGCACCCATGTGTGCTAAATCATGGCTATAAAGCACTTTCAGGGGCCTGGGCTAGCCAAAAATGTCACTTGTGTAAGCACCCATATTGGCACTACAAATCTCACATTTCACACCCTATTTACAGTATTTATACTAGTCAAAGTTTGGTTTAAAAAAAACCAAGCAGAACCCATCTGAAATTAAATGGCAGTTCACAATGATGTCCCAGTCCCAATGGAATGACTCTAGGTTCATTATCACTTCTAAATCTCCAACAGCTATCCACACCATGTTCTTCTTGGCCCAGTTTAGCCATTCCCGCTCACCATAAAATGTACAAAAAGTTTAAATCAGTGAATATGTTCATGACTGAGAGTTCTATGGGTGTGAAAGATAGTAAATTCCTTTTTAATTCCTTTAGCAACTAAACGGTTGCTTAAGCATATATTACAGTGAAAATGAAATCGCTTACCCAGTGATATATCAGAGCTTTCATTTGGGTTGTATTTTTTTTTTTTTTTTTTTTTTTGGAGATATTAAACATGTTGTGATGTTTCATATTCCCTCAGCTCCCAATGATCAATATACAGTGCCCCTGGGAGAGTCCAAAGGAAAGATGTACTTTCTGGCTCCGAGGCTGTGATCCTGAAGAAATGCATTCAAGGCACAGCTTTTCTGGACAGGTCACTTCCAGTTTCCTGCAGCTTTCCTTCCACGTCTTTAAGATGTGATAATTCTTGCCTACTCCGCATAAAGCTAGAAGATTGTGAGGTGCTCAGCTCTTATGCTCCTTTGTCTGCCTTGTCTAGTTAGTCTGTCACTTTACCATATGGCTATACAGTGCCTAGCAAAATCATGTCCCCCCACCTTGATCTCGACTGGTACTTCCATACATTACCATACTAATATCTATATTCAAGGGCAGTGAATTGCAGCTACCATGGGAACAAAATTTCAATTTCCTGATGTCTTGGGTAGGGAGAATTTCTGCACCAGCATTGTGCTAACTTTTTTCTTTCATGTTTAACTGCTATAAAGTTCAATAATTTTCCTTCTGCTTCAGTAACAGCCTATTGGCATGGTGATAAGTTCCCTGACATTATGCACATCTCTCCAGGCTTCAGCCCACTAGACCCAGGCAGTTTTTATTTCCTGAAGAGGATCTGTCTCCTTGTTCGGTTCTCATTTCCAGCTGTTAAAACCTCTGGTTGCACATTAGGCCCTTTAGTGATCTGTTTTAATCCACTCAGATGAATTTTTCTTTAAATAAGCAAGTCCTTTTTTCCAGGTTGGAAATTTTAATCACTTAGTTTTGTTCTCCTATCATTTAAAAAAAATATCCTCTTATCTGTGGACTGTGAAATGCCTGGCTACGTAACTAATATAAAAAAGGCTGCTGAAGAACTAGCAAAAGAATTACTGTCCGAAAGCCTTTCACAGCCCCAGATTTCCAATCTTCTTTCATTCCAATGCCATTTTCTAAAGTGAAATGTGCATAATTATTAAAGGTGAAATAGTACTGGGGGGAGAAGAAGAAACTACATTCTTCTTCCAAAAGAGATCAATCACTGCTTTATTGCATAATTAAGTCCAGGAACCACATTTTCTTTTCTTAGCCAATCCATATCACATTTATTGAGGGAGATGAGCAATGGGGAGTGGGGAAGGAGCAAATTTCCTTAAAAAAACCTAAATTTTGAAATACACAAAAAACCTGTGCCCTTTTTCTTATTATCCTGCCCCATCATACAGGTAAAATAGGCCACATATTGAAATGTGGGCAATTAGTCTGTTACAAATGGAAAGCTATGTTCTCTAGGCAATGTATAGTTAATTTGTCAAGGTCGGTATTAGAGACAGGCCCAGAGTTGTACGATTATGGGCAGATATATAAAAGTGATTGAACGGTTTCTTGAAAACCAATTTATTTTAGCTACACATCCTAAGACCCAAGCTCATGCTTCAGGATGCTATGCCAACTGTAGTGGTCAGGAAGTACATGGCAAAAGCCAGTATGGGAGTGATTTTTGGTTGGTTTGGTTTTTCGCTTTGGTTTTTTTTTTTGCTTTTCACTGAAGCATAAAAATTCAGAGACTGGGTGGTTAAGTTATCTGTTCTGAAACAGTGAATGCTATGTGAACTCCTTTTGGAATAAATACGGGAAATGGAGTAAGACAAAAGAAGATGTGAGAACTTTGTACCTTTTCTACAGATCTGTACATTAATACATGATGTAAAATAACAGCACTCAGACAAAAACCTCGGAAATTGTTTAGTACATGTTTAGTACATGCATTTTTTCAGGTGAATTTTTCAGATGAATGATTTGACTCTTATTCAAATGAGTGATCTTCTTCTGTCTTTTTGTCTTTGGTTTTTCATTTTCCTGAGAAGGCAAGTGCTTTGGATGGGCCCCAAAATACTTATCTAAAATTTGTTTTGCTTCAAACCAGAAAATTGAAAAAAAAAATCAGTGTTTCACATAGCTGCATGCATACTGGTGGAACAGATTTTACCACTTGATTGCACACATGATGTCACTGCATTTGCTAAAACAATAGTTGGACCCATATATATGAAGCACTAGGCTTTCCTATAGGTTGTGCAAATCTGTGACTGGATGCTGAGCCCATCTCCTCCAGATAACAGGCTTGGAATAAGGCCAGAATTAAAAAGCAGTTATAACCAGTCTGTGCTGGGAACATGTGGATCTTTATCTATCTGATGCTGTTAAATCCATCCACTCATTTCACCTGAACAGCCATCCGTGGGGAACAGATTTGATCAGCAGCAAAAGCAGTTTCAAACCAGAGACCTGTCAGTGAAAAGTTACGTATCCCATCACCTCTCCCTTGATCCATGTACTTCCCTTGTGACCTTTATTTCTAACCTGCCCATGCCACTTCCCTCAGCAAAGGTTATAAACACTTGTCACCTTTTGCAGAAATTGTGTAGATAACAAATTGGAACTGAAGTGAGTTTCTTTTCCTGAAGCATGGACGAGAGGTAAAAAGTCACCCAAGTGCTAAAGCCATGAGTGTCTTCTGCTTGGAACAGATTGTCTTCCTAAGAAAGGGAAACATTAGCATGGAGAGCCAGGCAGGAATCTATGTGCAAATCACTGCCGAAAGGGTGTTATGCCTATTTGTGCCTGATTTGGAGAGGATATAAGCCTGTTACAACTCTGAGTTCAAATAGCGTATGTCCATTCTGCTACCGATGACTGCTACAAAGTGGGCGCGTCGACACGTTCATGAATGCACCTTAGCTACTGCACATTTAATTTAGTACTGCCTTGGTAAATGGAAGTACCTAAAGTTACTGCTCATTAGCACCAGCGCATGGTTATTTAGTAATGCTTACTGCACATTAGCCAAATAACACGGGACAATAGGCTATTAGCATGGTTTTTATTATGCTATGCTACTGCCCAGTGTTATTATGCTAATGAGCAATGTCCTGTGTAGATGTGCCCAGCTGGTTTTCAAACTCAGCCCTGCCAAATACCACTTAGCTTGCCCCACTGCCGTAGTCCAGCTCACCCCTGGAAGATCTCATGAGACACAGGTCCTTAGGCTTTCCCTATCTTACCTTTCCCTGCACTTGTGATATGCACCCAATCACTGCAAAGTATAACATTTGACGTCTGATTTCCTGCCATTCAATACCCAGTTTCCTGTCTCTTCTGTCCACAATCAAAGTGAAGCGCTGGAGTGTGTAAGGCCTTTTTTCAAGAAGCCTTGGCCTGAGCTAGAACAGAGGGCCTCGAAGAAGCCCCGGCCTGAGTGACTGTAGTGCAGGGGTGGGTAATTATTTTGGGCAGGGGACCGCTTGCTGAGTTTTGGCAAGCCATTGAGGGCTGCATGACAGGTTGCCCAGGGCAGAGAAAAATTAATTTTCTAAATTTTTTAGGGGCCCCGTGGGCGGGATAGAATGGCCTGGCAGGCTGCATTTTGCCCACCCCTGCTATGGTGTGAACCCTTGTAGTTGCAACAGCTGGCTTCATTAACATAATAAAGGGAAGCCATTTGTATGTCTCCTTAGAAACCATTAAACAGAGCACTAAAAGCATTTGTACACATGACTGCACCTCAGCGCTGGGCACTAACGCTGCAGCACATGCATTTGCATCAGTGGTGAAATGTGCAGCGGTGCTAAGAAAATGGCGGTGATGCACTTCTGAACTAAAATGCATCAAAGGTATTTTAGTTGAAAGGCGTGCTGCCACCATTGTGCACAGATGCACATTTCACCGTTTACACAAATGCATGCTCTGCAGCGCCAGGTACATCAGCTCACCTTCTTCTTGCCGGATCTCCGGTGTGTCGGAGCAGACAAATGCATGTGTATAAAAATGCCCAAGGTGAAAGGAATCTGGGAAAGCAAAGCAGTCTTGTCAGACCATAAACAAAGGCAAGGGGGGAGGAAAAAGGAAAGCAACGTGAAGCAATATTCCACCATGGAAAGGGAGTGAAGTTTTAAAAAAAAGAAACAAAGCCTTCCCTTTTCTTGCTTTTTTCTTTCTCAAGGATATAAATCTTAACTATTTGGCAATTTTTGGGTTCAGAAGAAACCTGGTTTAATCCAGGTTTGAAAGTTTCAATGAAACAAAAAAATTTAAATAAAACCAATTGGGAATCAGGTAGTAGAATATTGAAATTGTTTTCACCAGCCATCCATCAATTCTGGACATTGGCTGGAGGGAATTTGGAGAGGCCCCCACATGACATCCACCAAATCATTTGGAAAATCCCCTGATGATGGAGACTGAGAGCCTGGCCAGCATTGCTTTGCGGTTATCAAGACCATAAGATCATGCTTTATACTTTGCTACTAATGTTGCTTTGTCAGTTAATCAATAAACTTCTCACATTGATTGGAATGACCCAAGGGTCTATTTGAATTTTTGATCCATCACCCCATTTAAAGCTTGTTAAGAAGTGCAACTCTTCTAAGAACCGGCTTGTCTGCTTCTTTTCTGGTGTTCCTCTGGCATGCATCTGCAGTAGGATAATATATGCAACCCTCAATACCAACCACCCATAGCAGCATGTAGGTATGGAAGAAGCTTTTTTTGGATCTTCAGCTCAGGATCAAATGAGATTCATGCTCTTATCTCTGGAAGTTTTGGTTTCAGTGTCTGGCCATGAGTCATAGAAAACCTCTTTCCCATTTTCCCCATAAAATATGTTAAAGCAGAAAAATTAAAAAGGGCAAGAAGGTGACAAAAAGAAGAGACTAAGAGGTAAGATGGATTTCATAGCTCGTTTAAGGTCTAACAAATCTTTTCTCTCCCTTAGTCTTTTTTACCACAGTGAGATTTCTCTGAGATTTGAATCTTCAGAAACTGACCTCATTATCTCACATGGCAGATAGCCCAATCCCATCTGTACCCTCAGGTCCCTGGCCCTTTGAGAGTATCTGAACTGCCCTGGCTTATCTCTGAGAGCTAGGTGATACCCTTGACTGATGCCAGGTGATCAATTGTCTCGGGGAATGTAAGAAAAACAGGAATTCTGCTGGAGCATCAATATCTGCATTCCTTAGAAGGATTGCATTCCCTCCTAGGTTCAGATTGATGGGGTGATTAACATAATTAAGTCTGTGGACCCTGGAGTTTTCCTTTGCAAAGCAGCAATTACTAATGTTTTTTCATTCCTGCCTGTGCTTTCTCTGAGACATCTATTTTGCATCAAATGGAAAGGCAATTTTTAACCCCAGAACAGGTTGGCTTAGATTAAGCATCCCATATCTTTGTCTCTGGACATTACATAGGCTCATAGGACCTGGAAACAGAAAAGGACTAATTAATAATAATCTGGTCTAAAGCTCAGCCAGGCCAGAATTGCTGGTGCCAGTACATTCCCCAGTGTCTTGTCCAGAGTAGTTTTTAGTGATCCAGTGTGACTACCTTTCTACAATTGTCCATAGGACATTGGCCTGTGGCTTCACCATAGCATAGGGGATTTTTTGTTGTTGTTATCTGCTCCTCTCCTGGAAGGGGAAGACAAGGGAGGAGGAAGCCTTGGACCGCTAAACCAAGCAGCACTCACAAGTACAGCCCGGCCTAGACCAATGAGTGGAACATATACACAGGTAAGCAATGGCAGCCAGGGCAATGCTGTGATTAGGGGGCCAGTGCACACATCCACAGGAGACCTCAAATGCCTCTGCACAAATGCTCGTAGGATGGGAAAAAAGCAGAAGGAACTTACCCTCCTGCTAGCTGACACCAACCCAGAGATAGTGGGGCTCACTGAAACGTGGTGGGACCCAACGCATGACTAGGCGGTGAATATCAAGGGCTATACGCTATACAGGAGGGACAGAACAGGGAGGAAAGGTGGGGGGTGCTCTACATTAAAGAGGAATACACATCCTCACCAAGTAGCACAGAGTCAAAGGAGGGGCACACGGAAGTGCTCTGGGTTAGAATACAAGGCAGTCAAAGGGAAAGAGACCTAGTGGTGGCGGTCTACTACAGACCTCCAAACCAAGGGGAGGAGCTAGACCAGGAATTCTTAAGTCAGCTCACGGAGGTAGTTAGGTCAAAGGACATGGTCATCATGGGTGAACTGAACTTTCCAGACATCTGCTGAGAAGAGCATCAGCCAGGTCTGACCACTCACGTGGGTTCCTAGCCAAAATGCAGGACCTCCATCTAACCCAGGAGGTGCACAGCGCCACCAGGGGAGATGCCTTGTTGGACCTGGTGCTGGCCATGGGTGATGACCTGGTGAGGGGGCTGCAGGTGCTCGACCCCCTGGGCGACAGCGATCATCGCCTGCTGGAATTCACCATCCACCGCAAAGTAGCAAAGGCCGGCAGCAAGGCAGCAGCCCTAGATTTCAGGAGGGTGGACTTCAGTGAGTTAAGGAGAATAGTCGGGGAAGCGCTGAGGTCCCGAAGGGGAGGGGATCCAGGTATCCCAGGAGAGTGGTCACTCCTAAAGGAGACGATCCTTCAAGCCCAAAGGGAGGTAATCCCAACATGGATCAAAGGGAGCAGGAGGGCGCAAAAGCCCCCATGGCTCACCAAGAGCATCTGGGAATGTCTCCTAGCTAAAAGGGAGGTGTATACCCAATGGCAGGGAGGGGCCATCACCAGGGAGGACTACACTGCGGTTGCTCGGGGCTGCAGGGGGGGTCAGGAAGGCTGAGGCAGAGATGGGACTGGGACTAGCTTCCTGGATTAAGGAGAACAAGAAGTCCTTTTTTAAATACATAGGGAGCAAAAAGAAGGTTCCGGGTAATGTGGGGCCCCTGCAAGACACACTAGGAAATTTGGTCGTCACACCAGATGACAAAGCTGACCTATTTAATGACTTCTTTGCCTCCATTTTCCTGAGCAGGGACCAGATCAGCCCCCGCACTGGGCTCCCCTCAGGCCCCAAGGGAGGCGCACCTAGGCCAAGGGTCAGGGAGGATCTAGTCAGGGAGCATCTGGAGTGACTGGATGTATTTAAATCAGCTGGTCCAGACGATCTCCACCCCCAAGTGCTGAGGGAATTGGCTGAGGTCATTGTGGGACCCCTGGCACGGCTGTACGAGCACTCGTGGTGCTCTGGTGTGGGGCCAGAGGACTAGAAGAGGCCAATGTGGTTCCCATCTTCAAAAAGGGGAGGAAGGAGGACCCGGGGAACTATAGGCCAGTTCGTCTTACCTCGGTCCTGGGTAAGCTTTTTGAGAGAATTATTCTGGCGCATGTCCACGAGGGGCCAGCAGGGGAGATTATGCTTAGGGGCAACCAACACAGGTTCATTAGAGCCAGGTCCTGTCAGACCAACCTGGTGCCTTCTACAACCAAGTCACCAAATCCTTAGATGCAGGGGCAGCCGTGAACATAGTCTCCCTGGACTTTGGGAAGGCCTTCGACACTGTCTCTCACCCTGTTCTCATTAAGAAACTGGGAGCTGTGGCATCGACACCTGCACAGTCAAATGGGTTGCCAACTGGCTGGAGGGCTGCACCCAGTTCTGGGCGCCGCACTTCAGGAGGGACGTGGACAACATGGAGAGGGTCCAGAGAAGACCACTCACATGGTCAGAGGCAGCAGGGCAGGCCCTAGGAGGAGAGGCGACGGGACCTGAACCTGTTCAGCCTCCACAAGAGAAGGCTGAGGGGGGATCTAATGGCCTGTTACAAACAAGTCAGAGGGGACCAGCAGGCACTGGGGGAGTCCCTGTTCCCCCAAGCACTGCCAGGAGTGACTAGAAATAATGGTCACAAGCTGGCAGAGGGTAAATTCAGATTAGACATTAGGAGGTGCTACTTCACTGTCAGGGCAGCTAAGATCTGGAACCAACTTCCAAGAGAAGTGGTGCTGGCTTCTACCTTAGAGATCTTTAAGACAAGGCTGGACAATCACCTTGCTGGGGTTGTTTGACCCCAGTACTCTTTCCTGCCATGGCAGGGGGTTGGACTCGGTCCCTTCTGACCCTACTGACTATGAAACTATTTTAGAAAAACTCCAAACAAGAAATAAAGCCACTGATTCAAGAACTCCTTGCAGGCTTCTAAAGAAATGGGAGCCAAACTTCCAGGCTAGGGACAGACATTACACATAAACCAATTTAAGTGATCAGAAGTTGGTTTAAACCTGTAACAGAACAGATGTTCGGTGCACATAAACCAGTTTGAAAATGGCTGAAACTGACTTAAGATGAACCTGGTTCAATGTATTATCAGACTTAACTGATCTGGGTCAAACCTGTTTATGCAAGGCCTGTCCCAGACCCTTACGCTTATCGCTTGTATACATGTTAAATTGGGATGCCTTGTCCTGGCCACCATAATGGAGCAGACACACTAGTACTGCATCCAAGGTCCTTGTATAGTCCCTATTACTGAGACATCTTTGCAACTCATAACCTTTATGTATCCTCACAGCACCCCTATTTGATAGAGAGGTGTCCTTCCTCCACAATTTACTGATGGGAAACTGAGACAGAGAGAAGCCAAATGACTCTATCAAAGTCAGGAGACAAGGATTGTTGTAGGTGATCTCTTTTATTGGACTAACTGCGTGGTTGGGATGAAGTTAGACAAGCTTTCAAATGAAAGCTTTCATCAGCCTTAGGGAAGAACCAGGCACAGCAATAATTCAAAACAGTGGGTAAGATTGTGAAATTGGAGAGGGGAGAAATTCCCAGGGGGAACAGGCAAACAATTAGCAGAAGCAGCTTGACTGATGGGAGATCAAGACCTATCAAAAGGGAGGAGGGCCATTATCACCTGTAGCATGGAGGAAGAATGTCAGGGATTAGGTCAATTTTAGTGTGCATTAAAATCAAAAGCAGTGTTCGGTCCTTGATTGAGTGTCAAACCAGCCTTCCTACTCTTTTAAGAATTACCAAAGGCTGCCTTTATTATGGTTGAATGGAAATGGATCCAGTTTATAAATAATATCCACACCCATCAGAGGGTGGGAATGGGAAGCGGATGCTGTGCATTTTAGCCTGAGCATCATGCATTGAACCTCCTGAAATCCTCACCTCCGTGTCTAAATATTCAATATTCAGATGCACTGGCCTCTGCGATCTGTGCTGAGAAAACCTAACCTGAGGTTAATAGCTCTTTTATGAGTCAGCCAGCATTACAGGCCAATAGTTGGCCGTTTCATTATTTATTCTGAATGTATAATATATTTAACTAAGCTCATTCATAGATCTAAAATGCGAAGACCAGAACCAGGAGGGAGAGAGGGAAAGGAAACCAAGTAATTTCTGTGGCTTGCAAGACCTGATAGATGATGGGATTTAATCAAGCCCTAATCATCTCGAATCTGAGGGTTATAAAAGGTGGCGAATGCTTCTTATAGATCTGTAAAGTGAAGTCAAATGGTTTATCCATGTATCATTAAAGGAGAGGAGACTGGAGGCTGATTGCTGGGAATTACAGAAGTAGTGGAGGTCAATACTGCTTTCATTCCTAACTTGTATTGATGGCAACACTCCCGGGTTGTTACAGGTCATTGTAATCAGAGTCCCCGGCTAGACAAAATGGACACCATGAAAAGGACAAAAAGGAGTAGGAAGAGGTGAAAAATGGAGCAGACAATCACCAGAATTGGGGGCAAAGTAGGGAGAGACTAGAGTAGGTGACTGGAGGGAAGAGATAAGAGAGAGGATAATAGAGGAAATGCAAGAATGGAAACAGTATTATCAGCAGGCCTGATTTTTTTCAGAGATCTGGCTGCTTTATGGCATCCAGGGATGTGGAAAAGTTGTTGGATTGTGTCCACAAATTGGCAGAAGAGAATATCTTTTGCCCTATTCCTCAGAGTTGGGTGAGAACCAAATTTCTTCTGTTTGCTCATTTGCTTCATGAGAAAAGTCTCCATCTAATTTTTCCCCCCATTCTGAAATGGAACCCCAAAAAAAGGTGATTTTTTGCCATGAATTTAATTTAAAAAAAACCTAGGGTTGGACAAAACGGTTGATTTTTTTTTTTTTTTT
>NW_017728951.1:22287640-22326787 GCF_001723895.1 Crocodylus porosus
GTCTTCTGACCCCGGGGCTCTTTCCTGCCAAGGCAGGGGGTCGGACTAGATGATCTACCTAGGTCCCTTCCGACTCTAGCTACTATGAAACTATGATTCCCAACTAGCTTTCTGGTGCTATGGCATCTTTTTTCAGTAGGCGGAGTTATAGACAGAACCGAACCCAAATCTATACCCCCTTTTTATACAGAGAGGGGACCTTCTATAATATTATCAGGGGAGACAATTTGCAAATGATATCACCCTTGAGGGGAAAAAAAGCAAGACCCATATTCTCAGCCAGTGTAACCCCATTGTAGTGCCTGGAACTACAGCATTTTTGCAGGAACAACTCTCCACTATCATTCATCAAACCCTTCACTTCCAAGCTCTCTAGCACGCAGGTACTGTCTTGTCATTATACATATATGCTGTACCTTGGTAACATGGGATCCCAGCCTGGTATGTGGCTTCTGGCAAATGGCCACACTAGAAATAATCAATAATTCTAATAGTAAGACGAGGAAAATGAGCTTGGTCCGTCACTAGTTTTCAGTTAATAAATATTTGTGTGGAATAATTTGTATCAACTCCCTTCTTCCCTTTCCCATGAACCTTGGCTCAGTTCTGGAACAGCCCCCAACCAGGAATTTTTTTTTAATTATTCTAAACTGTCTGGTCACGTTCCAAGGTGTTAAATGAGAATTAATTCCTAAAAGTAGTTTTAAGCATTTGTTATGTGGCTCAAAGTGATGCTGCTCCAGGACAGAATTATTTCTGATCCATGTTATGCAGGGGTGTAGCTCCTCTAGGCTACACCTCAGTGTAAACACCCCACCTATCCCCACTCCTCTGCTGGCTTGGATTGGGCCCACTGCCCCCCTTCTGTCCCCAGCACCCCACATTCCTGCTTACTGCCTTCACCTCCCCCTCCAACTTGTGCTGCCTGTCTTGGGGGAGCAGACAGAGAAGGGTTAACTTACCTACCCGGCTGCTGCTGCTGTCCGGTTGGGCTCTGCCAGGAGAAGAGCAGCAGCCTGGCAACGGTGGTTGGGCAGACAGGTTAACCCTTCCATGACTGCTCCCCTGGGACAGACAGCGTGGGCAGTCGCAAGTAAGTGGACTGGGAGCTGAGGGGCAGAAGAGAACCATGGGAGCCCTGGCACGGCAGGAAGGGAAGCCTAGCATGGCACAGGGAGGGTGAAACTTACCTTCAAGTCTCACAGGTGCCAGCCGACCTAAACTCATGACAGCTCCGAACTCAAGCTAGCACTAACACAGATCCACGTTTGTGCAGCTCGCAGCATCAAGTGCAACGAAGTCCTAAACTATATTAACTCATGGCTTTTTAAGACCAAAATGGACCGTTTGCCAGGACCAGGATGGCCAATCTCAGACTGAGTCTACTACAATAGAGCCTGACCTTCCAGCGTAGCAAGTAGAATTTCACCAAGTTATAGCTGGAATGAGGCTCGATTGTGAGGGGCTAATACAGCCTGGTGAGGAGCGCTGGAGAAAGAATGACTGGCTATGCAGAATTTGCCTCTGCGGGGTTTCAAAGTGCTTTGTAAAAGTGGACTGCATTGTTTTCCATATCCTCATTTTACAGTCTGGGAAGCTAAGACACTTGAGAGGTTAAGCAACTTGCCAAGTTCATGCAAAGAAGCCCACAACCAATTTGGCAATTAAAATTGAGATGAAAAAGAACTGCAAGTAAACATCATTTTCCTTATGGGCACTAAATGACTTCCTTGCCCATTTTTCTTCCTTTATTCCTTCCTTTCACGTTAACGTTTATTTAATCGATGCTGTTACATAGCAATACGAGCATCAATGAAGCCCAACTAATCCCTCGCCCATCTGTCTGCACTGCATAAATCCTGCTCTCTAATCAGAAAGGAATGCAGCTCTCCGGGGTTGGTGTAATGTTGTCTGCTGTGGCACTGCAAATGTGAAGGCTGCATGTGGTGTCTAATCCCAGTTCTGGTCTATGCAGGGGTACTCAGTAAAGTGAACATGAATTAACTACAGGTAGGCAATTAAATCACATTAAACCCCTGTATGGATGCTCCAGTTCATTAGCAAATTGATATTCATTCCCTGTAACTTTTATTAGGAACTCGGTCTAGATACTGCTGTACATACTGACAGAGGTAGAATTCTATTCCCTATAGTCATCCAGGGCTGATTATATCTGTCCACAGCAAATGAAAAGCACCCCTGAATTAGCAGGGGTACCTCAGTTGCCAGTGGAATCTCTGACACTGGAGGTTTTTGACTGCAGGTTGAATGGGGATTTGGGTTGTTTTAGATAGGGATATTCCTTCTTTGTGATGGGTGGGCTGGCACGAGATGATCTCCTAAGGTTCTTTCCAACCCTAGGATTCTATGACCAGGATAGTAGCTAGGGGCAGATAACTGATGCGTCTATAGAAGACCAGTTGTCCCAGCACCCAAAGCAGGAAGGGCTCAAGAGGCTCTCCCCCCATACTGAGAACCATCCTTAATCCAATAATATATATCTTCTTCTAGTCACAGATGCTACTAAATGTCCTCATTGGTTTTCTTGCTGTGTCATACAAGGGCCCCTGAAACGTGGTGGAGGAATGGGGGAGGTAACAATCACCAGGTTCAATAAATACAGGAATATATGAAGGAGAAGAACAACACTCTTGAGTTTGTGGAGCAGTACACAATGTCGGCAGGCCCATGGTCTTCCTCTCATTAACTGACTCCTGACTGGCTGCTCCCTGAGGGACTATCTCCCAATTCCCAACTCTCTCAGTCTCCTGTTAGGGAGCATCTATAAATTATCACTTCTGTCGCTACTGACAAGGAGGCATAACACAGGCCTACATGTCACTTGCATAGATGGTTTTAAATTCTGATGGGGGTGATATCCAGAACACCTATCCCCAACCCCCTCAATTCATCTACATTGGTGTTTCCTTTGTGAGAAAGTCACGTTCATAGATGTGTCTACACAAGATGCTACATTGCTGTAACGACACGCTACGGTGACATAGCAATGTCAGGCACAAACCATCATGCCACAGCTACGTTACTGTAGCAACATGCTCCCTCATTATAGCACATCGCTACAGCAATATAGCAGCTAAAAACAACTGAGTGCTGCCGGTACAGTGCAGTAATGACTATAACCGCACCATCATTTAGTACTTCCAGTAACAGTGGTGCCATAGGGCCATGTGTAGATGCATCCAGTTTCACCAAGACTAGAGATGTGAGGCATGCACACAGCATGAAGGGACATGCTAGGGAGCACTATGGTGAAGCACAGATTCCCACTCTTAGTGCCCAATACCATAGCCGAAGTCACCATCTTGGGCATGTTCATTGGCATGCATCCAGTGCCGTACCAAGATGGCTACCTGACCTCCATTTTAGGACCTGCCACACGTGGAGCGCATGTCTTGTGCTTCAGGGCTCCTTAGCATTGTCTTTTGACAGAGTTCAGTCTAAACCCTGTGCTCCACACAGATCAGGGTCCAAATGTCCTTGAACTCTCAGGACGTTGGGAGCACAATTGCTCAGATTCCTCCCCTCAATTTTCTATTTGTGCCGGCTGGTCGGGGTAACATTTTGCACCTATGCTGGACTGGTGTCAAGAACCACGCATTAACAGGCAGCAGAGTATCTGACCCACTGAAACATTGGCTTGCAGAATCACAGTCCCTCGGGGCAGTTGGAGCTGGGCAACTATCTCGTGTCTGAGTTATCCTTGACACCTAGGATCCAATCTCTTGCTTTTTGTGAGCGGCAAACAAACTCCTCACACAGAGAGATAAACTTCTTTATTGTCAGTGTTGTCAAACACATCTGAAAAGGCCAAGCTCAGGCAATGATTTCAATCTGAATGAAAGCAGAAATGCAGCTGATGATAAGCCTGTGTGCCATCTGATTTCCATATCTGATACCCACCTGGCAGCACATCAGCAGTATTTTCAGATAGTGTCTTTCTAAGCACACTGCAGTGCCTTTTAGCAAATACATTTTGCCAACGCAAATTTATCTGCAAAGCATGGCTTGCTGAGAACAGAGAATGGAAACAGCTTGTAACTGTTCAGAACAACCAAGTAGGCATGGGGGAAAGAAATGACCAAGCTGTTTTTAAATGGTGTTGGTAGAGTTAGAGATATGATCTAGTCGACCAGAAACAGGCTTCCCTGCCGGCAGAACTGAGCTGCCACAGGTACGCAACTGCCTCCTGTAACAGTTATTAGGCTAGATTCTGCTCTGGTGCGAGTACATGAAGTTGCCGAAACTTTATATCGTTGGGAGTGAGAGCAGAACTGCCATACAACGTACACTTTATCTCACGGGTGCAACGTATGCGTTTTGTGTTCTCTGATGCATATGATGAGCGAATTTACGCTGAGAAAAAACAGGCAACCTAATCCCAATGAGTTTCAGTGCGAGCTGAGAATCTAACTGAATTTTTTCTCTTTTCATAGACGTCTAGCCCAAAGAGGACCATTATTGTCATCTCATCTCACTTCCTGCATAACTCAAGCCCACAGAATTTCGCCCAATGACTCCTCCACGCATCTCATGCTTTGGGGTTGAATGAGAATGCCCTTTTTTTGGAAGACACCTCGTCTTGATTTAAAGACTTGAAAGGGTTGGAGAATCCACTGAATTCTTCATGAAATAGTTCCAGGAGTTAATCCTTCTACACACTAAGCCTTGGTGCCTGATTTTCCATTTCACATTTGGTTAGCTCTGGCCTCTGGCCCGCTGGTCCTGTTGTGACTTTGTTCTAATGGATAGAAAAGCCTTTGGCTACTTGAAATGCCCCCCACTTGCAGGCATTTCTAGAATCCTATATAAAATCCCATAATACTATACTTACTCAAATCCAAGACAAGGATTTCCCCCCATTCAATTTAGGGTGGGGAAGTCCCTCATCTTAGATTCAAGTACAAGGCTTGGGGGGGCAGGCGGCTCCAACTCAGAGTTGGCGCCCGAGCTGCTGCCCTCCTGCCCTGCAGCTTTGCCCCATGCCCCACTGCCTGCCTCTGTCCCCCCCCCCCACCTGTCCCGGCTGCCTCTGCTCCAAGCTGTAAAGTACTATTAACAGGAGTCTTCTGCATGGGGTTTCTGTTCCCATGGCACAACACCCATTTCACTTAGTTTTTACTTGTTCAAGCATAACCTGCTAGTTCTGCATAAGTAGTGCTGCCTGTTAGAGGCTAGGCTATGGAGAGGGACACATTAGAAACCCTCGTTAGCTCAGATAGAAAAGACCTAGCTGGATCTGCTGGATCAGGATCCTGGGCAGGATCTCAGCAGAATATATGTGGTTTGTCTGGCACGCACAGATCCATTACACACCAGGGACCTGCTCTCCTCCAGCTAAGTTCGTTGAGTAGAAGCTCTCCTAGACAAAGGATGAGAGTAGCTGAGAAAGTCAATACTGTAATCTGGTAAATAGCTCCTTTTTTGAGTGACCTTCTGAAGGTCATGCCATCTTTCCCACACTCCTGCCAGCCAAGAGCAATAATATAAATGCTTAAAAATTTTTATGCACTAATGAATGAGGCATAATGTGGTTGGCCAGACGAGTCAAAGCACTGCCAGGTCTCAGTTGCTTAATGGAAGTATATCTCCTAAAGGACGGGAAGAGAGGATGTGTTGCATGTGTTTGGGCATGCCTTAGAGCAGTCATTTGGGTCATGTGGCAAGGTTTGTCTTATAGCAACCATGCATTTTCCAAACCAGATCTATAAATATGCCTTACTATTCCATCAGCTTCTTAGCTGTGAGCAAGAGTTTCTAAAGAGTTTCTATTTCAGTGTTATTTCCCTGCAGGAGTTCTGCCCCGATGCAATGAAGAATGAATATCCCCCTTTGAATTGGTGACCAAGACCTCCTATATGTATGAATGTGCTTCCTTTTGAGCACAAGTGAATACCTATTGGAATCAATTGGCTTATTCTGTACATCTGCTCAAGTTAAGCACAGAAAGGCATATTTCAAAGTAGCTTCACTGTTCTTTAAATGTAATTAAAGTTTGTAAATGTCTGCTTTTTAGAATAAAGATGCCCCCTTTTCCAAAACACCTCATCCAAACACCTTCCAAGATCTCTAGAAGTTCATCTTCAAATGGGAATGTCACAGGTGGCCACTACCTTTAGAAGCAGACAGATCTAAATATACCTTTAACGCAAAAGCTTTCCTCCAGGTTTCATCCTTCCAAACTTCATGACCAGCCTCTAATCCTTAATTAAAAGAATTGCCATCTCCCGTCACAGTCTACATTGATGGAGCATCATGAGAGCGCCTTCCTATTTAATCATTAATCAGATCTTTTAAAAAACAAATGTAGGACACACGTTAAAAATACTTGGAGTGATTTAGTTGTCTCAGTTAATGAGATGTCACCACTGGGAAATATTTCATGCCCTGGTGCAGCGTCCCTTTATATCAGGCTGGCTGCTTCGTCTTTGGTGTCGACAAGGAGGGTGAGCTCATTCCTCAGAGTGATTTGCAGCTGAAACTGCTCCTTTCAGTAGGGCACCCCCATTTTTCTTGATGCCTCCCTCTATCTATAGCAGTACGGCCAAGACAGAGCACCATTTAACTTGTTGCACCGCTCACCTCATGGAAGGACATCAATAACAATCCAACACCGAAATGAGTTTTCTGCAAACTCACAGAGCTCTGTGATAACAAATGGGGAGTTATGAAAAATGTTCATCCTGTGACACCATGCAATCCACCATGCTTTCATCCCCAGTAGGCTACAGCTCTGTGGAGAGGGAAGGGGAGGAGTGGCTTGAAATAGGCAACCATGACAAAATAGACCGAATGTATGATATTCCCCCTCCCCCCTCCTGCTTTGCACGTCCCTTCCCTGTGCTTTTCCCCTATAGTCTCCTCATTCCATGCTACCCTTCCCTCATGCCCTTTCCCTATGTTCCCTTTGCTCCATGAATCCTTTCCCCCATACCACTTACCATACACCACTTCCCCATGCCGCCCCTCCCCTCTGCTCCACTCATCCCCTACCTCCTACATGAGACACCATGGCCCTATCCAGAGCCACAGAAGCAGCTTCCTTGGGCTGTGCTCAAATCTAAGATGAGAGTTATCTCCCCATGCAGACTGAAAACTCCACTCCCTCATCTTAGATTTGAGTAAATATGGTACTGTGGTACAAATAGTAGAGGAACACCGGTGCATTGGTGGCACATGATAGCTGGTTGTATACATAATCGCTGGAATTTATTCAGTGCTCTAGGTTGGCAAGTGGGGTTAGAGACAAATGAAATAGTGTCCCTTTCCTGAAAGGCTTAACTTGTGGCCATGGTATAGAGAAATATGACTATGTGCCTGGAGAATGAGTGTTTGATTCTTGGAAATAGAGGAATAAACATTTGCCAGTTGCTTTAACTGCAACAAGTGCTTTAGCTCAGCAGCTGTATCTACTCGAAAAAGGCTATGTATGATCTAGCCAAGAGTAGCAGGGATGAAGCTTGCTAAATTGGTATGAATTGCACCTGGACAGGTCTGCCTTTCCCTATTTATTATTTCTTGTCTTGTCTTCCCATTCCTTATTTTGTGACCAGATTTTCACCCTTATATGCCTCTTTGTCAGCTTACTCCATTCATGGAATCATAAAAATATAGAGCCGAAAGGAACTTCAAGAGGTCATCTAGTCCAACCCCCTACTCAGGGCCTCAACGTCTTTTTCTTCACAGCTCCTTACATATGGGTACCACCTTCCCAAGTCCATCCGCAAAACACCCTCCCCTTCAGACCCACTTCCTCCATAGCACATGTACAGCCTCCCTGTTTTGGTTTTGACCCCTAGAACTGAAATCACCTGGGCTGGTTCAGATTTGAGACCTCCAATCTAAACTATAAGCTCTCACTCCTAAAAACGGAGACTTTTTTTTTATGGTGCAAATCAGGTAAAGAATGATCTAGCCATGAGTTTGCAAAGCTGACATCACCTTGGTTTCTCTGGTAATTTTTATAATTGTGTTCAGTCAGGGAAAGAAAATGCAGATAATTTACCAGCTGGATGAAGATGTTTGTGCATGTTTGGGGGGGAACAGCGGGCAGGGGAATCATCTCCGTGGAACAGATTGTTTGGATGTCTGAAAAGATGAAGAATGTGAGGGAAACTAATGCAGTAGAGATGGTTTGTTGGGTGGTTGGTTATGGGTCTTGAAGAATATCTGCACTGGGGAACAAAGATGATTGAATACATCTTGTCCTTGTGCTGAGCCAAGCCCGTCTCGCCTTAAGAGTTTGTTTTTTCCCAATCTTCTTCTCTCATCAGCAGTTTGTCATGTCTGAGGGAAGATGTGGATGTATGCAAAACACATCTATGACCTTAGTATAACAACTATGGAACTGGGGTATTTCCAAGGAGGCAAAATGGCTGCAGTGAAAGCCATCACAGCACCAGGCCGACCTCACTGCGGCGGCTTCCAGCCAGTAATCGTGCAAGGGGAGGCAGCCCCACTGTCCTCAGCTCCAGCCCTGCTTCACTTACCCAGTGATGCAGATCAAATGAGATGTTTCAGAAAGTTGCTAATACTATGGGGCATTTGCAATTTTGCAGGGCATTTTGATTTGCCAACAGGAGATCAGTGCATGGATTAACATACTTGCATCCCATTAACTGCCTGAATGAGATGTGCATGCCAGATTCAGCTGGCCACCAGGGGCCACCTCTCCTGGCCTTGGCTCAGCTGCCCTAGGTAATTGCTTCAGACAGGTTCAGAAACCAAAAACAGGTTTTATGGCAGAGCTCAAGTGCCTGTAAAAAGTCAGTGTGATGATTTAAATTCCACAGGCGCTGGATAAATCAAGGAGCTGTAGACCCCCAGGCTCTTGTTCTCCACCAGGAATCTCATCTCCCTTTCTCCTCCACCTCTTCCCTTCTCTCCAGGGGTGAGGCCATTCCCCAATAAACAGCCCTTCTGTACCACCTTGTCTTTCTGTACACCAGGTAGTTACCCCATTCCCATCTCCCACTTGGCATGCCTCTACACCTATCCTTCCTCCGTCTCCACCTTGCTTCGCACTTAAATGAAGGGGATAGTGCTGAAAGGCTGCTCAGTAGTGTAGTCCCAGGTTGGGAAAAGCAGAGGCAAACCAGACTAGCTCTTCCTAATATCCCCAATCTGCTTCCATCCCCCTGTAGCTAGAAACTTTCCATCCTGTTAAGGACAATTTATCCAAGCATCACAGGCAGGTTTGGCTGAAAAGGTTGAATTTCAATCTGAAGAAAAAAATCTCTTTCAAGTTTTTGGTGGTAGGAATTCAGTATTAACCTCTGGCAAAGCACATGGTGGTGTCTTGCCTGGTGTCTCTGAGGTTTGTAGAGATTAAGATAACCCTTTACTCCCCTTGTAAAGACAGATGTACCTTATGACTGCTTGAATAGTATTACCAGTAGCACTGGAGAAGTGCTCACAGATTCATTCAGAACCACCGTATCTATAGAAAGTAAGTGGCGTTTCTTTGCAGCAAACTTTACAATCGGAGGACCACGCACACATGCACATATATTTACACATACATGCACATATATATACAGACACATATACACACACATACATGGACATATACATATACACACACACACACACATAATATAATACTGAGGTTGGATTGGTGTATTATAGCTAGTTATGATGATGTGGCGTGACTGTGGAGTGGTGTAGCTAGCTATAGTGGCTATGACGGTCCAAGAAATAAGCAAGGGTTTTCTTGGTAATATCTTTTGATGGGCCAACTATATACTTAGAAGAGATGTCAGACAAGTTTTCAGCCACCTGAAGAAGGGCACAGACATATATAGGCATAATATGAAAGCATAAGGGCATGCTGTGGTTTCAGCGAACATACGAGCCACCTTCTGCAGAGAAGGCAGACTTCTACAGCCCCCCATGCTCCATCTCATCTGGGAATAAAAGAAGATTTTTAAAACAAGTATCCTCTTTGGTGGATACTTGCTCCCTCCATGCTCCATCTCATCTGTTAATAAAAGGAGATTTTTAAAACAAGTATCCTCTTTACCCAATGAAACTGTGGGGAACACCTCAGTGGTAGTGCTTTGCTTGGCTAACACGGCTAGCCCCACCTCCTTGAAAAGTTCCCTTGGATCTTTGAAGAGCAGAACTTCACTTTTACTTCCCCCCGCCAGATTTTAACACCTCCAGCAGCTTGGCTGTTAGACCTGAGACGTTGCTTCCACCAGGGGAGAACGCCGCCTACACAGACACCGGCGCCGTTTTCTGTACCATATGGCTGGTCCCCGTAGGGCTCCCATCCAAGGACTGTGTTGTCTTGACACTGCTTAATTTGTGTGGGGACTGAAAGGAATAAGAGTTCAAGGTGATATACAGCAATCAGCAAAATCCACTGTTGTATGGGACACCTTAGAGGGGAATACACCATTCTCCACTACGTTACTACATTTCTTGTTTTCCTTGGAGAGCTGCTCTTTCGCAGTTTCCCTCTACAATCCTTGTCATGCTGCCTGCTCATTTAAGGCGAGAGATCTTGAAGTTGAGATTTAAGGAGACGTATGGCTTAAATTTCCTGGCTTAATTAAGCCGTTAAGTTTGGTGTGGGGGGGGGAGGTTCGGGCGGTTTAAGCACAGGCAATTTAAATGTATAATTCAGTTTTCACACTGGCTGCCCCTCATTCAGTGGTGGAACAGATTGTGAGGGGGAAGACAGCTGTGATAACATCCTGTAGAGGATGACTGAGCCAGTCCCTCATTTACATTGTGGCCTCAGAGATGAATTAATGAGACTTTCTCAGCTTCAAGTTGGCAATAAGCTTATAGACCTGTGTTGAGCATGTGCGCCTGCATGGCATCAGCCTGGCATGAAAGAGTCTAAGCTATGGATAAAGTTGCTTAGGAAGATAAAACCATGACCTGATAACAGAGTGGTTGGGAGAATTCTACTTGCTTCTAACTGATCCATTGGGAAGCATTGATATGATGTGACCTTCAGGCCTTAAAAGTGGTTTTAACTAAAATTTTCATAGGTTGGGTGGAGGGAAGTGTAATTTGTAGAACCTGTGAAATGCCTCCCCTATCATGGCTTAAAGCAAAGCTCAACCTGGATGGGTCAGAGAATCAGGAACTAGGTATGAAGCTCACTTCTTTCCATGCCATTTGGCTGAATGAGGGCTAGGCAAATATTCAATTCAATAGCAGCTCTGATGAAAAAAGAACAAGCAAACCTATTTAGTTCAGGCTAAAATGAATATATGTGGTTTTTTCCCCCCTTATGAAAAGGTAAAACTGATTGATTGCCTTTCATTTTTTTACATGAACCACTGTTTTTTACACGCATGGATACATTTTGTTTTGGACTCATTATAGGAAAAGCAAACGAAATGAAGGCCCAGCTTGGTCCAACTTTAGTCCCAAGTCAGTCCATACACCGTGTTAATGTGCCTTAGCATGTGCACATGTAGACACATGCCGAAATTGCCTTAATGCACGTTAGGCAAACAAACATTAGGTTTAGGCACATGTAAAAGTGCATGTAGACACACCCTCTGTAACCTAGTGCTTAGGGCCCTCTCCTGAGAGGGAGGACAGTGTGGGTGTGAACCCCCTCGGGTGGCAAAGGCATTTCAATCTGGATTTCTCACACCTTGAGGATAGTGCTAAAAACCTGTTGTTAGGTGAAAGAGAATAGCAATATCTTTTCTTACGGCAAGGCTTTTTTCACTCACTATGGCATAAAGGAGACAGATGGGTAGTTAGAGCTAGACTAAAAATACACATTGGAAAATTGTGCTTTTATGCATGTTATATTTTAACCCACGGACATTTTAAATGGGGGGAAGGGGAAAATGCCAAAACATTTTAAATTGGCTCCCTTGAGGGAAAAGGCATTAGCCCAGTCCAGTGGGGAAATTGCTGTGTTCCTATGCTTATAAAAATAAATCCATTTTCACTGATTTTTTTTTTCACTTTCACAATTTTGACAAAAATGCAAAACAATTGACAAAATGATTTGGGTTTTTTTAAACTATTGAAATCCTCAGGGAAATTAAAATGTGAGGTGTTTGTAGACATTTGTCTTGTCTGTACCTGCTCTGCGGATAGCACAGTTTCAGGATTGATAAGTTGTTTCAGCACTAATTAAGCAAAGCAAAAATGTGGCTACTTCTGTATCCATGTATTGTTAAAGTGAGGGGAGCTAATATATATGTAAAACTCACATGGTCATTTTAACGGTTCTAATAAAACAAGTTTTGAGACTGATTTTCCATTTTTGTTTTCTTCACCTTTCAAGCCTTGCCCTGTCTTGGGGCTTCTGTGCCAGCTCACTGACTACAGGAATCAGGACAGGTATTAAAATGCTACAGACACCCAAGGTACTGGTCCCCCGAAGGACCGAGTTAAATTCTATGCCTGTGTTATACAGGAGGTCAGATGAGATGATGCAAAGCTCCTTTCAAGGCCTTGAAATCTATGAATCTGAGTGTTGCATTGGGGACAGGCAAACTCATTTAAATAAATCAGCCCACATCGAGCTTTTACTATTTCTTCTTAACTTTTCTGTGAAGCTTCAGCCAAAATTTGAACCCAGCATTTTACTTTTGCAGTTCAAAAAGAGTTCAAATAATGATTTTTATGTTGTTTTTCATTTTCATGGCTCCCCTGCCCGTTAAGCTTCCACTTGATGCCAGAAGTGCTAAAGTTTCTTGAGAAAAATCATTTCCATAATATTCCCAGCTCTAGAAAACAGCAGAAAATCTCCCAATAAGAAGCCTGTTGTTCAGCATTTTGTCCCTATTTCATTTCCCCGCTGCAACACAGTTGGGTAACTCCATTTCCTTCTAGCTTGAAGGAATTTGTGCAGTCACACTCATCACCAGGTTGTTGTATTATTTAACATAACAGGATGCTGTTCTGCACTTTGCCATCAGGGTGATGTAGACCGGTAATGCCAGTGCCGCCATGACAGTCGGTGTATGGGTAAGCAGAGAGACAATTCACTCAACCCAACAGTCAACAGGGATTTCTCTTGTGTAAGGGTGAGTGTATAGACTTCCTTTGACTATAACACAAATGATTTCACTTTCGGTGCAGCACACTGCAAATAAAGTTACTCAACCCTTTCCTAACTGTTCCAAGACAACTGCTGATATTATCCATTGCTTCAGCCCATGGGATCAGCCTAAACCAGACTGTTCAGTGAAGGATAGCAATAGCAACTGGATTTTCTGAGGAACTTGGCCAAATGGCTTTATTAGAGAGCTTAGAGATGCCCAACTCTAATCCTTTTGCCATATGTGGTCTCTCAGAAATGGCTTTGTAGATGCGGCATGTTGTGGGGAAGGGAGTATTGCGGGAGAAGAGGTTATGAGGTCAACTGCATTCATTTTTTGCTGTCCGTCTTTCAAGAAAACAATGAATGCCAGGGGCTGGAATGGAGACCCACGCAGCCAGGCTGAAGTGTCCTCGTGAGGGACTGTAGTGGATGTGGTAGTCATTAAGTTTTTAAAGCATGATGTTCACAGCCTTTCAAGCCGAATGCAAACAGCAAAATGGTGTGAGATGAAAAGAAAATAGGTGTTTTATATTTCCTTCAGCTGATGCTGCCTGGAAGCTCTGAACATGCCGAATGAAACCAGGTCTTGACCTAAGGCAAAAGTTCTGCTGCCCTCCTTATAACAAGCCGATGGCATCACCCATCTATGAGAATAAAGCCCAAAGGAGATGGGAGTCCTTCTGGAAGTTTCTTCAGAAATGTATGAATTCTGGGAATCAGGACTCACAGTAGAGATGACACTTTTATTAGACCAACGTGACTTTTGCAAAAAAAACAACCTAGATACCTGAATTCTGGGAGACACTAAAAACTGGGTGCTACTAGCTATCCTAGGCAAAGAGCTCTTCTAGAAAATCAGGAATGGGTTGAAAGCAATTTCAGTACATTTTAGTCCATTGCTCTCATTTGAAGGAGCAAATACTATATAAGTGAGTCCTTCCAAGCTGCAGGCTAGAGGCTAATACTCTTAGCATTATTAATTACTCTTAGCATAATACTCTTAGCATTGATTAGCAGTTTTAGTCCTACTTCCGCCAATAGAAACACTTGTCACACAATTCAGAGTAAACTGTTCAAAAGTTAGCCCTAAATGTCCTTTTTTGGCTCACTGTGACTGATCCAACAACAAGGGACTAAGATTTAAGTTGTAATTTTGAAAAGTGTAACTCAGGCTTTCAACCTTCATCCAGCTGGCAAGCATTTAGTAGCTTCTTCCATGTAGAACATGACTCTGTTCATTGGGTGTCAAAACCCACATTTCAACTGGTTGGGAAAGGCCATTGTGCTACCAACAAAATCATGCATCATCTCTGTACTTTGTTTCAGCCTTTACTTGATAACCCTCAAACACAGAAATTAGGGATCTGGCTGGGGTTACTTGAACCCAGCACTCTTTCCTGCCTGGAGCCGGGGGTTGGACCCAATGATCTACCAGGATCCTTCCAGCTCTGGAAATCTATGAAATCTATATGCAAATGACGACCTGATCTAAATCCCATGGAAGGCACTGTCCATTGTTCTAGTGAGCTTCTGAGGTTGGATATTTTGGGCTACCTTTAACTCCCATTGACTCCAATTGCTCAGTACTTCTTTGCAGCATCAGGCTCTAATTTCAAGGAGGAGCAGTCGTGCTGCTGGGAGTGTAGGCTGTAGAAAGCAAAAGAGAAAAAGGGAGAAATAAGTGGGCCTGTGGTCTACAAACCTTAGTGAAATTGCTCAGTGACAGTTCATCCTAGTGAAAAATTTTACTCCAGGCTATAATGTTTCCAAGGGCTTTAGCAGTTCAAGTGTCAGTCATGTAAATTAAACCTACCAGAGGTAAGTAATTCATACACTCAGTGGAACAGGAACGTTTTAAATAGTTTATTTGCCCAGACTTTGATTTCTGCTTTGAGTTTGTTCACTTATTTTCCTCAACCCTGGTCTTCATTACATGTATAAGTTTCTTCCCTCAGCAGTGGCTGAGACCTGAAGTCATGATGACAGACTCAAGATGGTTTATAGAGTGGGAAAGAACTCATCAGACTTGGTTTTCTATTCATTGGCTTTCGATTTTACCTGGACACCTCTCCTTGTTATAAATTGAGAAAAACACATATTCTACTATTCATTATTCTAAGGAGTATTTCTATGTCATCTTAGCTCTCATTGCCTCCAGTCTTTGTAATGTTTCCTCATCTGTAGGCCAGCTTAAGCCTTTAATTATTTTAATCATCCATCTTTGGAGGAGGCAGCATCACCGACCTCACTTTTCCAAAACTCACAACCCCCAAATAATGCTATTGTCTTAAAGCATGGCGGGGTTTATTTAATAATATATTTTTTTAATTCTGTTTCTGGGTGTTCTGATTTTGAGCCATACAGTTACATTAAGATCATGTTTCATTTGTAAGGTGTAGAGACTTAAAAAAATGCATTTCTCAGGAGCTTGGACTATTAGGAAAATGTCAAATATTGAAGTAGTTGGAAATATTTTATTATGAGTATTTGGACTGATATGCTAGAGTGACCAAAACTTATCACAGAGCTCCAGGTGCACACCATTGGCTTAATTCATTGCATTGTTCCATATTAATTATTATTATTCATCTTTTAGGTTCTGGTAAATAAACTGTCCTTAGGGCATTGTTTAGGGCCAGACTCTTGTCTGTATGTAGCTGAGATCATGGACTCAGAAGATTAAAGCAGCTTGGTTGACTTTGAAAATGTTGATAGCTAGCTGTGACTCCCAGAAGACCAACTGGGAATGCTGCAGTGCAATATTTGTTCTTTAAAAACTCTGCCTGGAGACCTATGAGTTGGCAATACCAGCTGTAGCCCTAACGGAGACTTCGTGACAACTAATGACTCCCAAGCAGAGAAGCTACGGTATTGAAAGGAGCATTGCAAAAGCAAGCAGGAGTGAGCCAGAGAAAGTTGGCCCATCGTCCAGTTTGTTTATGTTATTTTGGAAGAAGTTTAGTAGAGGAACGGACAACGTGATGCTTTTAAAAGAGATCCCCATAAGGGACTGATTTATGCAATGCTTCTGACTTGTGAATTAAAGCAAGCACTGTTGTAAGCATTCACGAGGGAAGAGGTTGTGCTTTGGAAGGCCGGGTGAGTTTGCTGAGCCCATAAAGCAAGTAAATCTTTGCTTAAGTCTTGCATATGCCCATTAATTAAACATTTTTATGACATGGCGGATAAAAATCTTCCATTATGTTAACGTGGTGATAAATAATGAATGGATTATCCAATTTTGGTGTGACAACAACAAATCTTTCAGCTGGGTCCTGCAGAAATACAGCACTGGGCTTTTACTGCCGCTCTATTAAAGCTGCTTGCCAGGGAAGCTGCCTTCGCACTGTGATTACTGCTTCAGAGAAGTGCTAAAATCCAGTTGAAAGCTATGAAGTCAGCAAATTATAAGAAAGCCACATGCTGCATTGCTTTGAACCTCAGCTACTTGACCCTCAGGCATTATGTTGGGACAGCGCCCCTGATTTGTGGTCATAAAGCAGTGGTAGGCAATAGGCCTGTGCGAAGTGGCTAGTATTCGCTTTGGATTCAGCCGATTCAGTGGGGCACTGATTCGATTCGGTGATTTGAATCACTGTCCTGATTTGATTTGGCCAAATCTGATTTGGAGATTCAGCTTCTACCAAATCTCCGAATCAGCCAGGTCAAGCCCATCCCCATCCCCTTTCCCTGGCAATGCTCCCAGCACTTAAAAAAATTTTTTTTAAAGCCCCAGTGCTCACTGGGTGCTGCTGGGTGCTTGGGGGAGTGGGGGGGGGGGAACCAAAGATTTGGAGAGCTTTGAATTGGTTCAGACCTTTAAGTTAGTCCTGATTGGATTCAGATCCAGACAGTTGGCCACCAAACCTGGCCAATTCTCCTCCACATTGAATCACCACCGGAAGCTTCGCACAGCCTTAGTAGGCAACCCCGACCCTGGTGCCAAAGTGTGGCACTCGAAGGCATTTTGCTTGGCACGCATGCCTCCGAGTGGATGGTGGGGAAGGGGCCAGGGCTACACAGCAACAACAAGGATCAGCCCCTTGTGGCTCCCCTGCCATCCACCCCTGGCACGCCAACGTCTTACAAGTTGAAGTTGTGGGCATTTTTGGCACTCTTCCCAAAAACATCAATGACCCCTGTCGTAAAGTGAGGTGAAAAATGAGTTTGCTTAGAGCCAGATCTGGAAAAGGCTTGCAAAAATGTCCTCTACGCAGTTAGACAAGGATGTGTCAATTCTCATACTTCAGCATACAGTTTGTCAATCCAGATGTATGTAAACCCCTTCCCAATCCCCCTGACACCTCCGGTGCTGTTTGAAGCAGCTGTCCCGTGCTTCAGATGATCAAGGAGGATACTCAGAGCTAAACAATGCACCTCATCCTCATCCCCTAGCATCTTGCTTTCTTACAATGCCACACAGCTTTGCTCTTTCGTTCACCCCCTGAGAGCAGGGAGAACATCAGAGGGCAGCAGCTGTTTCAAAGGCTTTCATTGCTCTATTTATATATGAAGATGCTCAGCATCACAATTACAGGCTGAATAGTTTTAGGTTTCCCTGGCACTAGCTTTCAGCTTTCACGTAGGTGAATTAGCTCAGTTAGGTTCACACAGTATGTGTATTTTGTTTTGGTTTGTACTAAATTTGGAGCTAACTGTACCTTTAAGATCTTCTTGTTTCATATTATGGCATTCTAAAATGATGCCTACACTTTAGCTGCCCTAATAATGAACCATTGGAGCAATTTAATTAAGGATGGATTCTCCCTCACTTAGTCTTTAAATCAAGATATGGTATCTTCTAAAAGAGATGATGTAGCTCAGACTGAAGTGATGGGCTTGCTGCAGGAACGAGTGGTGAGATCTTTTGGACTATGTTATGCCGAAGGGCGAGTAGTTGGTCATAATAATGAACCTTGCCCTTCAAATTGGTGAATGTGTTTTTTTTTTTCCAGAGTGCCTTGGTCTTTCAGATGCCATTCCCCACAAGTGCAAGAAGTAAATGTAAAAATACTGAAGGTAATCCAAAATCTCAAACATCAAAGGTTCATTACATATTAGGAAGAAGGTCTTACTTGGTTTATATTGTATCCATGCTGGCTTGACCATCCCATATTCAGCACAGATAACAGCTATGTGTTTTAACAGAGAAAAATCGGTTAATGGTTACAAAGTAAGACAGGGGACCTGCATCTCACAGTGATAGGCACCATAAAAAAAAATTAGACCTAGGAACAGATATAAGGGCCTGATCCTGCTTTCATTGAAGCTAATGCCCAAACTCCTATTGCATTGAGTGGCTGTACATATATGAGGCTAATCCAGCATCTATTTAATGATGAATTATCCTGATTTTTTGTGCAATGCTTGTCCAATTGTTCAGAAATAGCACAGGTCAGAAAAGGGAATGGTAGTTGAAAATATTAATAAAATGCCCTTCTCATTTTGCTTTTGCTGAAATCGTTAACTAGGTCTGTTCCCAAATTTGCACTGGCTGCCTTAGCTCTTAGTGCAAACATTAACCGGGTTCATGTAGTGGTTCAAATGCCTCCTCTCACAGCGCTTCACCTTTGTGTCCTCTCATATCTACAGAGCATTTGCTACCTTAAGGGATTATAGTGATGCTTAATATGATGCAACATTAAATACATATTGCTTTCCAAATACACCATATGTGGAATAACAACTTCCGGTGTCTGAAGCACTGAAGCTAGTGCCACAAGTTAAATAAATTGCTGAGGAAATGGGATTGAACTGATTGGTTTATGTCCGTTTCCTCGGTGTCCAAGCCCCGGCTGTGGTCATTCATAGGCTCACTTCTCAGGCTCTCTATATGTTCCTGCTTTGATCGTATGCAAGGTCAAGCACCAACTGCTGGACAAGGGTATGTGTTTACATGCAGAGCAGCTGTGTAACCCTGTGTGGTTGCATCGATTGCTATTGTTCTCTCCTGATTTATGGCCAAGTCCTATGAAGGCAAAACTCAGATGAAAAGTGCTAAGTGTTGCTCTTCACTGAGGGCTACGTTTCACTTCTTTTAGAAGGCATTACGAATAATTTGGCTTGCAGATCCAGCAAGACATATCAGGGCCCAGGATGACATGAGTTTTTATTGCGTTAGCCCAAAATGTATTTATAGATGCAACAAACACAGGCACCTTAATACAGGCTCCATTAAAATCAGCAGAGTTACGTTGATTTACACCAGATGAGGACATGGCCCTATAGCTACACCGGAGGGACACGTCAGCTAAGTTTATCCTCTGCTCCTATGCTCAAACGCATTAATTGAGCAAGCTCTGAGCTGGACAGCCACCTTCAAGGGTGATTATAGAGAGGACGGAGATGGGCTTTACTCTGTGGCTGTAGGAGACAAGGCTAAGAGGAATGACCTCAAGCTGGGGCGGGGGAAAATGAGTCGGGAATTAGGAAGACCTTTCTGACTGTGACGGTGGTCAGACACTGGAACAGGCTGCTGAGGGAAATAGCGAAATCTCCATCTTTGGAAGTTTTCAAGAGCGGGTTAGACTGGTGCTTGCCTGGCATGATTTAGTCAGGCATGACTCAGCAAGGGGCTGGACTGCATGACCTTGTGAGGTCCCTTTCAGACCTACTTTTCTGTGATCCTGTGGCCCACCAGGACTGATTCTTCTCTCATTTATACCAGGGTAAATTGGAAGTCACTTAGTTTAGGACTCCTCAAAAATCAGTGTAGATTTGAGGAGAATCAGGCCCGTTCCTATTTGTTTTTAACAATTACAAGAAAAAGTGGTGCTCAAGAAAAGACTTCAATAAACTTCAATCAGTTGGTTTCTTCTCCTTCCTGCCTCACTAAACGAGGACAAGTTGGCTCTCTCCCTCTACAGGAGTCGGGAGTAAATCTCACTCTTTCAGAGTAACAGCAGGCACTCGGTACATTTTCTATTATCACATCCCGCTTTTGGTTCTCGGTCCAAGATGAAACGCAATAGCAGACTGGTTGGCTTTCAACAGAAGCCCTTGAGACCTTTCAGATGTGTTGCTTGTAAGCCACCCTCTCACTGATACCTCCCGTCCCTGCCTTGCATGTTTGTGGCTGTTTGCTAATTGCATCCCGTTCACGGGGCTGCTGGCCATCAAATATTGACCTGCAAGTTGTTTTTTTCAGACTTGTGAGAAACACTTGATAATGTTTTTTTTTATTGTAACTTTCACCTTCTGAAACTTATTTCACGGAGCAGCAGGTATTTGCTTTTGTAGGACCAAAGTTTGAAATCGCTTTTCCAGTTTACAGTCCTGAGGGCTTAAGTGCGTCTTGATGGAGGACAGTTATGCTCGCCCAAATCCAGCTTGCCCCATTCATTCAAGGAGGCTCACCTGACTTCACCAGGGTGGTTACATAGGTCAAGTAGACAGAATTTGGCTCAGCCCTTGGCCCACATCCACAGCTGATAGTGCTCAGTTGGCTTCAAAGAGATGACTTTATTTGCAATGCCTGATGATATCTCTTGTGCACGTGGGACCTGCTGTTTCTCCAGTGGTTTCTTTCTGATCCTGCTCATGCCTAATTCTTGAGGAGTCTTATTCATGCAGATGCTTCAAGCAAGCAGATTTTGAGGCCGCACTGAAAATTATATGGCTTATGTTGGATGAGACTCAGACCTAGTTGGGTCACAGAGCTCCCAGCCCTCTGGATGCTTGGGAGCGGCTCTGAGAATATCTCAGTGGATCCAGGATGAAAAACTGTATTGCACCCTGAGATCTCTTTTCCCTGCCGTCATGCCCTATATCTGTACAGGGCTCCAATCAGGTACCCCTCCTCCCCCTGATTTCTTCATACCTGTGCTCCATGGATAGTTGCTACAAACCAAATTGTGGATTTGTACCACCTTAGTGAGCACTCACTTGTAGCTTGAATGGAAATGCTTTTCAGAGTTAGTGCTCATTAATACAAGGATCTCACTCTAGGTCATGGACGTGATGGGACTATACGGAGAGCAAGAAATGGCTTGGTATGAACAAGAGTTTCAAGTAATAGAGTCTTTTGTTTTAAGAGCTTTATTCCGGATGTAGTTGGGGTGGACAGTAAGCTAAATATAAGCCAGCTGTGTGCCCTCGTTGCCAAGAAGACTAATGGCATCCTGGGCTGCATTGGTAGGAGCGTGCCTAGCAGATGAAGGGAAGTGATTATTTCCCTCTATTCAACACTGGTGAGACCATATCTGGAGTCACGTGTCCAGTTTTGTGCCCCCACTACAAAAAGGATGTGAACAAATTGGAGCGAGTCCAGCAGAGGGTTACAACAATGGTGAGGGGGCTGGAGGAAAGGATGAGGAAAGACTGAGAGAACAGGGCTTATTTAGTCTAGAGAAGAGGAGACTGAGAGGGGATTTAAAAGCAGCCTTCAACTTCCTGAAGAGGGGCTCAAAAGAGGATGGAGCTGGACTGTTCTCAGTGGGGACAGGTGACAGAACAAGAAGCAATGGGCTCAAGTTGCAGCAAGAGAAGTTTAGTTTCCGTATTAAGAAAAATTTACTCATGAGGAAGGTAGTAAAACACTGGAACAGGATACCCAGAGAAGTGGTGGAAGCTCCATCCTTGAAGGTTTTGAAAACACAGCTGGACAAAGCCTTGATTGGGGTGATGTAGTTGGTACCGGTCCTGCTTTGAGCAGGGGGTTGGATTAGACGTGTCCTCCTGAGCTCCCTTGCAGCCCTTAACTTTCAATGGTTCTATGATAAATTGGGCTTTGTTGTTATTTCCTCTTAAAACCAGAGACAGAAGCCAGCCAAACTCCAGGATACAAGCAACTGCGATGCGTGGCAGGCATAAATCCAGAACCCAATTCAAACTTAGGGCTTCTTGCTCAAAACCAGGGGATGACTTAAAGCCCCTTTAAGTCTTTCAGTACTCAAGGCAACAGTTCTCCAAGTGTCCGGCATATAGTTACGAATTACTGAGCGTCCGGCTGCAGCAACTTTCTGACCTCTAACAAGCACTTTAAGTACATAGCCCCAGCTAAACCAATGGGAGCAAAAATTGCTGACCTCTTACAGGATGCAAGCAGAATGAATGGAGCCCACTCCCAGCAGAGGTGGTGCAGTCGCCATCCTTGGAGGTGTTCAGTGCCTTGTTGAGCTCGTTTGAGCCCGATAACTTCCTGCCTATGGCAGGGGACCAGACTTGATCATCTTGCAGGTCCCTTCCAGTCCTTCAATTCTATTAAATATATTCAAAAGCAAAGGGAAAGGAATAACACTGGTGGTTGCTTTGGCTTTTTTGGAGTTTTCATTAAACCTGTTTTTAGCGTTTATCAGTAACTTGTAATTGTCTGCAGACGCATAAAATTCCACTAGACCTTATGCATTTCTTTTCATTTAGTTTCCCCTATAGGTTGCTGCAATGTAAAATCCAGAACTCCCAAGGCAAAATACAAGACTCGAACTTCCCCCTACCCAGTAATTGGGTCACAGGCCAGTAAGGCACAGATGAAAATCCATCATTTCTCACATTCACCAGTTACTGTCTCTTTCTCTCCAGATCATACATCCCCTTTGCCTACAAGTTGCCTACAAATTGATGAAAACACTTCGGTACAATGAGAGTTAAAAGAGATTTGTTTTTCATTAAAAAACAAGGAAGCCTTTTCTCTCTGCTCTAAGGGATGCAAAGAAACCTTCACAAAGAGGAGATCATCAAGTGTGACCAGCTCAATCCTCTCTTTAAGGAGAATATAAATCTTAATCCAGTTGTTCTTTTCATTAACAAAAACAACAGCAACAAAAACAAAAACAAAAAAAACAAAAAACAAAATAAAAGGCCATCATAAGAGAGCACTCCTTCTTGGTGGCCAGCTTCTGAGACCCCCATTTCAGGAAATGAGGCTCCAAGGTTGCAGTAAGTGGAAGGAAGTTGTAGAGAGTGGGAATTTTTCTGGGCCAATGTCAATTTTCCCCCCATGCACCTCCTTACGCACCTATCTGTACACACTGTCACGGGGCAGGGCGCAGGAGCGGCCGTGATCTCCCCTGGCGCCCCTACCGTGCCAAGTTGCCTGTTTAGCACCCTCTTTCTCACCCGCCATGACTTTGCTGTTCCTATAGGATTAATGGGAGGCTGCCTTACTTGGCCCCTTGGACCTGGTGCTCTTATACTGGCCCCTATCCTGTAAAGGGTGAGCTGGTACACCCCAGCCTTATGGGCTACGCGTGCCTCCAACCTCCCCTTTAGCATGCCCCAAGCCTCGCAGGTGTGCCGGACGTTCTCATATCAACACTTGTCTTAATGACCCCTCTTGGGTCGTCTCACTCTTGGGAGGCCCTGGAGAGGGCGCGTGCACAATATGCACGCGCCCTTCTCCAGGGCTTCTCACCGCGTGTCCGTCCTTCTCCGGGCTCTTACTCACGCTTCTCGTGCTCCCCTGCCCACACTGGGGCCTGTACTCGCGCTTCTCGTGCTCCCCTGCCCACACTGGGGCCTGTACTTGCACTCGGGGCTCAGGTGGCCTGTAGCCGTGCCTGGCCCCCTGACCCTATTTCTGCGTCCTATGCCCTGCATGGGCTCTACCCCCGAATACTGCCCCACTGGGCTGGGGTCAGGACACCCCACTAACTCTGCCCGATGTTGCCCTGCTGGGCTGGGGTCAGGACACCCCACTAACTCTGCCCGATGTCGCCCCGCTGGGCTGGGGTTGGGACACCCCACAACACAGCACCTCCCTACAGCGCACCCCCTGCTGTGCCCTCCTTGGCACCAAATTGCCGTGCCCTCCAAGGGCACCAGGAACCCCCACACAACTGGGGTGCTCCCCTGAGGCCTCCTCCTTCCCCTACAGCTCCACCCCATATCATAATGCCGATGCTCGGGTGGTCAGGCGGCTCAGCTCGGCTCTGCAGCAGAGCTCCCCGCTGCTCAGGCTGCCAGATGGAACTGACTCCTGGCCTCAGCCTGACTGCTTATAAAGGGCCAGGCCCTGCCCCCTTCTGGTCATCTGACCCAATCGGTTGCCTTAGCAACCCCCGGCTGTGCTGCCCTGTTGACTGACAGCTAAGCCCGCATCACTATTGTTAGTAGCAGGCACCCTAGTGTCTGCTACACATCTCCCCTTCCCGGGTCTAAGCCTCCTTAGGAGTGGGGCGCGGAAGAGCCCTGCGACACACACACATCCGCACGCTCCATCAAAGGAGACACCATGTTAATAGTTTAAAAGGCCTCATTATCAAACCCTTTACATGTCACTGTTTGCTAGCTCAGAATACACTATTTGTACTTGTTTGACATTCAGCCCCTTCTCCCCCGACCAGAAAAAATGGATAAAAGTGTCAGTGAGATGACAAATAGCTCTAACAAGAAGACAAAGCAAAATAGTCTGGGGAACATCAATCACTGACTGACTTCAGAATTACATTGAACTAATAGGTAAGCTGTTTTATCCATACTCCTCCACCGCTGATCCACCCTGGGATAAAAAGGAGGACAGCAAAAGGAGTGTCAGGAAGATACGACAGGGCAGACTTCAATGTTTCCCCACCTAAGCGCTCTCTTTCTTTTTTACTTGTCTCTTTCTTTTTACATTAACTTTCCTGTGCTGTGGTATTCAGCAGGGAATATTTAATTGGATAAGCTTTCCAGTGAGGTATAGAACAATTTATTAATGAAAATTGTTTTCTCAAAGACATGCCTTGTGTAGGAGAAATTATATTAGTTCAAAGGCAAGGGAGAAAACAAAGTTCAGGGAACATTTTTCTCCCCCCACCACATTTTCTTTTCTGTTTTCTAAATCTCTCTCCCAGCATGAAATCCAAATGTTGTTTTTTTCCTAAATATAAGGCTTAAAAAATGGACCCCTTTCATCCTCACTCATGTCAATGTTCCCAGGGATCTGAATGCCTTGGCAATTGCCATTCGGTGTTTCTTAATGACTCCCTGGTTGGCAGTGAAGCTCCCACCTTTGCCAGGGGAGAACGACATGCTGTTTGTTAAAGAAATTAACAGCATCAGTATCATATCCATTATGGGAGAACGAGTGCTTTAATGGTCTGTGTTGGCAGTTGGGGTCTGAGTGACAATTCAGGACTTGTAGATAAAGTTGGAAGAGGAAACAACATGCAACCAACAGTTCATATGTACTAGGAGACCTATATGAAAGGGAGTTCTGAACTAGTCTGATCAATTTATGAGAAGCCTCAACTTAGCATGGTAGAAGGGCATAAAGCAAGTCCTTGGCATGATATTGTATAATGTGACCCAAGGACTGGAAGAATAAACTCAGAACAACTGTTGAATAGACTGAAAACAATGAAATACCATGGACTTGAAACAACCATCTTTGACCTTCTATACACAGACGACTGTGCCATCTGTGTGCACGCTGAGGAAAACCTCCAGGCCACACTGGATCTCCTTGTAGAAGCCTACCGAACTGCAATCCTCTCGCTCAACATCAAGAAGACTAAAGTGCTCTATCAGCCTGCTCTGGGCCATGAATGTGATCACTGTCCCCAAATTACCATTGAAGGAAAGACCCTGGTTGTAGTAAAGCACTACCTCAGTAGCTACCTCTCTCAGAGAATGAGCATTGATAAGAAGATCCAGAACAGAGGATCCAGTGCACAAATACCTCCTTCGAGAAAATGCTTTGGCATGTATTTATTGATTGCAAACTCCAGAAAGACACCAAGATTCAGGCCTACAGTGCAGTCATCATCCCATGCTCCTTTATGGTTATGAACATGGGTGACCTACTGTCATCATCTTAAGAGCCTGGAGAGGTATCACCAACAATGCCTCCAGAACATCCTCCACGTCAGCTGGGAAGATCACCACATAAATACCAGCATCCTTGCTGAAGGTAATGACACCAGCTTTGAGTTGGTGATCCTCATGCACCAACTTTGCTAGGTCGGACATTGTGTGGAGATGCTTGACTCTCGACTCCCAAAACAAGTGCTCCTCTCTAAGCTTTGTTGTGTCCTGAAATCCTGCAATGGCCAGAGGAAATGCTAAAAGGATACATTGAAGGCATACTTCAAGGAAATAGATGCTGACATGAAGAGCTGGGAGAAGCTGACTGCTAACCAACTCTGTTGGCAGCACAGCCTCAACCAAGCAGCAGCCCATTTGGGTGTAAAGCATCTTGCCCTCAGAGCAGAGAAAAAAAGAGTAGCAGAAGGAAGAGTTGAGGAATCTCAGCCTACAGCCTACTCTCCCCTGTGGGAAGACTTGTGCAAACACATCTGTGACTCAAGGATTGGATTTTTAAGTCGCCTCAAGACCTATCAATGAGCTATGGTAGATTGTCAATGATAAGTGGAAAAAATGCAAAGTTGAAAATGATGTATAGTGTGGCAAGATATGATACCAGCCTCTAAAATTATTTCCTGCAGATGAGATCTTCTTGTGGTGTAAATCAGCACTGAAATCAGTAGAGCCATACTGGTTTATACCACGGGGGATCTGGTTGATCCAAAACTCAGAGACAGCTTCTAAACTACTGTTTGTACAGGAAGCAGCAGAAAGTTAGGTCTGGCACTGGGCTCCAGCACTCATGGTCACTAGGTGCAGGTTATAATATTATCAAACATCATGAGCTAAGGGGCTTTGGGCTAGGTCAGTATTTGGATGATCAATTCAGGATTCTTCAGGATGTCTTACTAGTGGTTCAGTAGCTACCTGTGGTCCTCCACATTGCTCTGCATGTTGAAGCTTGAGTTGCTGTCTGTCATGTACAATGTAGAACTGAAGTTCAGCTGACCACATACATCCAACAATAATTGGGGGTTTTGCCAGGTCTCTACAGCTGAACAGCAAACTAGTTTCTGGTTGAGACTTCTAAAAGCTGCCCCGCTGAAAGTGGCCTGAAAATGACAAATTCTCATGAGTCAACCCAATCAACCAACACACAAATTTGTCTAGATTTAATCAAAGCACTGGAGTTTTGGGAGTTATTTTGAAATATTTTGTTTTAATATCAGCTTCCCCGCCAGCTTTTAAACTATTTAAGTAGGACTTGAGTTCAGCTAAGAACCAAAATTATAGTTTGAATAGCAACATAAGTCACAATTGCTCAGAAGATGTTGAAGTGTCCCAGGGGTATAACAGGGTTACTTTGACACCAGTTGATTTCAATGTCCAAAAGAAGGATGTAAAATTAATTCTGAGCTCGGAGCAAGCCTTGAGTTGTGGCATTCAGAGCAATCCTTATATTGTTCCAGATCCAGTTGGCTTGCAAGCTCGTAGGACCCTGTTACTGGATCTACTTGTGACAGACTGGTAACCACATAGTGGGGGTCAACTTTCTAAGATCACTGTCTTCAGTCCTAGCATCCCCCGACCCACACAGATTTCCTCATAGCAAAAAGTCCCCAACTCCATGTTTCCTCAATCTAGCCAGCTACTCTGGTCTCCTCTTGGAGTTTTGCTTTCTCTTAACTCTCTAGCCCATTCCTACCTATTTCTACTAAAATGTGTCTGCTCAGTCCCCCTCCTAGCCCTGGCTGTGGAGACAACACCTTTCAGATCATGTAATATACTCAACCAACTTAAATGGCCTTTATTATTACAAGGCATCATTTATCATGAAGGGCTTCAATTTGTATATAATAGATCCCACTGGAATGGCCTGTGGCAATGAGCCTAGTGCTCAAATTGGTTTTACCCTCCATTTCTCCATTGTACTGGAGGTTAGTACAGAGAAATTCCTTGATGAACTTAAGTGATGCAGAAGCATCCTGTAGTTTCCATATTGTTATTTCTGTCATTTCCTCCAGCTCCAAAATGCCAAATGCATGAGCTGAGTACCTTGCCAGAATCAGAATGTGGATGCTACTTTATTTAAAGTGCAGAAAATGCCCCACACTTAAAATAAAGTCTCATTGGGAAATAAGAGTTTCTAATTAGCATCATTCAAACTAGTCAGTTTTATTGGCCACTGTCTTTATATGATGTTTGTCTCAGTGATGCAGCAGAATATGGATTTTCTGAAAGTTGATGGTAGAAGAACAAGGCCATGGGTCAAAACCCTATCCCACTGTCTGGTGTGTGGCTGATTGTGAAGGTAGAAAATCAATATACAATAACAGCAGGACATGTTAAAACTAAATTGGAATGATTGATTTTTTTTCCCCAGGATCATTTAGATTCCCCCAAAAAATCTCAGCGACTGGTTATAGAGAAATGTTTACTCTTCATTTAAGGTTTACAGTGTACTGAAAGAAGTGAGAGACAGGGAGTGAGAGTTGGAAAGAGATTAAGCATTATCTGTGCAAAATCCCCCCAATACTGGAAAACACTACATTTCAGGTAAATCGTAGGGTTGTAGTAAGGAGGGTTTTGTTCTCTGCCCTTGTAACAACTGAGAAATGTAAACTTTAAAGGTAACAGGCTGGATTCTTTGCTGTAGGATACTGCACCGTTCCATCGATTCCCTCCTACTGAGGCCAAATAACATAGTGGATTAGCACAGTAATTTGTGGTCTTCAGGAGTCCTGTATTACACTCCTGGCTAGAAGTAGTGTTTGCAGATATTTTAAGGGGAACTTCTTGTTGTCAATCTGAGAGTATTGCAGAGTGAGACCTTCTCTCTATCCACTGGGTTGAGCGTAGGCCAAGAGTTACATAATGCATGTCCCCATGCCCTGCCCATGAGCCTTAACACTGGTCTGGTAGGACCATCTGTGTAAGGGTAAGAGGGTATTCAGATTCTCCAGGCTCACAGAGGGCTGGATGGGGAGACAGACTGATCCTTGCACAAGAACCCAATTTGGACTGGTAGTCTGAGTGCACCAGGTGCATGGGAAAAGTAAGGAGACTTTCTTCTTCACTCCTTCCTTGAGTACAGTATATAGGTGTGGGATGAATAGAGTCTTCACTCCATCCTCAACACAATAGTTGGCGTAGGTTGAGTGGGCCTCAACCTGGTGCTAGTCTAATAAGGACATAAATGCATTGCCCAGCAGGAGCAAAGAGAAAGCAAGAAGGGGAGCTGGGTTTGAAAGGAATCACAGAACAAGAAGACAGCCCTTGCTCCAAGGGTGTAGGCTGTAGCTAAGGTCCTTGCCCTAAAGAGCTTATAGTCTAAGTAAATTCGTCTGGACTTTATGGTGGCTACCCAACGTCCTCATAGATTTTTGCCAACTGGCAATTTTTCATTATACTCATCCCTTTTCTTTTTTAATTTCTTCCCATTACTGCTGATTATGGCTCGTTCAGCCAACCAGTCCTCTCTATCCTTTACACTTTTCAAGTACTTGAAGACATTCATCATGTTGTAATGATTGTTTAGCTTAAATATACATACCCCCGGGTTTGAATTTTTAATATCCTATATCTCCCAAATGCTTTTTTTTCCACATCTTGCTTGATTTCCATATACGCAGTCATCTCTCCTTCCTTTCCAAATGCATGCTCAGAATGTTGCCTTTCTCCGCAGCAAATCAAACAGCATAAGCTATTCTCCAAAATTATGATTGCACAGACAGCCTTAACGTTGATCCCAACCTCCTCTAAGCAAGCAGTGATCCCTTTGCGCTAAAAATCTCAACTTGCCATGCCTCTTCTTCCGTAGAGGCTGTAAATTACCAATATAATGAGGATATAAGGTGACAATCAAAAATGTAATCTTTTGTTATACGTCTCTAATATTATTTTAATTTAATTTAATGTATCAGAAAAACTTAACATCATAAAATACCTCGCCTGAAATTAAAAAAATGAAGGTGACTAAAACAAATTGTTCTGACTGCTACTGCTACAACTGCTTCCGAATGTTCCTTAGACGCCCGTTTGTACATTAGGGTTTGTTGGAATAATTCATATAAACATACTTTTTAATCTGCCAATACCCATTTCCTAAACTGAAATCTTCCATTAAAGTTAGTTTTTTTCCAATTTTAATTTATTTTTGGTTCTTCCCTTTTCTTCATGCTCAGTGGCTTTTCTCTTCTCCCTTAAAGAAGACATTAGCTATGCCCTGCTGTAAATCAGCATAGATTTTCAACCAAAGCTTGGAAAAAGGCTAACCTCCCCACTATCTCTCCATTTTTTGTGCATTTCCTTAGCCAAAATATGATGTTGCCAACTGCAAAATCACGGCACGAGCTCCAGTCATGAAGGGAGAAAAATATCACAACAAAAGGTGCTAGGCATCAAGCCATATCTGGCATAGCTGCAATATAGCACCAGCAAAGAATCTAACCCTTAAAACGACAACGTTTGGAAAATTTCAGTTTAGAGCCTAGATAAAGGAAAGAGCTTTCCAAGGGCTGCAGATGCAGTATAAGCACTCTTTGTTATGCATGCCCTGTGACTCATTTCAATCAAACTTTATTGAGAAAAGTCTTATTTATTAAGCACAATGTTAGTCATTAAGTCTACATTATTAAACCGTGTCTTTTCCTGGTCTCTCTCTTTTTCTCTGCTGTGTGAAGTAATTAGGGTTTGCAAACTGTGTCTTCCCTTCTATTCCTAATTATGGTATCTTAGTGGTTTCTTCTTGTCCCTTGAGCCCTGGGAAATCCTTCTTGTAGCATGTTCATACAGTGCTTAGCAGCGAGGGAACCTCTTTTTATTTGTGAGTTCTGGCTGGTACTATAGTGGAAGTAATGGTGCTGGATACTGAATCTCTGTTGCCTAGAAGATGATAAAGCATCTTTAACTCCTGTGGCTTCCATTTAAGTGCAAAGAGAAAACTTTCTTCTAACACTAGCAGCGTGTAATCTGGAGGCCAGTTCTCATGGGCTCTGTCTTTTGTTTTGCCAGTGGCTCGTTGTATGACCTGCAACGAGTCAATAATCACCTTCCATTTCAGTGTATCCATCTTCACAGTTGTATCTTTAATATCCAAAAGGAACCACAGCTCATGGCAGATTCCTTTTGCCTCTAGACCAGTATGACTACAACCTGTACACTTAATACCCAAACACATCCTATGGCTGTTGTGATCCTCTGCTAATTACTGTTTGTAAAGTGCTTTCAGATCCTCAAAAGAAAGGGGTTCACTGTTTCCCAACAGAATGCTAATAGCCCACCCATGAGACAAAGCTCCTAGGGTGTGTTACTTGGCAGAGAATGTACGATGATTATTTTTGAGATAATTAACCGATCAGATACCTACCAGGGTTTTGTATTTCTTGTTTAACATGACCAATTTGTGAATGAGCATCCTTCAGTGCTTGCAGTGGCGCTAATTGAAACATGTCTGGAAGGCAGGCTTCTCAAGTAAAAGCCAGGGTAGCTGTGCTGCTGATAGCAGTGTGAAGCAAACGTTAATTGAGCAGTAACCAAATGATCTTAGGCAGTAAAAAGTTATTGTTTGTTTGTTGCAGGAATAGCATGAAGCAAGTGTGCATAGGGGGGAGGGAGTAGTTAATTAATATGTTCCTGGGATGCATGATCTAGATATACAAATAGGCATGACAGCAATAAATAACTTCTACTGCTCATACTAGAAGACCGTCACTCCCTCCCGCAAGATCACCCAGCTACATGGAGTGGAGCCTAAGACGCATTCAAATGAAATTAGAAGTCACTTCTGCATTATGGCTTTTTGGAAGCTGATTTTTCCCAGCAAATCATTATTTCCAATAAATCGTTTCTATTAAAGACTCATTGTCAAGCAGTTAAATAATGCAATTTAGATTCTGATGAAACAGAAGAAGAATGAGACTGAATCTCAGTAAAAATAAACGTGTAATTCAGTGAGATCAGGAAAGTTTGGGTTTTTTTTTTTTTCCAAAAGTATCCAGGGACTTTTTTTGTATCATTTCAGAGGCTCTGATTTTCTGACAGCACCGAGTATTTCTTTTGAAAAGCAGGTCTTCAAAGTGCCTTACCCTGGCCATCCAAAGTCACTGAGTGCTTTAGAAAATTTAGGATATGATTTGGATTACATTTTATCATAAATATTTGGGCTAAAATATTATGGAAGGACAGGCATAACAGAAATAGGCTGAGAGTTAGAAAATGAAATCGATGAAAAATCCTACATGAAACTGATTAATCTTATTTCACTCTATAAGCTGAGTGCAAGATAAAAATGGTCTAACAAAGTAAGTTAGATATTTAATTTTTTTTCTGTAAGCTAAAGAATTATTTTGATAAGAGGAAATAAATTATCTTAGATAGCTTTCATATACAGTATCTCTGTCATTACAATAAAAGATAGGGTAAAGAGCACTGGAAAATATATTCTTAAAGATATATATGGGGGAGACTGGAGTGACAGTAAGAAATCGGATTTCTCTTTTTTCCATTCCTAACCCAGTATTAACAGCCACTTGCATGCAAAAACCCAGGTTTTCACACCAAAATCATGAGGGTTTTTTTTTTTTAAAGAAATAAGTTTTGAGGGTTTTTTATTCGACCTGTTGTTTTTGAGTTCTGCTTGAACTTCTGCTTGTGCTTCTTTAGAGTTCATTTTTTCTTTGCAGTCATGGTGGCTAAAAATTAATGCAATACATGTAAATTGAATTTCTCACCTAGCCACACGATTCTGAAAGCTGAAACTTTAAAGCAACACTAATATTGAGAGCCAAACGCTGAGTGTTTGTTTGAGTCATATAATAAAGTTTGGATTGAGAGAGATATTTTACTCATCACACTACAGAAATTAGTATTTATTGACTCCTGCTACAATAGGAGAACAGATTGGGTCCCTTATGTCTGCTGTTCTGTCTCCCTTTTCAGCAACGCACCATGTCTGTCTATATGAGATAATTAGCATGGTATCTATGCATCTTGCTTATCCTCTCAGCACCCTTGGGAGGTTATGAAGTACTTTTTCTCCCATACAACAAATTGGGAACTGAAGCATAAGCAGCTTGTCTCATCCATAGTTATGAAAACATGGATAGCAGCCTTCAACTGCCTGAAGGGCAATTCCAAAGAGGATGGAGCTGGGCTGATCTCAGTGGGGGAAGAAGACAGGACAAGGAGCAATGGGCTCCAGGTGCAGCAAAGGAAGTTGAGGTTGGATATTAGGAAAAAAATCCTCACAAGAGGAGTTAAGAACTGGAACAGGTGACCTAGCAAGGTGGTGAAACCTCCATCCTTGGAGGTTTTTAAGGCCCGGCTGAACAAAGTCTGGGCTGCAGTCATGGGCAACTGGTGCCTCCTGAGATGGCTGTGGTGGGGGGTCACCTCGTGGTTGATATCACCAACGGGGGGGGCGGGGGCCATGGCCGATTGCACAGACCCAGAAGCACAAGTCATAATGCTAATATGCAGTAAAATAGGCTACTGAGCATTAAGCATCACCTTAAAAATCTGTGATTGCACTATTTAGCATTACAGCAGCCCAATATATGTCTATTTAGTACCTCACATGTTAAATTTAATGCGCATTGGGAAAAGGGCGTTAATGCACGTGTAGACGCGCGGAGTGTCAACATTCTTTTAAAAGTTAGATTTCATGTTTACATTTTCAAAATGAGGTATTTCTACTTTTTGAGCTGAAGTGTTATTTCCTTGTGAAATTCCTTTCAATTTAAAAGGAGATAAGAGCTTTACAAATATGTTCATAACGGAAAAAAAATGTTATGTTGAACCCAAAACCCATGCTTTGTTTTGTTCTTCCCAAGTGACCAATGAACCAAACAATTAGGCAGTTGCATAGATCTAACTCCTGTTTCTATAGCAAATGTTACAAAAGGGCATCACAGTTAATTCATCTGAAGCGTTCCGGCCAAAATACTGACTGCAGATTTAAAGGCTGCCTTTAAAATAAGTAGCCCTTAAATTGTGCATAGCAGAGTGGCTGGTAAACAATTATTCCAGCATCTTTTCATCTTTTTTAATAGCTAGGGGACAGCATCTCTCACTGGTGATGGCTTTCCTCCTCCTCTGTCGTTTGCTACATGGCTAACTGACACCTCTTATAAATGTGCCAATGCCCCAAGAAATATTAGCTAATGGGAAAACTCCTAGATGTGCGGAAGGGACTGTGGGAATTTAGCTGCTCATGGAGAAGAACTAAATATCATTTATCACCTGTTAACGTTGATGACAATCTCCACAACCACCTGTTGTTATTTGGGGAGTGATTATTAGACATTAACAGGTCCCATTTGCAGGCTTTTATAGTCATTTCACAGCTCTTTCTCTGACTTAATATTAATATCTGTCAGTAACTCTTGACTCAGAATGAACTTTAACTGTGCCTTTGAAAGGATGAAATTTGGCATCCCTTTGAATGGCCTGCTTCACAGATATACCCTGGAGATCCCAGGGTCCCTTGAGAGAATAGATTTATCAAATTAAAGGCGGGAGATTTTTTTTTTTTTGGCAGGTATGTTTTGCTAGAGATGAAAGTACTTATTTATTCTATCTGTGGACCCCAAAGAGACTTTGAGGGGTGCCATGGCAAACGCTGGCTTTTCCACATGCCTGGGGCACAGTGCCTACCCCACTCTCCACGGCCAGCCAGTCTCCCACCAGGTCTGGGAGGAGGTAATGAGCTGAAAAGCACAGTCCCCACTGCCCAGTACCCTCTGCACCAGCTGCCTCCTTGCTACAGGTGACCTGCTCTGCCATGGATGGGCAGACATGGGGCCTCACTTTTTTCAGCCCAGCTCCTTCCCCCACTCCTCCCATAGCGAGTAGGAATGGTTTCAGAGAAGAATCCATCATTGAAGTCCACGGAGGAGAAGCTGCAGCAGCAGGGGCTGTGCTCGCCTCCTGAGGTATAGACTGGGGCCAGCCCCTGCCATCCTCACCTGGCACGATCTTCTGCGCTAGTGGCCAGTGTCATACTCTTCTTCCCGCTGCGGGGGCAGCTGCCTCCTTCAGGGGTCTAATGACCCACCCCAAGCTCCTCAAATGTCCCACCGAGCAGCCCCTGCCACTCCAAGCACTGCACATGGGTCCCCTGCCATGCTTTCAGGGGCCCCCTGTCTGCCGCTGCCCACCCTGCCACTCTGTGAGATCCTTTTAAAGGATGCCATGGGGTAGGAGAAGATAAGCACTGTAAGAAACAAATTAGTCTTTAAATGGGCTGCTACTTCAATCCAAAAGGCAACTGAGGGGTGTCTTGAGGTTTAAAAGGTTGAGAACCATTGGTTTAGGGTCTTGGTGGGAATTACCAAGCTCCTGTGCAAACTTAGAGCAGAACCACCAGCTTGTCTTAATCTAGGGAAGCATTGCCTAGCTGCCTGTGGTCTGCAGCCCAGAATAGCCTAAATCAGTGGTGCTCAACCTTTTTTGGCTGGCGGGCCAGATTGGTAGTGCCCTCTGCAGGCTGGATCTGATGGGGCACTGTTTGGTCACGCAGAGTAGGGATGGGGGCATCCCAGCCCCGACACAGCTCTGTAGTGGAAGGGCGCTTGATCCAGATCCACTCTGGCCCTGCAAAGTTTGGAGGGGGGTGATGACCCAGACTCACAATGGAGAAAGTGCATGACCTGTTCAGGTCAGGTATAAGTGGGAGGAAGAGGGAGGGTGGCATGGCACCAAACCAATTGTGCAGCAGAAGGGGCCATTGCCTGGCCTCACGGGAGGAAGGGCATGACCAAGCCCCAACCTGGCTGGGTGGAGGGAAGGGGGATAGCCCAGCCCTGGATGGAGGGGGAAGGTGGCTTGACCATGTGCAGAGAGGGTCACGGTCCAGCTTGGCCTACTGCTTGGGGTTTTGGCAGCAGGGAGGGGTGGCAGTATTCACTGACACTGCTCCCCCACTGCCAAATTTCCTAACCTGCCGGGAGCCCTGTGGGCTGGACTCCAAGGCTCCATGGGTTGCAGAGGTTGAGCACTCCTGGCCTAAATGCAAAGCTCTCTGGTCTCTCCTTCACCATCCCAAAATGTTTCTCTCCCATTCCCAGATTTACCCTTTGCATCTTCCTATGGCAGGGTCTGCATAGTGAGAATGGCATCGTGCTGTCAAGAAAAACTCCTCTGTATTGCCTTTATATTCATCCCCACTTGTTGACTGTGGCATTCAGGGGCTATCATGGAAACAGATGTCGAAGTGCAGATATTGTTGACTTCATATTCAAAGAACATTTTAGTTCTTTTCCATTTGTTACGATATCAACTTACTTTTTTTTGGGGGGGGGGGAGTTGTATAAAACAAACCAAAACAGAATGGAAAAAAAAAAAAGAATGAGAGAAATTTCCTAAGAAAAAAAATTTCTAAGGCCAAAAAGATCTCAGAACATTCAGTTCTCGTTTCAATATTTTTTAAAGTACAATATAAAAGTAATCTTAAGATGATAAGTCGTCACACAATAACAAATCAAAGCATCCCATTCCAAAAGTATCAATATTAGCAAAACCACATGTTTGAATTTTGCCTGAATTTACTTTTTTTTCTTTTTTCAAAGTTGATATATTTGTGTAAAAAGTTTTTCTTTTCATGGACTAATATTTTATGATGGTAAACTGTTCATCCAGAAGCTAGTTATAGGTTGTATTCACTTAGGAGACATGTCAGGTGGAATAGCATCAGCAAGGGGGAGGTAGGAAAATTTCAGTGTGTACTAGATGAAGGGGTAGGAATGACTCTTATTGATACTCATGTGTTAAATCCATGGAGTCACACTACTAAGTGCAAAAGGACTTATACTAGTATATGTATAGCACCCAGGTCACCCATTTATTTAAAAAGCCCCAGCAAGAACATTTAAAAAACAGTAAGTCAAATGAGAAATGTCAGTGGGTCTAGGGAAGAAGCATTTGTTAAACTCAGGCTAGCTTTGCAAAATCTAGTAAATGCATGAAAGTCACAACGTTGTGAATTCCCCACAGTTCAACCTTTTCTGAATTTTACTAAATATACTAAAAACTACCCAGATCTCTTTGCAAAGAAAAGATTTACAGGAAACCTTGACATAGTGCTCAGAAACATAATAGCCTGGCTAATGTGCAAGAGGCCACAGGCTAAAGGAAATGAGCGCACAGATTCATAGATGGGAAGCCAAAAAAACCCCATCCTGATCATTCATTCTGCTTTGCTGCATAACACTAGCCACAGAATTTCTCCAAGTAGGTTCTTGAACAACCAGATCTCTTGGAGTCAAGCTAACGGTATATATTTTCTCCAGGGTAGGAGTGTTTTTGCCGTTGTGATGGTCCAGGAAATGTGCAGAGCTCAATGACTTTATTCCTGAAAGCTTGTCCAACTTTTCTCCCAATTATATAGCTGATGCAATCAATGGTTTTATCAACTCCCCCTGCCCCAAACCTCACTTCTTGTCCATTCGACAGACATCAAGTCTTGACCTAGAGACTTGGAGAGTCCATCACATCCCTTGGTTATGTGTCCATCTTCCCTATGTGAGTTAGTTCCAGTGGGTGGGAGACAATTTTGGTCTCTCAAGGATCCTTATTGTGGAAGCTAAGTAAGGCTATGGGCATTACTCCTACATTTCATTCCCTCTTCCCCTTTTCCTACACAGAGTTTTCCCGACATATGTAAAAGGAAAGTAGAAGAGTTAGAAGTTCCTGGCTATTCTAAATAGATGCAACTGAAAATGAGAAGGGCACCTACTCACGTGATAGACCTCAGCTCTGCCATGTGCTAATAAGCACATGGTACAGCAGACTCAGTTAATCAAGTCTTCTGCAGACTACTGGAGATTGCTAGTTAGCTCGCTCCGGCAGCCTCCACATCACGTGTATTCAGCATCCCCATGTTTCAAAATGGTGATGGGGCACTGAACAAGCTTTAGTAAAGCATCCCCACCATCATTTTGAAGTCTGGGATATTGAATATACGTGACAGTATAATGACACTAAGTTAGACACTAGGTGCCTCAATTAGAGTGGCTCTGAGCGTCCTGCCCTCCACCCTGGAGCACGTGTATGCCTAAAGGGCTCAGATCTTCACCTGGTATAAACCAGAGTAGTCCTACTGCAACCAAAGGAGCTATGCCAGTTTATGGTATCAGAGCCCTATCTTTCCAGTGCATTCCTGAGGCTTTGGTTCAGCCTCCTGGATAGTCCCTAATAAGAACCCTGTAAAATCAGAATGATTTGGGGATAGCAATGTGCACAGTTTGCCACTGTGGCTTATGTTTGTAGCAATCAATCATTTACTGCCATCTTCTTGTGCTTGCCATTGATTGCTGACACATGTCCTTGCCTTCTATGCTTTATCCCCAGCACAAAAAAAAATTAAACCCCTTCTTTCTATTTCTTGTATACACCATTTACTTCTTCTACTTCAGATCTCTCTTCCTTGACCTTTTTGGGGTAACATCCTCAGGAACAGCAGTATTAGCAGAAGCTCTAGTGCTTGAAATGTTTACAAGTAGATTTAAGAGACATGAGAAAATATACTATAAAAATTGCAGGGATGATTTTGCGCTGGCATGGAATAAATGAGAAGGGTACATAGGTTTCTTCCTCCTTTATGTTCTAGGAATATAAAAATAACAAGGACGTTGGCCATTATAATAAAAGTGAGGCATTACTTTCCAGGTAATAATATTTATGTTTGTTGACACAAATGCAGAGCCTTTTATCTGAGAAGCTCACAAAGTGCTTTGGAAATTTAATAAACTGATGTACGGGGAATATTTCGAGCCCTGCTGATATACTACCACCTCTGAGGTAAAACCTATAAGCTGTTTCATAGCTCGTGCAAATTTTCAAAGCTCGTGCAAAGGACTCTGAGTTACCCAGTGGAATAAACTTCCACCCTTTACCTCCTCTGTGCAAAATGAAGTTGCTTTTCTACCTAGGAGACCTTTTACAATCTTTTTATTTGCCTCAGTCTGAAGAAGAGTGTATGTACCTGAAAGCTTGAAAAGACAGACACTTTTTGCTCCTATTTAGTTGGTCTAATACAAGATTCATAGATTCATAGATGTTAGGGGTTAGAAGGGACCTTACAAGATCATTGGGTCCGGCCCCCTGTGCACCTGGGCAGGAAAGACTGCTGGGGTCAAATAATCACCTCTGACCCAAGATATCACTTCTGACCCAAGAGCTTTGTGTATCTCTGACCATCTAAGGCACTATAGCAACCCTGATGTACCTTGTTCATATTCCATCCCAAGGCTCAGCCAGCCTGCCCCCATTTAACTCGTTTCACTATCAAGGGTTAGGTCACTCTAGGTAAATCATGTCTGCAGCCTTGCCAAGGCAGTAGACAGCCAACATGTTGGCGCAAGGATCCCAGGATCGTG
>NW_017728951.1:22327628-22345463 GCF_001723895.1 Crocodylus porosus
CAAGGCAGTAGACAGCCAACATGTTGGTGCAAGGTTTCCAGGAGCAGCAAGGGGCCTAATCCATGCTAATGCTCAACCATTCTGCCTCCCTTCTCACTAAGCAGAATTGGATTCCTTTTCTGAGTTTGTTTCTCCAGTTCATTTCTAAATCCTCCCCATCAAAAGGCTGGGTGTTCTCAGAGGCATGCGATAACATTTTATAATTCATAATGTGGATTTATCTCCACTCTCCTGTTTAATTTCACCTCTTGAAATAAACATAAAGGAAAACAAAGATGTGCCAGGAAGAGGACATTATTAAGAGATACCGTGTGTAATTGACTCAGCAAGATCTCTGGAGCACTTAGGGGGAAAAAAGGCTTAGGGGCACTAAAAATCCTCTAGGTTAATTATCTCAAGATAATCCCCTGTGTTATCTTGGATTATTATCACTGGCAGGAGACAATGAAAAAAATTAAAATAATTTTGAGAGTTCTGGAAGTTAAGCAGCCACTTTTCTCGTGCTGTTCCAGACATCCAGGAAACTGTTCTTGACACCAGATATAAACTCCAGAATAATTGTAATGAAGGTAGCACCATAAATCCAAAGATAATCAAGCCCAGTGCCTTTCTAAAGCATTGGGCCAAATCCCCAGGGATTATAAATGGGCAATTTTACCTGTTTTTAAACCAGTGAAGAGAGGGCTGGATTTTGCTGTTATTTACACTAGGGCCAATGTGGAATAAGTCCCTCCAAAGTTATTCTTTATTTAAACGAACTGGTTCCACTTTTTTCAGGGAAGCCATGTGGAGTTTATACCACTTTAGGATTGAAAGTTCACACACATTCTGCATTGGTTTATATCAGTTTAGCTTGTCAAACAAGTGGAATCACACCATGTGCACTAGAGGTTATTTCATGGGAGTTTCTCCTGATGATTAGCCCCTGTGAACTGTCTTAAAAATAAGCAAAGCAGCTTTATTCCCAAAGCTGCACAGCAAATCCCTTCCGTGCATTCTTCAATCTCTTCTGAGAAGGGAGAGCACAGAGAGTACAAGCTGGTATGAACATTAACGAGCTATTCAAATACTCAGACCTTGCCAAGGGAAAACAGATCCTTCAGCCGTCATGAGCTCAACCTGATGAACCCCTTTTAATAGGCATGTATGCAAACATTTTACAAAACAGCCGTGAACCTCAGCCCATGTGATGCAACGCAAGGAAGGAATAGAAAGAGGGAGAGCATTAAGAAGCCCAGCTTAAAATACAGCTGTCCTATATTGCATAAGGCAGTGCCTGATTATTCATTGGCTAAGTCTGTCATTAATAAGCTGTAGGCTATGTTCACTCTGTTTGTCTGGTGTTGTACACTGTGTCTAAGCAGCAATAAAGTGAAGGAAAGAGTATGTTCTTCTGGCTGATAATAAGAGATTAGATGCAATAATTTCATTATGGAGGCCCTGCCCTGCTCACCAAAATGAGAGCTACAAATATAATGAATGTTCCCTTCCTCTTGGTTTAAGGTGCAATTCCTAGTCACTAAGTCACAAGAATGGCTCTTTCACAGGAGTGATGTTAACTCAGGGGCACTTGCTTGGGCTTTCAATGGCCAAACATTGCGAGTACAAAGGCACTCATTAGTGTTTGTGCTGTGTTGAGCTCCTAAGGGAATAGCAATCATAGAGGAGGCAGGAGGCAGCAACTCCTGGTGTCTCATCCTATTGCTGAGTCGCTCGACTGTTCTGTGCATCCATTTGTGTAGCTGGTTATTCTGTCTCAGACTCGCATGCAGAGTGCATTGGTTTTTGTTTTGCCGCCCAGGAGGGTTCAAAAGTCATGAATCATCCCCTAATCTTAGCTGGTTCGTTTGAAAAAAACATACGATTTTACAAATAATCAATATTGGCGTTATTGTTGTTTGTTTGATGCGTCTGCTTTACGGTTTTGAAGCTTTAGGTGTTTTTAATTTGCTGGCTTTGTGGGTTTGTTTTTCTTTCTTTTTTTCAAGGTCTCTTCTGGATATTGGCCACCTGTTTTCTTGTTTTTTTTAAAGCTGATATTCTTCCAAAATAGCGTCTAAAAAGGTAGGTTATTCCATACAAAAGCCTCTCTGAACCAGTTAGCCTCTAAGGGTGTTTACACATGTGCTCAAGGATTGGGGGGGGGGGGGAAGAGAGGGTTCTTTAATTAGAGCCGCTCGTTCAATGTGCTTTAGTTAAAGTGTCCCTGCCGCCATTTTTAAGCACAAGGATGCCGACACACGAGATGCTGGAGATACATGCGGTAATTTCCATGCTCCAGCAGACTCTATTAGTGGAGCCTGCTCCAACGCACTGGAATTACAGCACATCGGCAGATCCTTGTTGCTCATGTACAGGTGCCCTAAGGTACCATACTGCCCTGCCTTCTGCTTGACTTCAAACTAACCCGGCTAAGTGCATCTGTGTTTCAGAATAACGTGACTCCATGAACAGCTTTTGAGGAAAACATAATGCTCATGAGAAACCTGTGAGAATTGGTAGCACCGTAAAACCTTTATGCTTCCTGAAAGTGGCATGAATACCAGTTGGAGAAAGGGCCTGATTCTCATCTGGTGTAGACCAGTGTATCCTCCCTGACTTTATTGGAAGCACACTGCTCAACGTACCCGCAGAGGATGCAGTCCAAGTTGTGCAGTGGGCTAGGTGCTGAGCAGTAGGTGCCAAGGGGAGGAGCCCCTGCTGTTTATACAGCTTCAATATAATAAAACAAAATCATGTTAAGAGCTGCTGGGATGAGCTGATCCAGTCAATAACCTCTCACAAAACATGAGATTTACCATCTCATTTTTTGGCTAGTAATTAATGATCTTGGCAGCTTGTCCCTCTTCTCCTAAAGAAATAATTCAGGATATTAAAGTTCTTGTTGTTATTTTGCAGAGAATGTACCTTTTATCAGAGGAGAGCAAAGCACATTGCAACATTAATTTTCATAGTCTTCTTAATTCCCCTCACTGAAGAAATAGCTTTGGTACGTGATATCAGACCTGGATAGACACTACCAATAAAAGAATAGTCTGACTAAATGAAGCATTTTTTGCGCTTTAAAGTGGACATTAATTTGGACAGATACACATTTTTGATGATTTATTTTTTTGCCATATGTAGACTATTGTAAGTCTTAAATTGTTTAATAGCTATATGGTACATGCTTGCATTCGTTTCGCCAATGTTTGGATAAGAGAAAAAGAGGCCAAGGAAACGATCAGTCTGGACACACGTCATAGAGTGTGAACCATTTTAGCAAATTCAAGAAACATGAATTGGAGGGGGGGGCAGGGGAAGAAGCAGCTGAAGGTTGTATAGAGTACATTTAGTGGCTTGATGCTAGATAAATGTAATTTTAGACCAGATAAAGCTTAGGTATGGAATAAAATAGGCATATGAATATAAATGAGAGTAATACAGATTAGGAACACTTTTAGATTGTTTTATCTTATTTATTAAATGTTTTGATATTGAGCCAGGGTTCATCCCAGAATCTTTTCAATTCAACCTTGAACTACGGTTCCTGCTGAATAGCCCATCTGCAGATGAAATAAGATGAGTGCTCTTTTAAAAGTTAATTTGAAACCTAGGCAGCTGGTATCAGGTGGAGTGTCCCAGGGGTCAGTTCTGGAGCCTGTCTTGTTCAATATCTTCATCAACAACCTGAAAGATAGGATGGATTACACCTCCAGCAGGTTTGCAGACCTGGGGGGGGTAGTAGATACACTGGAGGGTAGGATACAGAGAGACCTCGACAAATCGGCAGATTTGCCCAAAAGAAATCTCATGGGGCGCATCCCTAGGTGCAGAGGTCTGTGTTTCCAGAGGCACAAAAAGCAGCAGCACACATTTGTGCCACTGTTTTGTGCCCCAAGGCACGTTCCTGCATGTGTGCTCTTGCACATGCCAAGTTATCCCAGGTGGGGTGGGGGTGGGTTGGGTCCAGCACCTGTGCTGGCCTCAGCAACCTTACGCAGGGTCCTGGGGGCCTTCCTGGGCAACAGTGATGCTGATCCAGCTGCAGGGAGCTGACTGGCAGCCAGAGTATGGCCAGGCTCCATTTCTGGTGGCACGTTGCCGCTGCATGCACTGCTTTCTGCAGCAGTTTGGGTTTTGGAAGTGGCGTGGTTGGGACCAAAACATCCCAGTATCAAATTTTGGCCATGCACTGCAAATTTGCAACTGCAGAAGTACTCATCTGGATATGCCCACAAGGTTCAGAAAGGAGAAGTGCAAAGTCATAAGGACTCAACAGTCCCATGCACCGGTGCAGGCTGGGGGTGGCTGGCTGGGCAGCAGCTCTACAGAAAAGGACCTGGGGGTGACAGTGGACAATCAGGTGAATAGGACCTTTGTTGCCAAGAAGGCTACCAGCATCCTGGGCTGTATTGGTAAAGCATTACCAGCAGATGGAGGGAAGTGATTCTTCCCCTTCATTCAGCACTGGGGTAGCCACATCTGGAGTCCTATGTCCAGTTTTGGGCCCCCACTACAGAAAGGATGTAGACAAATGGGAGACAGTCCAGTGAAGGGCAACAAAAATAGTGAGGGTACTGAAAGAAAGGATGAGGAAAGACTGAGAGAGTCAAGCAGAGGGCAATGAAAATTGTCATGGGGCTAGGGCACACAACTGGTGAGGAGAGGCTGAGGGAACTGGGTTGATTTAGTGTGGAGAAGAGAAGACAGAGTGGGATTTAATAGCAGCCTTCAACTCCCTGCAGGATGGATCTAAAGAGAATGGAGCCGGACTGCTCTCAGTGGGGACAGACGACAGAACAAGGAGCAATGGGCTCAAGCTGCAGCAAAGGAAATTTAGGTTGGATATTAGGAAAAACTTTTTCACAAGGAGGGCAGTAAACCCCTGGGATTGGTGACCCAGAGAGGTTGTTGAATCTCCGTCCTTGGAGGTGTTTAAGACCTGACTAGACAAAGCCTTTGCTGGGAGGATCTAGTTGGCGCTGGTCCTGCTTTAAGCAGGGGGTGGGACTAGATGTGTCCTCGAGAGGTCCCTTCCCACTCTCGTTTTCTGTGATTTTTTTTTTATGATTCTTACTGCATGAATTTGGCAAATATCTGACTGCGCCCTAGGACAGCGGTTCTCAACCTTTTGCACCTTCCGTCCCACCAACCATTTTGTCAAAAAACCCTAGTCCCACCGTTATAAAAACAAACCCCCACAAAATTGCACTGTTCAAGATATCTATTGATTCATCCATCTGAAGTGCAAACAACTGATTTTTTTTAAATCAGGCAATGAGTTAAAGTCCCACCTACATGGCCTTTGAGGCCAAAAAATTGGCCCTTGTCAAGAAAAATTCAAATTAGTCCATGTTTTGAAAATTTGAAAATTTGAAAATAGTTGTGGGTCTGACTCTCATTTAAATGGCTCTTTTCTATGCTAGGTGGTACAAAGGGTCCATAAAGTATGCATAAATGACATTTATGTCCATTACACGTAAAAAGGAATGAGTGCAAATGAGAATAAATCCATGTATCATCCCATTTCTAGCTCCTAAATGGAATCTATAATGGAGCTGTGTCACTGTCCAAAGAACTAAAACTCAACTTGTCTAAGAAGTAAGAGTTGAAAGAAGGTCATTTTATGCTTTTTATATCTCATACCTTTCCATCAACTGAGATATCTGTCTTTATTTTCCCCCCCTCAGGGTTATGTTCTATTATCTTCATGCAGTAACACTTTAAATTAACGGCCTAGTTAATTGATATGGAAGCTGAGTTGAAATTCTTGAGAAGTACTTGTGACATTCACATTACTAACAGCGGGGTTCATCAGAATTAATGTTATTACAGTAAATACCAAGAAAATTAGCTATGATTAGCTCATTATTTTCAATTGTCCTCCCTTCTGTTTTTGGCTCTTCTAGACAGTTGTACTTCATCAGGAATATGCGTGTTGAGGAATTACGGTCTCTCTGATAGTCTGCATTAGGAAGCAATGAGGGAACCTGTCAGGCAGGGGCCGGGTTTCACGTAAGGATTTTATCCCAATGCAAAATCATGTGCCTTAGGACGGTAAAAATCCTCCACTCCTTGCTTCCTTGTCTGACAGACTAGTGAATCTTTCCTTATTTATAATAATGATTCCTCTTGCGCTAGTGTCTGGACGTCCCAACGCATGCCATGACTCCTCCCGTGTGCTAGATGCTGTACGTACTTAGCACAGGAAACTGTTTGTGCAGTGAATGCAAGTCTAAAGCCACATGCATGTGAACTAGTTATGGTTGAAGGTTTGCATCAAACCCACAACCTGCTGGGAACCACCTGTTTGGGGCCAGTGGTACCTAATTATTGTATTAGCTGCAGGAAGGCCGCCCTCCGGATATAAACCCAGCACTCTCAGACAGCACTGCATAGCTTATACCTCCCTGGTCTCTGACTGCTTCCAAGTCTCATCTCCCAGCTGCCACCCAGTTTTCTGCACCTTCCAACTCCCACTGTAGTGCCAATGGTATGTCGTCCTCAGCTCCTCTGGTCCTTTCATTTCTCTTGCCCTCTACATCTACCCCCTGGTTCCTCACTCTGAGAGTAGCCCATGACTCCTTCCAACTTCTGGCTTCCAACTCCTGACTCTGTTTCCAGACCTTGGATTATGTCCAGACTTCTGGTCCTCGTGTTGGCTCCTTCCTTACCTCCCTAAGCTCTAGGGAAGGCGGTTCGTGCCCCAGGCTGAGACGAGACTGAACTACAGCAGCTTAGCCATCGACGAAAGAAGAAAGAGTTCAGTCCAGAGCAGGTGACGCATAGTAAAGCCTTGCCCATTTTTCCGCTTGCAGTAATTAGCTTGCATGCCCACATCTAAATTGACACCATAAATACAGGGTGAGAGAGGGAACAGAGGCGGAGAGAGGTAGAATGAGTTGCCTACTATTTCACAGCAGGTTCTTGATAGAGCTGATATTGCCTACCGCCTAAGCACGTATTCGGTGCTTTGGACTATGATTCCCACTGTGCTGTCCCTCAAACCTGATAAATCCCCCACCCCACCGAACACAACATTTAATTCAGCAGAACAACAAGAAATAATAATAATAATAATAATAATTAAATGTTGCTCCTCCATCCCCGCATCTGTCACTGCTGAAGTCGTGCCACGGGGCACCCTGAAGCATCACCTTTCGATAGTGCCAGCCCACAGGCACCTGTCCCGGAGTGGCTTGCCGGGGACCAACCAGGTCCTTGATTGGCTAGGATGGTGCCTGGCTGGGCACCTGCCTTCCCCGCTTCAGGTTGCCATCTGCTTATACGTATGCCGCTGTGATGCAATATTGATATTTTAGGTTCATTTCTGAAGCAAATAGGAAAGAGCCACACTTCAAAGGTCCCTAGAGCAAACCAAATAGGGAAATCAGTTGGTGGAGTGAGATGCAGTTCGGTAGGTCCGTAAAATATACAAATACCCATTACAAACATCCACGTACACTGCATAGCAACGATGCCTGGGGAGTCACGGAGGCAACCTCACAAACTTGTACTTGTAACCCTAAGCCCTCCTGTCCCCAGAGCTGTTCAGTTCTTTTTTCGCTGTCTTTATTTAATTATTTAAGGACCAGATGGCGTAAATCCTCAGCTGGTGTAAATCATCGTGGTGTCACCAGCACTACGCTGATTTACTGCTGCTGAGAATCTAGCCCTTTGAGCACTGCATAAATAAGAAATGTAATCATAATAATAGCACTTAGCACTTAGCTTTAACTGTTCAATGTGCACACAAATGCTAATTACCAAGGTAAAAATATGTACTGAGGTGGAAGAAATTAGCTGCCTGAATATGAGCCCTTGGGGTAAAGGCATTGCGGAAATGCCCACTGTATTTCTTCTGCATACATTTAAATATAGAGGGTCGCTGGCAATGTGGTGATCAATGCAAAGTGGATTTACGGTTATTGGACAAAACAGGAAATTGCTCCTCTCTAAATAGCCCCAGATGGACTGCACTGAGCATTACACTCCGCTCTGGCTCTTCCAAAGTAGAAAAACTGGAGAGCAGTGCAAGGAAAGGCAACCAGGCTGACCCAAGCCTTCGAGAAGAAGGCACACAGACCAAAGGAGCGGCATTTATATGATGTGGGAAAGAGAGGTCTCTAGAGAGACATGATCACAGTCTATAAATACCATCCTGGCAACAGTATAAATGAAGGAAATGAATAATTCACAACTTCAGGAGATGACAGGACAAAGAAGTAATGGCCTGGAGCGGAGGACAGGGAAGTTGAAGCTAGAAAAATTCTCTGCAACCAGAGCTAGGAGGAGAGGGATCGAGGCCCCGGCATGGCAGATGTTTTAAAGGAAAAAGTGCATGCAAGGGCCAGATGTTGAATCCAGGTCAAGTGTTGCAGCTTCTTCAGCGCCTTCAGCAGAGCTGCCCTGATCTAAAGGTCTGCAGTTGCAGGGTCATAAGCTCCAGCTGAAGATCCTCGTCTAGGAAGTTTACTTGGTGGCATTGCAGCTTTCCCAATTGACACCACCTGAGGACTTGGTCTAGTTCTCCGGGCGACATTGGAGCTACTGGGACAACTCGCATCTACTGAGCACCTCCCCTGTCCTCGGTGTGTAGGATGCAGCAAACAAACCATGGCATTTCCTGTGTTGGCCCTAGGCTGACTTTCCCCTTGGTTTACCCAGTAAAGTAGCATCGTTGTTCTTTTGAAAGAGCAAATTCTTTAGCCACAGAAATGGTTGGGTTGTTTTCCTCCTGTTTCCTTTTCTTCCTGAAGTTAAAGAAACTGGTTACGTTTTGGAAGGGGAAAACACTACTGTGCCATGTTACCCTGCATTTTAACAGGCCCTTCCTCTCGGCTGAAGCTGGGAGCAAATTCCCCACCAGGCTTTTGTGCTGAGTTTGCCCCCGCTGACAGCAGCATGTTCCCTTCTCTACCAAAGTAAAATTTAAGACTCTGTAAACCCAGCAGTTATGGCCCCAAAGGCAGGACTGTGCCTGGAAAATTATTAATTTCTATTCCCATTGCCTTTTTCCAAACCCAGATTAACATCCTGCTCCTCTTAAGGCCGCTGCTGTTCAGTGTGATTGGTGAGTTAGACTGCATGGCTAGAGCCAGGTATAGACATTACACTTTTACCAGTATAAGTGATTGGAAACCAGTCTATACCCAGAGCAGAAGGGGAAGTCCAGCACACAAAGCCGGTCTATACCCAGAACAGAATAGAAGTTCAGCACACATCAACTAATTCAAAAATGGCAAAACCCAATATACGATTTGCCCCTCAATTACCAAAGGGCAAATGTGTGTTCTGTTCGTAGGTTAACTTATAAACTGATCTCTACCAGGCAATACACTGGAAAAGCAATCAAAATTCCTGGACTGTAGTCTCTTGGTGACCTTACCAACTCAATTAACCTCCTTATGCCTCAGTTTACCTAGTGGTAAAATGGGGATTATAATACCTGTCTCTCAGAGGCTTTAGTAGTTTACCAACATTCCTAAAAATGTTTTGAATCTTCAGAAAGCAATACTGCCAACTGCAAAGCATAGTACTAGGAGTGTCAAATTAATATGCAGCAGTAAATGACTGTGCTGTACGTTCTTGGCATATTTCATATGTGAAAATATGTGCAGAGACTAAATATTAGTGAAGAAGCTCTCTTTAGTCACATCTATTAATTTTTTTTAATGCTTCTGGGACAAGAAAGCAGATCATTTGCAGCTCTCTGTTTTGATGATATAAATCCACCGTCTTTCTCTTTGTCTTGGATTGCCAAAGACAATAGGCGCTTGCACCGTGATGTAGCCTACAAAAATTGACACTCACTGGGTTAGAGAACTGCAAAATTGTTCCAAGAAATGGATCACTATAACACACACACATGTGCATGCGAGTGCGCATACATACATATGTGTGTGCGCATACATACATATGTGTGTGCGCATATATATAATATGTGTGTATATATATGTGTGTGTGTATATTTGTATACATGCAAATGCACATACACGCAACAATGAATGCAAAAGGAAAAAAAGCCCTTTTCAAATGATCAGCAGGGCTACTCGCATCAAAGCTATATTTCCATCTTAGTAATATGCAAACTGTGGTACTTGTCACTTCATAAATTGTCTGGTTGCCTTAAGTTTAAGAAAGGTAGGGGGACAATAGAGCAGAGGAGAAAAATGCAGATGTTTGAAAAATTTCTATAAAAAATAAAGTTTGAAGTGCTGTGCTCAGCTGGGCAGAAACTGGCTGAGCTCCATTGTCATTATCTGGTGTTTGACATCTACTGAGCTACCTGATTTTCAGCAGTGGAGGAGGTAGCCTATGAACTGGTGTGGCAAACTTAGGCCATCTCTCTCTGCCTTCAGCATCCTGCTGTTGCAGAAGATCAAGTCTTGGCTCTGCAAGTGGGCGCTGAGCGTCCTCCACAACTGCCCGGGCATGTTGCAGACTGAGCCTGTGAGCACTGAGGTGGAATTGGCACGGTTCCCTGGGAGTCTACAAGGTGTCGCCATTTAAAAGCATCTTGACATGATCTGCCGTGAGCCACAGGCATCCAGCGTTCCCTGGGGGGAGCGTCGGGAGCGGTAGTTGCCTCCTCTGTCATGCTGCAACAGCGTACGGTAATCCATGATTAATGGGGACACATCAGAGAGCGTAAAACAAGGCAGAATGCTGAGCGGCAACGAAGCCACGGGTAGCAGGGCACACTCCCGTAAAACCTCCGCCAGGGAGGCAGATTCAGCACCTAGGTCTTTTTTTTTTTTTTTTTTTTTTTCCCCAGCACACGGACACCTGCCACTTGAACAAAAGGAGAAATATCCCAGCAAAATGTAATAGCAGTTCTCTCATTGACTCTGCGGACCAGGCTTTGGAGCATCAGCAGCATGCTCGTACACGAAGACAGCGGGAACGTGCATCAAATAGGACATGGAAAACTGCAGGCCCAGGTCCAGCTCTGCGCCTATGTCATCTAAATGGTTTGCTGCCAAATAGTCTGAAAAGTAAGTGCCAGTAGAGCGATCTGCGTTCAGCCTTGCAGGAGACACCTGCACAGCCTTTTACATCTGCAGAACTGCACGGGAAACCGGATGAGGTTGCAGAGGTGGATCCTGCTCCATCTCTCTGTGACTCAAGTGACTGGACCTCTACTTATTTCCTGTGGGAAAATGATAGATTTCAATCAATCATTTGGTGGCGTCTTACAAATGTATCAGGGGAGAGTATCAGGGGCCAGGCACACAACTATTCACCAAGGTGCCCCAGGTTATTTGACCCGAGCAGTCTTCCCTGGCCAGTGCAAGGGGGCTGGATCCGGTGATCTCATGAGGGTCCTTCCAGCCCTAGACTTCTGTGAATCTGTGAATGTCACTTATTCATAAAGATCAAGGAATCATCCGGTCCATCTCCTGATCCAAGCTGACTTTGTTCCTCACTGGCCACGTCTACACGAGATGCTTACTGCACAGTAGCTCGTTACTACTGCGCGGTAGCAGCACATGGCACAAACCGTGATGCGACGCTACTGTGCAGCAGTGACGAGGTACTGTGCGGTCAGCATCACCGGGATGCCATGTGGGGGGGATGCTGCAAGTAACACTACTTACTACGGAGTCATTTAGTAATTGGGCATGCAAGTACTAAACCTCTTGGCTTCCCACCCTCTGCTGCAAAACAATTGCATCAAGGGCAACTTTTACCCAAGTGGTGCAAGGAGCCACAATAATTCCCCCTGCACAAATGCTTTGTTCTGTCCTATATAACAACTGTGCAGTTAGCATCGCGCGTAGACACAGCCACTCTGTGTTTTCTAGTGCTTTGTCCCCTCTCGTTTGGCATGCCCCAAACAAAGTATCATTCGTTACCATCTTTGGAGGTGAATCCAGGGCCTAAGACTGCGGTTCTTATTCTTTTCAGACCAAAAACACCTCTTGTTAGACTTGAGACACCCCTTGGAAAATGCCAGCTCTTCGCGCTCACTCATTTTTGGATGACAGAAAAATAACAGAGCAGTTCTGCTGCCAAGAAATCAGAAAGACCACGGTCCAGGTCAGGAAGTTTCTGGCATGAATGACTGGGTTTATCTCATGAAGCTGGTGTAGGTGTGTGTACACCGAACAGTGCTAATTTGGGGCAGCACCCTTAAAAGGATCTCCCAGCACCACAGGTTGCTGTGATACCCTGGTTGAGAATCACTAAACTAAGAAGTCACAATGTAATATAATGCTGTGCTGGTCACCATCTTTGCCAAGAGTGGAAGCCAAATCAGGGGCTAAAGAGCCATGTTTTGTAGTAAATGGCTGAAAAATCTTTCCTTTTGTAAATCCATAAAATCTACCTTGCCTTTTGCCTGTCTTCCGACTAATAAACCATTTCTTGCCATACTCTGTAACAGGGTACTAATCTCTTTCTTTCCATCCTTTGCAGAGATGAGGAAGGGACACCTCATCCCTGTTGACCAGCAAATTGCACTTACCTTGAAACAACACAGCACTATTCCTCTGAAATGCAGCATGGACTATTCATTGTTTCAAATTGAGTCCCATGGTGGTCAAGTTACAAATTATGATAGTCGAAATAAATCTTGCTTAGTCCCAGAGTAAGTCAATAAATAACCCATGTCACCACACTGCATTAACTCAGTTCTGGTGCTCATTCACAAGTAGAAACAGTATCAGATCTTTTCATCCCCTCCTTGAGGAAAAAAAAAAAGGGCAGTGCCTGTAACAATTAAGTAAAAACCGCTGAGAATTCAGTGTTGCGCAGTCTGTAGTCGGTAATAACTGCTGCACAGCCTGTAGTTGGTAGGCCCATTTCTATAGGCCTAGAGCCAATCAATTGGAAAGGACACATTACATATGGTTGCAGAAATATACTCCTAGTGGGATAGATGGACATTGGATAATTAATGGCAAATCTCTAGTCCTGGCAGTGGACTTTGCTTGGAAAACATGTTATGAATAGAGAAATCTGGCTGACAAAGATGTTGGCTGAGCAATAGTCCATAATAAGTGCTTGGGTCCATTAGGCAATGGTGCAAACAACAAGCAATAATATTCAAAATAGGATCACCTTTTCAAGAAGTGAAGGTACCCTGGAGGGAGCTTCTAGGCTAATTGAAGACCTCTTGGCTTCCCACCCACTGTTGCAAAACAATTGCATCAAGGGCAACTTTTACCCAAGCGGTGCAAGGAGCCGCTATAATTGCCCCTGCACAAATGTTTTGTTCTGTCCTATATAACATCTCCTTCTCCTCCCCCCACCCTTGGCCACACAGTCTTATTAAAGTGTAGCCAGAGGATAGCAATGCAAGGATGTGTTTTTTAGATCAGAGGAACACAGCAGATACTGTCTGCTCCATTAAATGCTGAACTCAATGATATTACATTCCAAGAGCGTGTGTTTCTTCAACTTAGTGGCTACAGGCTTTTAATTTGGTCTTGGAAATAGACCAACGGAGGATAATTACAGCTGAAATTGGTGCGGCCATACGGGTCAGTTCTTGGAAGGCTTCTTTGTTTGTTTGCTCCTGTGCTCTGGGAGCGTATTTACGATCAGAGCTGCTTCCTTATGCACCACATCCATCTTTCCTCACACAGACCAGCTGCTAGGAGCTAAATAAAACAGCCATCATAATCAGTGGCTATTTTTTAAAGGAAATTAAAGAAAAACAAACAAGCTGACCCTCGGCTCACTTCCCTCGGTCTGTTGTCTAAAAGCAGGCACTGTCACAGGACTCCTAACTTCCCTGCCTGTAACTGGGACTGATCTTCAAGCCCTGCAGCTCATAATTGGTCCTGATCAATTCACCGGAGCACTGAGAATACTCAACGATAATGATCTGACTCATGACCTCAGCCTCGTGGTGCCTCAGTTTACCTCTATGCAATGGATATAATGATTATTTGTCTCCTGGAAAGGGATCAGAAGGGTTTAATAAAAGCATGGAAAGCACAGCCTTAGGTTGGTTTGACTCCCACGTACCAGAAAGACACAGTCCAAGATAATGACATAAAATCTGATGGGGGTCGACATTTAAAAGAAGTATTGTCTTTAGGATCCTTTGAAATTCAAAGAGCTAGTGCAGTGTAGGTTGAGGTACAATGATCTTCCTCTGTATAGCATTGCTTCAGTGCCTCATTACAAATAGCTTTGGATTACAGATGGGTATTTGCTCCCAATCCCTGTATATTTTTTAGCGTGCCTTTGGGAGTTTCTGCATCACAGTCACAGCAGTGACATGGGAACATATCTGATCTGGCTTTTACCTACCCAGTTTGGAAACTGGGGCACCATGGATTATAAGGTTTAATCCTCATTAAATTAAATAGGTTTATAAAATGTAATGTGTTGATTTGGGAGCATCACAGCAAAGTTTGCATATAGTAGGTATTTGAACTAATTAAACCCAGTCCCCAGCCAGCACTACAAAAGAGTGGGACCGTCCCATGCTGCCCCATGCTCCAGCCCACGGCCCTGCACCCTGTGCTCTGCCACGCTGTGGGAGCAGGGAGCCAGCACATGGCAGAAGGGTGAAAAAAAAGCAGCAGCAATTTGAAGGGATGAGCTACAAAAACATTTCATCGCTATCTGGTGGACAAAGAGGCTCATTACACAACTTTGAGTGCCTTTGTGTTTGCGTGCAACGAATCCATGGATGCAACACTTTAATTCCCGGTGAGCCAAACTAAACTACATCCATTAGTTTAATGCACCAGAAAGACTTTTAATAAAGTGGAAATCCCACTTGTCAAAGCAGTCATGGTGTTGCAGCACAACAAAGGGGAAACATTGTGGAAGTACAAACGCCCCGTGGTAGTGTAGAAACTGATAATGTGGAGCTCGTGACAGAGTACAAATCCAAGAGAGAAGCAGGGTAAATCTCTATGCTGCAGAAAGGTTGCTAATGGTACCAATGCTAGCTTGTATCACAGTGGCAGATGTGCATCTACACCACACTTCCATCAGACATGGTGGCAGGTAATCATAGCCTCAAGCTGCTGGCTGGGGAGCTCAGTGTTTCAGTGGTGACTTACAATCTGAGTAGCTCCCATTTTCCCTCTGCTAGGAATTTCACAAACTCATTTCATGCAAGTGCCCCAAATGGCCATCAAAGAGGAATGACCTTTTGCAAAGATTGACTGTCTCTGGCCACATGAACTTTCTGGCCTCAATTTTGACCATGTCCCACTACCAGTTCCCTGGGCTATCCCAGCCATCCCCTGTAAACACATTTAAGAAAATGATATTTTATAATATCTCGTCCAGCTAGGGAAACCACCCTAGTGTTCAGCACTGACACGGTTTACTGTATACACTTATCTAGTTCTGTAGTGTGCCTGTGTTGTCCTGTTATATGTACTGTGCAATGGCTTCAGGTTGCCCTTGGGAAAGACCTCATAGTTAATAAGCTGTCAGACCTAACTGGGACATGAAATACATATATCTTTAAGAACCAAACAAATATGTCCTCCTCATGACTTAACTGTCATGTTACCCTTTTATGAAAAAGGGAAAGAGCACCATTGAATTTATGACTGTTAACATGGCATTTAGTATTTAAGAGCTGGTTCCCACTGTGGACATTTGGAAGAATATCTCTTTTATCCTCCTTGGACTTTTCTCTGTAACAATAATAGCATCCAAGTGCATCTGTAGAGTGCCTTGCCCGGGGTTGAATCATTATGAAGTGTGCATGGTGTAGTACTTGTATGCCAGTAAAACCTATTGGCTACCACTGGCATCAGGGCCCTGTTGTGCTTAGTGCTGCATTAGGGTGCATTTGGGGGGGGGAGTGCACTCATGCGGTTGTACCCCATTTTGATTCCTGCTCCATCCAAAGGCTAAAGCCAACTGCTTAGCAGTTGCAGGAGCATTTCTATTCAGGCAATAGTGAGGCAGCCAATGGACTTATTGGCTCATTATAATTTGTCTGATTCCCTCTAAACTCTTCATTCCACAGGCGTTAAAAACCCTCTTTCCTTTTAAATGGTTTTTAATCATTTCAGTATTCCAGCTGTCCTTCCTTCGGCAGTACCACTTCTATTAGTTGCTGCCAGTCATGTAGCTTCCATTTCACAGCCCCGCAGACTGTTATTTAACTTTAGTTAAAAACATTAACTCAGGTGTGGAAATATTAACTCAGATGAACACTAGCTCAGGTGTGGAAATAACTTGCAATGAAGCACTGGAGACACTGTCCAGATGCTCAGGAACGCTTGATTTTGTTGGATGAATCAGAAAAAATTGTACATTTAACTCTGATGACTCCAGAACTAACGACACAACACCTTTACATGATTTTTGCCTGTTTGTTTGTGTTTTTATGTATAGCAAATGAATGTACATACCAATATATTTTTAATAATATAGCTCTAGGCCCCTGCTCACTAGTAAAGCTTCCAGGTCCTTTTTAACTGCTGAAAAATGTATGTTGTGTTACTGTAGGTTGCTCTGGGGAAAGCTTGCGATGCTTGCACATTCTCGGATGTGTGTCTAGCCAAACACCTCTGCTCCTGAAGGGGGGCTGGGGATGTCCAAGTCATCCATGCCCCTGGCCGTCATCCTAGTAATGGGGTTGGAGCCCCATTACAGTTTACCACACCATCTTCACCCCCCCACTTTTCAAAATCCTAGATCTGTCCCTGGTGCTACATGCTTCATCTCTCTAGGCTTTCATCTCCTGACTCTAAAATGATGATGATGATATTTAGTTTTGCCTATTTCAATTGCAAGACTTTGGGGACACAATATCTGTGGCTGTGTCTTTTTTCTGTGTACCCATCATCTGCCCAAAGCAAATAAGAGTATTGCTGGTGACATCAGCAGGGCCTGGATTTCACCCCATGAATGTGAGTGCTGAGGTAGTAATGGACCTGTGGCATGGGCTAGCCACAAGACAGGGTCAAAGAATAGTACTGTTAGACCCCGTCTATGCATTACATATATTAAACAAATCACATGATAAATTTAGACTGGGCACAAGTGCAAAGACCAGCCACAAGTGCAAAGTAATTATCACATAATTAACTGGTTAATCATGCAATAAATATAAATGAAACACGTGTGCAAATTATTATCACACAATAAAAATGACTGCCCAGCTATAAAAATATTCAACCAGCTCTAAAGTTGTTACATATTTTCAAGCACTAACTTATTTCTGGTTTCTATCCAACTTTAATTTGAACATGTAGCAAGGCCCTTGGTTTAAGGACAGAAATTACATGTAAACCGGTAAAAGTGATCAGAAACTGGTTCAGATCTGTAACACAACAGAAGTTCAGTACACATAAACCACTTTCAAAATGCCTGAAACTTGTTTAAGGTAGGTAAACCTGACTGGATGTCATTTCAGATTTAACCGATTTAGTGTAAATCAGTTTATTGAACTACTGTCCCAGATACCCTCCAGATTCAAGCTAACTCACAGTCTCCCAGCTTTGCACCTCTCCAAAACCTCCCTCATAGGGTGGGTGGCCTAGTCTTGGCCCAAGCTGTCTGCTTCAGCTGAGCAGGGAGACATGCACCAGTGCCCCCCAGGTTCTGGCCTGGGCCACTGCAGGCATGTGGCTGCATTTTTGGAATCAAAAGTGAATGTCTGTTCACTTGCTTAACAGTTTAATCTACTCAGCTTAGACTAACTCACAAAGATTGATTTGATTCAGCCTTGGGCTTTTTGACTCTCCGTACTTCCCAGCTTCCCTAGGCTAAGTATTGACAGTCAAAAAGCATGAGGCTGAATTGATTCAATGTTTGCAGGTTAATCTAATCTCTGTAGATTGAACCAATAAGCAAGTGAACAGACATTCACTTTTGATTCTGGAAATGCAGCCACTTGCTTGCAGTGGCCCAGGCCAG
>NW_017728951.1:22345574-22404648 GCF_001723895.1 Crocodylus porosus
TCCCTGTGAGGGAGGTTTGTGGGAGAGGTGCAAAGCATTCTGGGATGCTGGGAAATGTGAATTAAGTTAAATCAGAGGGGGATCTGGGACAGAAGTTCAATAAAGCAATTTAACCTAAATCAGTGTAGTCTGTTACTACATCCACTTAGGTGTATCTTAAACCAGGTTCAGTCATTTTGGAAGCAGTTTATGTGCAGTGAACTTCCGTTATGTTGCAGATTGGAACAGGTCTGTGATCATTTATGCAGGTTTCTGTGTAATTTTTCTCCCTAGCCCCAGTGTTCCTGTAATGGTCATGAAAGTTTGTTCACCAGTGTTGAGACATCAGCTTTCCTCATCAGAAAGGCCTCACCTGTCTTGAAATCTGTGCAACTATAAGCTTGAGAGAGGAGAGGGTATCTTTGACCTAATTGTGCGTGCAAAGGCTTCAAGTTAGCACATATCTTGATAAGGTGTGGAAGCACCATGGAAAGAAGCTCACAGTCATGAACATGAGATAAGAAGCAGACTGGAATAGAAAAGGAGAATGTGATTTCTCCAGGGGCACTGATACAAGTGAGGGAAGAATGAAGCCCAAGAATTGAGCATTATAAGGATTCTCCCTCAGCCTTTGAACACAGTGAATCATTCCCATGTTGCAAACTTCTCCAGCTGAGACGGCTGCACCCCTGAGGAATGGCTGCATTTCAGAATACACTGAACCACAAAACCCTGCATTTAAGTAATACTGAAGGGCCTGAGTTAAGCTGGTAAATGCCTGGAAAATTCAAAGGGAAGCTAACAAGTCTTCCTTATACAGAAGGTTTGCATTATGCTCAAGCAAGAAAATATTGGGAGCACAAATATTATATAATGAGCAAAGTAATTTTTGCAGGATGCAAATTGGCAACAAATTCTCCCAAGCCGGCAAGCAGAATTCTTCTACCCCAAGGGCCAGGATCTGCTGTATAAACACCTCCGGAAACTTTCTGACTCGATCGTTTGTTCATGGTAGTGAAATAGGTTTCCTTCTTTTTTTTCAGTTGATTTGCAGTGGGACAGGATCAGGCCTTTTGTTATTGTTTCTTTGAGTCTTCAGTATAAATGCTCTGTATTTCAGTAGCTACCAGCTTTCTTGTAAGGATCTCAAAGTGCTTTGTCAGCAGGCATGGAACGTCATAACATCCCTGTGCGGAAAAGGAAATAGTAATAGTCCTCAGGAAATATTCTCAAGAGAGGCAAATTGAAGCCCATGGACATGTGGGGTAAAAGGAAAGGTGGTCCAGTAAAGAGGGTGGCAGACTGGAGACCAAAAGGTCTGTGGGCTTAGTTTTCTGCTCTCCACAGACTATATCTGTGACCTGAAGAAAACCATTTACTAGATCTCTGCCCAGTAAAATGAGACTAATGTTTCACTATGTCCCAGAGCTGTTATGAGCATAAATACATTCAACACTTCAAGGTGCTCAGAGACTTTAACAATGGGGCATGCATAACAGGCCTGTGCAGAGCAGCTAGCACTCACTTTGGATTTGGCCAATTTGGGGGATGCTGACTCGATTCAGTGACTCAAATCACTGTCCCGAATCGATTCAGCTGCTGCTGAATTGGCCGAATCTCTGAATTGAGCAGGCCCCATCCCCTGCCTGCTCTCCCATCCCCACCAATGGCTGCCCCACTCAGCCCCAGTGTCCCAGCACTTAAAAAACTTAAATACACAAAGCAGAAGTATATCATGAAGGTGTTGGCAAGCACAGTTTGGAGGATGCATAGACCTCCCCGGGAGACGAGACACCGGGTAGCAGCAGGTTTTCAGAGTAGAACTGCACTCTAGCATGTGGCAAGAGAGTGACAAATAGGGTGATGTAAAGCAACCACAAGCCAAATAGTCCACTGACTTCATCAGAGCTGGTTTACCTCAGCTAAAGTGTTGGCCCTCATGGCTTTTTATGCCATCACCACATTGCATCGAGCCCTTTACAAGTGTTTTTTCCCTGTCTGATGAAATCCCACCTCTGCTCGTTGTGGATGGATTTGTTCGGTTCATTAGTTTGACCCCGGCGTTAAACTGAACAGACAATCCCAGATGTCTTGGGTAGATCTCTCCTGCTTTCCCTTTCTCTTCTGGCTGATTCACACCAATCCAATTCTAGCTTTTCATTCCCCTTCTGAACACAAAAACCCCCCTGGACCCTGCAAACTGCATCCGCAGAATTCCCAGGCTTGATAGTGACCGATACTGAGAAATTGTTCTTAACCCCGAAAGAAATATTCATCACCGTGTTGGCAGCTTTTGCCACTCAGATGGCACAGGAGCATGGCCAGCCTCCAGCGTGCGCCAGTGAAGTGATATCAAATCCGAAGCATGGGGGAGAAGACAAAGCACAAGTGGCGCCTTTTCCCCTTCGCCTCTTAAATAGAAACGATCGAATGGTTCTGACCTGAAAATGTCACGGCCAAGTTGTTATTTCATGCCCTGTAAACACGAGGATGGTGATTGCATTTTTCCCTCAGGCAGGAAAAGGGAAACTATCAGGCCATAACTGTCAACAAAGTTTGGTACTGGCCAAGTTTCTCTCACTAAATTGCAAACCTGTTGGTTCCAGCTAGGAAACCTTCCCCGCAAACTTGAAGGCTGCATCTTAAAGAGGGGGAGTTTGAGAGGGGTTGGGTGTGAACTGGAGGAGGGAAACTACTGATGCTCATACTTGGAATTCTCTTTGACAGCTTGATTATTGATTTTTTTAATATGGCTTAACGAGCCTGCCTCTTCTTAGAAGATGACAAGCGTGGTGCACGTTCCCAAGGAAAGGCCACTCGGATTTAAGACTTCCTGATAAGAGTCTCACAGGCATTGGCTAGTCCTTACAAAAGTCCTCCAGGTCTACAGAGCCCTGTGCTGGATGAATTTCACTGACCTTCTTCTGGGAGACAAGATGGCTACTTACTTTTAGGGCACAGAGGATTTGAAAGGCACTGGTCTATATCTGTGGCTCAAAATGAAGCATTGAATATATTCACCCACATCAGCTATGGAGGTGACGCCATGGGCTTCGGTTTCAAATGCACCTGTGGCCCCAGAAAGGTGAATAAGGAAAGCCAATGATCATGACTTACAGGAACTGGGGAACAACAGGGTTGACGTGAATTCTGCTTGAAGAAGTAAGTAGTATCCAGCCAACTGGGATTCAGAATAGTCTAGTCCAGAATTGGAGACCCTTATTTCTCACCCCGAGGCTTGACTGACAGGAGATCATATTTCCTATTCAGTTTTCCCATCAGTGAATGTCATTTGAAACATCCAATCCATTTTGAAACAAGTACATATGTAAGGTATTTAGGAAAATAAAAAAACTCTGTTGCAACGTGCCTACCTGGAATGACCAGAATGGCGGATGGACTGATCCCACCACATGACAGATGATGTAGAAATCAAATTACACCAATGAAAAATTGGGTAGAGGGAAAAGGTCAAAGATCAGTAGCTCTGAAGTCTATTTTTTCTATGCACAGAACAATGCAGGTTTCCTTAGGATGCCAAGATGCCTCGGGGCATGTGTAGATGAAACAGGGGCCCTATATTGAAGCGGTGGGTTTTTCAACCCAGCACTTCAATTTAGGGTGAAGTAAACCCCGCGTGTCGTGCACACTGTGACCGCCGGGCTGGAAGGCGGGGGGTGAACCCCCTTAGGAATAGCGGCTTGAGGTGGAAGGGTGCCGTTATTCACCTGGGGATGCCATTGGTCCGGAGTAGACGTTGAATCATCAGGTTCCCGCCCTGGTTCTCACCCACCACGACTTGCAGTTAGGTTCAGTAGGATGGCTCCTGGTTACTCCACAGCCCCGGCTCCTGATCCCCAAGGCCGGTTACCTCACCGGCCCCGCCGACCCTTATCTTCAGGCACCCCGGGCCCAGGGCTCCAGGACCGGGTCTCAGCCAAAGCTGGCTTCCTCCCCGGGTCCCTTCCCGGTGATACTCCTCACCGGGTTCCTGGCCACTAGTGTCTGGCACCAGTCTAGGCCCTACCGTGCCTCGTTGGTGCCCTCCCGGGCCCACGCCCTGACCCCAGACCTGCAAGTCCTGCCAGCTGGGGGTTCACAGTCCCAGAACTCTCCGTCGCTGGAACCCTCGTCCTCCGGGCCGGTCTGCCGCTCCCCGCTCGTGGTACTAGGTCTGGCTGCCACTGATGTCCTTCCCTCTGCCTGGGCAGGTGGCCACTCCCCGCCGTGGTCCGCACTCCCGCCTGGTGCAGACTTGTCTGCCAGCTCCCCTCCGGGCTCCTCCGCCTCCACAGCAGAGAGTCCTCCCTCCGGGTCCCGCCCCCGTTCTTCCTCGGCGGCTGCTTTTATCGCCGGCTTCCAGCCGCCGGCACTGGCACCGGCTTCCGGAGTAAACAAGCGGCGAATGTCCCGCTCGGGCTCCGCCGCTGCCGCGGGTAAGCTCCGCTCCGTCTCCCCGGGACATAACCCCCCCCCGCCAGTTGCCTCGTGGCAGTTTGGGGGGTCTCCCTGCCTCTGGTTTGACCCTCCGTTGATACCCACCCCTCGTTCCGGGTCTCCCGCCAGAGGTCATGGATTTGGGACATCTGGAGAGGAAGTCAGCTGTTATATTATCCTTTCCAGGGTGGTATCTAATCTGGAATTTAAAGGGTTGGAGGGCTAGTGCCCACCACATGATTCGAGTGTTATCGGTCCTAGTGGAGCTAAGCCATTTGAGGGGGGCGTGGTCTGTGATCAGTGTAAACTTTCTCCCCATTAAATAATACCTAAAGTGTTCCACCGCCCACCGGATCGCCAGACGCTCTCGTTCTATTGTTGAATACCTGGTTTCAGCTGGAAGTAATTTCCGGCTGGCGTAGGCCACCGGCCGATCCCCCCCAGCATCCTGTTGCATTAAGACGGCTTCTATAGCAACCTCAGAGGCGTCGGTCTGCAAAGTAAAAGGGTTCGCAAAGTTAGGGATGTATCAGTACCTCCTCGCATAAGGCCTTCTTCAAGGCTCGAAAACTCCGTAGTCTTGGCTCAGTCCATTTGAGTTCCTTTTGGGGGGTTCCCTTCAACGTTTCAAACAGTGGGGCTGCCAATTCAGAGAATCGGGGCACAAACCTCTGATAATAATTCACTAACCCTAAAAAGGAGCGTAGTTGTTTAAGTGTCTGTGGGGGCCGGAAGGCCTGAATGGCCTGCTCCTTGTCTTCCAATGGCCGTATAGTCCCTTGGCCCACTCGAAACCCTAGGTATTTCGTATATTTCTGGGCCACCGCACATTTGCGGGGGTTCGCTGTCAGGCCGGCTCGTTGCAGCTCTCGAAGTACTGCTCTGAGGGCCCGTATGTGTCGGCCCCAGGAGCGTGTGAATATAACGATATTGTCAAGGTACGCTGCTGCGTACTCCGCGTGCGGCGCCAGCAGCTGATTCATGAGGCGTTGGAACGTGGCGGCAGCACCATGTAGGCTGAACGGCATTCTGACAAACTCGTATAAGCCCCAGGGGGTTCCAAAGGCTGTCTTTCGGCAATCCTCAGGTCGCACTGGTATTTGCCAATACCCCTTCGCGAGGTCCAAGGTGGTTATAAATTTCGCGGCGCCGATACATTCTACCAGCTCCGTTATACTAGGCATCGGGAAGGCGTCGAAGGTTGCCACTTCATTTAATCGCCGGTAGTCGACGCATAGTCGCAAGCTCCCATCGGGTTTGCGTACGGGCACTAGAGCACTCCTCCAAGGGCTTCTCGATGGTCTAATTACCCCTAGGGTCCGCATCTTCTTTACCTCTTCACACACTTCTTGGGTCAGGTGGTGTGGTATTGGCCGCCAACGATCCCGTACAACGACACTGGGCGGGGTTGGGATTGAGTGATACGCCGCCCTTGTCCATCTGGGCTCTTCGGAGAAGACCTTCCGGAATTCCTCCAGGAGGCTCCTCACTTCTTCTGCTTGGGGTCCAGACAGTTCGATGTTTACTTTGATCTCCTCTATAGGTGTAGGGGTCTCCCCTTCCCCCGCCATTTCTCACCCTCTCACATCTTGGCGCTCTCCCTCCCCGAAGGCAGCCCATCCCTCGGGCTGGTGCCATTCCCGCAGAAGGTTGATATGATAGATTTGTCATGTTTTCTGATGCCCCGGGCGATATACCTCGTAGTCAACGGGCCCCACGCGTCGCGTGATTTCGACCGGCCCTTGCCACTTGGTTAGCAGCTTGCTCGTTGAGGTGGGTAATAGCACTAACACCTTCTGCCCCGGCTGGAATTCCCATACCTTGGAGTGCGAGTCATACCTCTCTTTCTGTCATTGCTGAGCGTATCGTAGATTGTCTGCCGCCAATTCGCGGGCTCTCTGGACCCGTTGCTGGAAATCCTGCTGATATCTAGACGGGTTAATGACGGCCGCGGGACCCTGCTCCCACTCCTCTCTAAGGATTTGTAGCAGGCCTCGGGGGCGGTGGCCTAACACAAGTTCAAAAGGGGAATAACACAGGGACTCAGACGGTGCATCCCACAGCACAAACAACGCTAGTGGCAGCATCAGGTCCCAACGCTGCGGGTCATTCTGAGCACACCGTCGGAGCACCTTCTTCAGGGTACCATTGAACCGTTCTACCAACCCATTGGTTTGGGGGTGGTACACCGAGGTTCAAAGTTGTTTCATCCGCAGGGTCTGACATACCCCGCGCAAAACTCTCGACATGAAATTCCGCCCTTGGTCGGTGAGGATCTCATGGGGAACTCCCACCCGGGACATCCAGTGCACTAACTCCTCCGCAATTCGTGGCGCCATTACCGACCGCAGCGGAACTGCGTCCGGGTATCTAGTGGCGTAGTCCACGAATACCAAAATGTACTAGTGGCCACTACTACTACGGGGCAACGGACCCACCACGTCCATAGCGACACGTGAGAAAGGTACGTCTATAATTGGCAGGGGTCTTAAAGGGGCCTATGGGGGCCCACCTTCCCTAGCCTTCTGGCACACCAGGCATGCTGCACACTGCCGAGCCACGTCTTCCCTCATCTGGGGCCAAAAGAACCATCGGGATATCTTCCCAAGGGTCCGGTCCTTGCCCAGGTGCCCCCCCATGGGGTTAGCATGAGCCAACTGCCATACCATCTGCCGAAAACAGCCTGGCACTACCAGCTGTTCCCCCGCCTCTGCGCCAACCTCCCCTCACCAGATGTGATATAAGAGATTATGTCTCACCTGGAACTCATTGTCTCCATAAGACTCCGTCTCCGGTTGGTGTTGCTCGTCTAGAGCCCTCATCCACAACTCCCGTAGCTCTGGGTCCTCCTCTTGTCCTTGCCGGAACTGCGGTCCACTCGCGACGTCCTGCCAGTCCATGAGGGGCTCCTCCACCTCGGCCTCGGCAAACCACTCATCCCAAACCCATTGAGCCCTCCGTGCTGTTTCTAGATCCCGAACCCTTTCTAACACATCATAAAGAGGGGCCCAATCCCTACCCAACAACATATCACACACCAGTTTAGGGGCGACCCCGACCAATATCTCATCTCGAAATTCCATAACGTGTACCCGCACCCGCGCTCTGTGAAGAGCCTGTGTCTCCCCATGCAGGCGTGCCACCCTTACAGGTTCCCTTTGCCAGTGCTGCCCTGGCGGGACGAGCTCCGCCCTAATCAAAGACTGGGCACACCCCGAGTCTAAGACGACCGAGAGCAGGCGACCCTCCACTCAGGCTCTCACCGTGGGGCGCTCCCATCGGGGTTCGCCCTTCCCTGTCCCAAAGCTACAATCCATCGGCTCTCCCTGGACTTGATCTCGGGGGTTTTCCCCCAGCCTATGAGGGTACCCCTGGGACCGCCATCTATCTGCGCTCCGCCCTGGGCATTCTCGGGTGAAGTGCCCCATCTTTCCACAATGGAAGCACACCACGTCCCTGGTTGGGGCTTTGGGACCCGGCTTACGTCGCTCCATTTCTTTCCCAGTCGCAGGCCCTGGTCCTCGCCTCTCGCGCGGGTAGTGCCACTCGGCCACCATAAAGGATTCTGCCAGCTTTACGGCTGTCTCACAGGACTCTGGGGAGTGCTGGCGGACCCACCTCTGCGTCTGCTCCTCCAAATCGTTTACAAATTGTTCCATTACGATCTTATCCACCAGTGCGGCCATCGTGCACGTGGGTAAGTTGACCCACTTACCGAACAGATCCCTAAGGCATTGTAATAATACCCAGGGCCATCTCTCCTCGGGTCCTTTCTTGGCCCAGAAAAGTCGCCGATAGTATTCAGGGTTGATTTCGAGGCGGTATAAGATAGCGGCTTTAACAGCCTCATAGTCACGGGCTATGATAAGGCTCTATAAGCCTCTTGGGCTTTGTCTACCACCAGTGTCCCTAGCTGGCTCGCCCAGTAGGCCTTATCGAGTCTGAGTATGATGGCCTGCCGCTCAAACGCCTCCAGGAAGGCCTCCGGATCGTCTTCCGTCGTCATTTTTGGCATCCGGATGATCGGGGGACCCTGTTGCACCATCATCCTTTGCTGGGCCCCTAATAACTGGGTTACAGCCTGAAGCATCTGGGCCATCAGGTCAGTCGCCGCCATCTTGGCTGCCTGCATTTTAGAAGTCGTCCCCTAAACGGGGAAGGATTTCCTAGCCAATGCACCACTTGTGACCACCGGGCTGGAAGGTGGGGGGTGAACCCCCTTAGGAATAGCAGCTTGAGGTGGGAGGGTGCCGCTATTCACCCGGGGACGCCGTTGGTCCGGAGTAGACGTTGGATCATCAGGTTCCTGCCCTGGTTCTCGCCCGCCACAACTTGCTGTTAGGTTCAGTAGGATGGCTCCTGGTTACTCCACAGCCCGGGGTCCCCAGCGGTCACGTTGCAGGGCTCTGCCACCCCTTTCACCCTGGCCTCACGCCTCCTCGGGTATCCTTGTACTCGATGCCCCGGCTCCTGATCCCCGAGGCCGGTTACCTCACCGGCCCCACCGACCCTTATCTTCAGGCACCCCGGGCCCAGGGCTCCAGGACCGGGTCTCAGCCAAAGCTGGCTTCCTCCCCGGGCCCCTTCCCGGTGATACTCCTCACCGGGTTCCTGGCCACTAGTGTCCGGCACCAGTCTAGGCCCTACCATGTCTCGTCGGTGCCCTCCCAGGCCTACGCCCTGACCCCAGACCTGCAAGTCCCGCCAGCTGGGGGTTCACAGTCCCAGAACTCTCCGTCGCTGGAACCCTCGTCCTCCGGGCCGGTCCACCGCTCCCCACTCGTGGTACTAGGTCTGGCTGCCACTGATGTCCTTCCCTCTGCCTGGGCAGGCGGCCACTCCCCGCTGGGGTCCGCACTCCCGCCTGGTGCGGAGTTGTCCGCCAGCTCCCCTCCGGGCTCCTCCGCCTCCACGGCAGAGAGTCCTCTCTCCGGGTCCCACCCCCGTTCTTCCTCAGTGGCCGCTTTTATCGCCGGCTTCCGGCCACCAGCACTGGCACCGGCTTCCGGTGTAAACAAGCGGCGAATGTCCCGCTCGGGCTCCGCCGCTGCCGCGGGTAAGCTCCACTCTGTCTCCCCGGGACACACACACTCTGCACTTACCTGCCTTTCTGGTGGCAGGGAGGGAAGGACAAGCTGCTGGCAGGTGGAGCAGTCCTTGGGCTGTAGGTGGGCTGGTGCTTCCCTCCACGGCAGCGGCACCCCCCCCAGGTGGCCCCCGCCTCCAGGTACCTGGCTTGGGCGGTCTCGAGGGGCAATGCAGCCATGGAGGGAAGCACCGGGCCCCGTGCAGCTCAGCAGGCAGGCAGGATCTGGGGTGGGGAGGATAAGGCTTGCCACTTTTCTTTGGTGAAGCTTGCCTTCCCAGGCTGCTGCCAGGCTGCCTGCAGGGCTTTCTGCAGCACCCCTGAGCTGCATGGAGCCTGGTGCTTTGCTCCATGGCTGTAGGAGCAGCAAGCTAAAACTCCTAAAACTCCTAAGAGGAGTTTTAGTTTGCTGTGCCCCAAGTTATTTAAGGCGCATTACGCCATTGAATTTCCTACAGCAGCTGGAATTAATGTGCAATGTGCTGCCGAGGTGTGCAAACACTGACACCATTAAAGTGGTGCAAAAGCATTTAGCCCATTTCAAAGTGTCATGCACACATGCCCCTTGTTTTGTCTACACATGGCCTCTGCCCTTCTCTACAGAGATGCTGTAAAGGACTGAAAGGACAATTATCTGTCTCCTGCTTACTTGGTTCCTGGCATCCCTGCTAGAGCTGAGGAAACAACTCACAGCAATTTGTCTGATGAATTTTGCCATTTTTCTCTGTTTGCAAATTGCCCGTGAAGAGAGGCTGCAATTCTCCAATTTGTTTCTCATTCAAAAATTATTTTTAATTTCTTCTGCCAAAAACAGTTGTTCCAGGAGATCATGCAAATTGTGAATAGTACAATCAAATATACAGATCTCCACTGAGCTGGTTTTTTCCATTAATCACACAGCATTTTTTTTCTCTTCCCTGATTAGAGAATTTGTGTAGCTAGTGAATACTGAATTAAATGTGAGCTGTATTTTCTGCAGTAAAACCACAATACACATTGGCTTCCTAGCTAGGAAATTGGCTACACAACTGTGTATTTTGTTTGCAAAGTTTCAAATGATTTAATCAAAGCGTTGATGAAAAATGTTGAGAATATAACATTTAGAAAATGTTGACAAGCTTTATACAAAGATACTGAAAGCCTCTTTAATATCACATGGCAAACACACAGATATTACCAGGAAGATGGCATCTTTTAGGTTTATTAGTAGGTCTCTGCTTCTCTCTAATGTTCTTTCACCTTTATTGAAAGAGAGAAGAGAGAAGTGTTCTGTATTTCTGATTGCACTCCAGCACAATAGAGAGTCATAATCTGATCTGACAAGTTGTTCCCATAGACACAAAGTGATCTTTCTAGGAGATGACATTCAACAACATTGATAACCTCAGCATAATAAAGAAATGTGCCCAGATCCTCAGGTGATATAAATTAGCATAGCTCCAGTGAAGACAAAAGCAGTAAGCCAGTTTATACCAGCTGAAAATCTGTTTTAGGGACATTTGTGCTGGGCAAAACAATACCAATGATTTTCTTTGGTTAGGTGCTTGGAATGAAAAATCAAGTTGTTTTTGCCTGTGCATGAGGTACAGCCACAATGGTCATGATGACCAAGGCTTTAAGTAAAGACCTCTGAAGCTGAGAGCATGACCCCTCCAGAGCCAAAGGGCAAGACTTGTAGGTGAGAGTTGCAGCAAGCTCATGCCCGTAGATGGCTGGACATGGAAGAGGCTGCATAACACACAATGAACAGCAAAATACATTCAGACATCATTCATGTTTGCTTTCTAGAGTGATAGGCATCCTATTCACGCAACTATTTGAACTAAGTGATAAGACAGCAGAGGGATAGGTTTTTTTCTGATCCGTAGGAAATTAAGACCAGAAAGGATTTCATTGTACCTGGAGATGTGCACACAAGTCATGCCTACACAAGATGCTTGCTGAGCAGTAGCTCATCACTACTGTGCATTACGGCACAGGAACTAAGATGCAACACTACTGCGCAGTAGTACCGAGCTACTGCGTAGTCAGCACCACCAGGAAACCATGCGGGGACACAAGTGCACAGTAATGCCAGTTACTGCACAGTCATTTTGTACTTGGGTATGCAAGCACTAAATGACTGCACAGTAACAACAGTGCAGTCAGCGTTTCACGTAGACACAGCCATAAAGCAATCATGTTATGCCAAGAACTAAGGTGAGGACAGAAATTCACAAACTAATAAATGTGGCACACTGTACATATTCCATATTGCTGAGAGCTATGCTCACTGCAGTGTTGCAGGAAAGGACCTGGGCATTACAGCAGACTGTAAGCTGAATATGAGACAACATTATGCTCTTGTTGCAAAAGAAGCCAACAGTATATGGGTTGTATTAATATGACTGTCATTTGCAAGTCCATAAAAGTGATTCTCTCACTCAGTCCTCCAGCTGAGGCCTCACCGGTGCTGAATAGTGTCCAGTTGTGGGCCCAGCACTTCAAGAAAGGTGTGAGCAAATTGCAGAGAGTCCAATGGGGATTAATGGATGATTAGAGTAGTAGGAAACATGACTTACAAGTAGGGGTGTGCACAGTGGGTGCTGTTGGATTCAGATTCATCCCAAATCAGGGACAGTGATTCGATTCGTTGATTCGGATCACTGTCCCTATTTGGACTTGGCCAAATCTGAATCTGAAGATTTGGTGCTGATTCAGCAAATCAGCGATTCAGACATAGACACAGCTTTAAATGTTTTTACTACATACCTTGAGGTACCAGGCATGGCTCTTGAATGCTGTGATGGTGGGGCAGATGGAGCCTCCCACAGGAGTGCGGGGGGGCCTCCACATGCTCAGCAGTGATCCCGGAAGTGGACCAAAAGTATTCTGGGTCACCCACCTGCGCCCTCCCCGGCTTGGCAATTGGCTGCAAGGGGTCCCAAGTGCTCCCCCCCGACCCAGGAGGCACCTGTCACTGAGCTGGGGAGGTGCAAGGGGGCCCCCCCACATGCACCCTGGAGGACCTGGAAGTGGACTGGAAGTGCTTCTGGTCCACTTCTTGGTCTGCTGCCGAGCATGCTGGGGAGCCCTCGCACTTCTGTGGGACACTCCGCGGGCCCCAGCATTGCAGCTTTCATGAGCCGCCTGCTACCTAGAGAAGATTCAGATTCAGAGATCTGGATTTGGAGATTCGGCCACCGAATCCGGCCGAATCTCTGCCAAATCGAATCAGGGACCAAAGCTTTACACAGCCCTACTTATAAGGAAAAGTTTTGAAGAATGAAGATGATGTAGTATGGAGAAGAGGAACTGGGGGCTGTATTTGATAACAGTCTTCAGGTGGTTTATACAGAGGATGGTGATTTATAAAGAGGGTGGTGATAGGCCAGTGGCCTGGAGCAAGAGACAGGACGAGATGACCCCCTGAGGGACCTTCCAGCCATATTTTTCTATGAACCTGTGATTCATCACCTATGGATCAGGACTCCACAAAACTTTATTTAGGTACAGAGGCAATCAAATGAACTAGATGCAGGATCTTGCCACATATTTATTGGCACAAGCTATATTGAAAAAGCTGGGCAATCAATCCATAATTCTGGATTTAAAGAAAAAAAACTACCTTGGTGCCTGTCATATAATGCTCACCAGCCTTTCTGTTTTGTTCCCAGAGCTGGAGCCATCCGTATAACAACAAATGAGCCCTGAGGAATGAATAGCATTATGGGTATTTATGTACAAATGAATCTCCTTTAACAGAAAAGAGCAGTGCTTGTAAAAGAAAATAACAGACTCTAAAGTAGATGATAAAAAGCAACCGCTATAAAATTTTAAGGTAGAATCTAGGCTCAAGGCAGAAGAATGTGGAGACAGATAAGAAGTCTATGAAAAGACAAGTATACTCAGGGAATTTCCTTTAACCTGCTACTGATAGTGTGGTTGCCAGGAAAATAAAAACAGGCAGAAGCACAGAACATTTGAGAATAGAAGGCATATCCCCCAAAGCGAGCAGTTCAAGGCCATTGTCTTGTATGCTTTGCTGAGCCGTCTTCAAGATGAGACACTGATCTCGATTCTAAAAATCATTACTTAGATGCAAAAACTCAAATCATCTCTTGTGACAAACAGCCAGGATGCAATCAGATGTGGGGTCAGAAATTGGTTAGACAGAGCCATTAAGCTTAACCCGTTGCCATCAAATCACTTGGCCTGTTTAATCCATCGGCAGCGCATCTGCGGAGTGGTTTTGTTTGATTAGCTCAAACCTGAGAGAGGTCTCACCACACCGTCTTGATCCTGGAGTCACAAAGGCACTCGGAGTAACTGGCAGCAGGAAGGATTTTCAACTGTGCTCGCTAAAAAAACACCCCCCCCCGCAGTATGGTAATATCACTACAAGTAAAGACTTCGACAGCCAGATAGATGGTTATCAAAGAGCAAAAAAATGGGGAAGGACTTGGAGCAGTAACAAGAGCTCTGCAGAGGACAGAAAGTCCCGTTCGCAAAGGACTGGGGGAGTTCAAAAGGCACATCTGCACTGCTAATGCAAGCCTAGAAATGTTAACTATCCATATTGAGACTCCAAAACTCAAGCCCTGATGTTAGTCCAGCCTGACTGGGGGAGCACGCTGAACTTCTGTGTTCAAAGCAGAGACACCTTCTGCTTGCGCCTGCCTGTGCTCACGCAGGTGGCACAGGACACAAGTATGACTGATGCCGGTGGACTCTTCAGAAGACCTCCTGTCCTTGACTTGCAGCCCATCAACATCCTACTTTCTGTCTCTAGTGCTCATCATTAGGCCCAGGACAGACAAATAATCTGCAGACTGATTCCTAAACAGGCTCCGTTTTGGAGCAGGAGGTGCAGTGTGGACAGCTGTGGTGAATATTGCTACGAATAAAGACGTCAAGAGACGGATACAGAGAGATGGGTAGCACAAACTGGCTGAGGGTATCCCTCAAGAGTCATACCCTTACATTAGCCTTTATTTTCTACGTAGAAACAAAAACTGAAATTTTAGAAATTCTGGTGGAAGGGACATTCTGAGAACAATTCATTTGGGCCACTTGAAAGTGAGTCCATTTGGTAAAATCAAGCCGAGCCATCTTGATTTTTGAAAAAATCTTGCACTGTTGTTAATTAAAAAAACCAAACTGAATTTTTCCATTGCGAAACTAAAAAAAAGATGCTATTCTATGGGGCATTTTGCATTGTCGCAATTCTGTTCCTTGTTTTGTCTCTGAAGCAAAATTCCAGCAAAATCAATCCAGTTTCCAAAAGTATTTTGGTATGAAGGGAAGTGCATATTTTACCAGAATATAATGCTATCAGTTTTTTCCGCACCGACTGTAGTGCAAACACATGCAAGAATCAGAGGTTGTCATACGTATTGATATTGATATTGCTGTCAGGAAGGTTGCTCATTAAAGGAGATGAAAGCAATATTTAGCTGTTAAAGTAAGCACCGGATATAGCTGTATTTATTTCTTCTATAAATATGGCTTTTCCTTTTTTGCTGCATGTTACCCATGCATGTTACATGCAAGTTCAGTCAAATAGCAGAAAAGGCATATACACAAATTCATAGACACATTGGATGCATTTACACCTGTCACTATGGTGATGTTGTTACTGCCGTAGGAAGTAGGAGGAAGTACTAAATGATGGCATAGTAACTGCCTGCACTACCCCATGTTGCACTGTGCATGATTATTTTTATCCCCTAGGTCACCGCAGTGGTGTGCTATGTCGGGGGAACACATTGCTACAGCGACATAAGGGCTGGGCATGTGTTGATGCCCGTGGAAGCTATGTCACCATGTGATGTAGCGCCATGTGTAGATGTGCCCACTGGGTACATCTACACATTCATTAATGCACAGTCATTACCGTGCATTTAATTTAGTGCTTGTATAATCAGGTGCTAAATAAATGCACAGTAACCAGAGTTACCGTGCGGTAGCACCAGCAAACACCAGTTTTACTGTCCCTCCTGTGCAGTAGCATAATAATTCTGCGCAGTACCATATCATCACTGTCCATGCGGTGATGCACTACTGCACAGTTGTATTAGGCTACTGCGCAGTTAACAGCTTGCGTAGATATGCCCACTGAGATGAAAGCCAAAACTGCATGCTCCTGCAGAAGCTTTTGCACGTGGGGTCAATAGTGGAGGACTCAGGTACGGCTGATCCAAAGCAAACCCCCTATAATTGTGATTCATTATGAGATGTGTTTTGCATCTCAGGTTAATGTGAACTGGAACGCTAATGAGGATCTCTTTTTCTTGCACAGTTTGGCTTCATGAACCTCCTTGTATTCGGTGTCCTAGTGTCGCTTTTCTCTCTCAGGGTACAGACTGAGGCCACACACATTTGAGAGGAAGCCTGGTCTAGTGGTTGGGATGCTTGTTCATGTTTTGGAAGACTTAAAGTTCAAATTCCTCCTTTACCTCTTTATGCTAGTAACACAGGGCCAGGAAGTTAGTTATTTGGGTTCCTAACTCATGTTGACGTCCAACTACATAACCCACTGGCTGTGGACGTGATTTCCAAAATGGGGTGGATCCTGCTGTCTGATTCTTCTCTCTAGCTACTTCTCCAGTTTTGCATCCAGGCAGGTAAAAGACAGTTTCCTCAGCATAGTTTCAACCAAAGGCTGTTCCTATTTTGCCGTTGTTCATAAACCTAAATGTGCTTCAAAAGTCTGGGCTTTGGTCTCTCAGTGCCTTAGTTCCCTCTTCGGAAATGGGAATAATAACAATATCTACTTCAAAACAGTGCCGTGAGGACAAATAGATTAAAGAGTATGGGCTACATTAATAGCAGACAGTCACTGTCTTACGGTCCATGTTATAGCCACAACGAATGGGAAAAATGACGTTCAAAAGACTTGGAAAGCAATTTCAAAGAAAATGTTCATCTCTGTGCTATACCCTAGGAGACAGCCCAGAGAGAGAGAAGACAACGGGAGCTGTAAAGTATCTGCGTGCCCTTTTTTTTATTCTGCTCCAAGACCAAAAGGGCTCAGTGTTCGAGCAGCTGCTGTTTTAATAGACAGCTGTCCATCCCCAGCTGACCACAAGCTTCAGTGCAACCCAGAATTTCTCGAGTGCTGTATATCTGCCTGCTTCACCCCATTCCCTGCCCTGAGGTTGTGAGGAAAGCTTTATTCTGAGTCCAATATCCATATTGTAGGCATTTGCAAATCATGCTGCTGCTTTCATTTGGCTAAATCTCATCCTTTTTTTTTTTTTTTTTTTGGTCTGGTAATTCCATATATGTGCATGTGTTAAGAGATAATGGAACAGATAGAAGCTATCTATGCCGTCTCTGTAATTTCACGCTAGATATCAAGTGCTAGCAGAAGATGCCTCCTATAAATGTGTGATGTCCCATAAGCTTTCAAGGCTGTGGCAATCTTAGATAGGTGGATATTTAAAAAGCTAGACTTGTTAGTGGACTTTATAGACTTTAAAGGCAACCAGGTAGATGCCATACCCCTACTGAGATCAGTAAGAATTGGACACACAAATCCCTTTGGGAAACTGCTTCTGAGTTGTTCCATCGTGTTGTGTAAAAAGAGATAACAATCTTTAACTACAGGGGTTTCGGGAGATAAATATATTAAAATAGTCATGCTCAAATGGGATGCAGTGGGACAGCAGTTAACAACCTGTGGTCCATGGACCCGTGGGGGGTCTTCAGAGTAGGTCTAAAGGGTCCACAAAAGATGATTATAATCAATCAAAAGTATGTGAATACCCACACTCACAAATAAGAGGGGTCCGCGCCTTCATCAGAAATGTTTTAGGTGTTTGCAAATGCAAAAAGGCCGAAAACCACTGCAATAAGAGATACGTAAGCACTGAAGACAGATGAAACAGAACAGTGGACCTTCCATGTCATGGTAGTATGTGCTTGGTATGTTATTTGAGAGGCAAAGGGGGCAATATCTTCTTTTAAAGCATCTGATCGTTTCAATGCTCTGAACAGGACACCAGACGAGACAGGTCATCAGTTCGGTTGGATGCCATCATGGCGATACTCTTCTACCCAAGTCTTTTTAACGCCAAGTCTTCATCACTTACAGTACGTGCAACCCACTGTTTGAAGCAAATTCTTGAAAAATGTTCAGGAGGATTGAAGACTTATAGAAGCATTCATGGTATCATCATCCCTGGAAAAATCTTTTGATGATGCATAATATTTCCCCAAACCATGCTTTTCTGAGGTGTCTTCATGATCTAGAGATTGTTTTACACAGCACTAGGTCTCAACCACAGTCATGGTGAAGCAGAGAAAGATTCAGAAACCCTGGCACCTACTTGAACAAAGATTTGGAAAGGTAATTGTGCCCTCCTGAACCCTCTTCATGATAACATAGCAGGTGTAGTTGAATTAGGGTTTCTGTGGTGTCCAGAAAGGACAATGGGTTTAAAACTGCAGTGGCAGGATGGACTGCTATTCTGGACTGAAGCACGTTTTTAGAGTATAAGGAGCTCCAGGTCTAGAATAATAGGTCCAAGGTGCATTAGCAGGATCCAAATGTACTAGGAATGCTGCATGGGCAGTTGCAGGGGAGGCAGGTCTCAAAAAGCAGCCGGTACAACAACAGAGAATTAGGGTGCATTGCTGGATCTGTTTGGCGGCCCACCAAAAAGCATGTGGTGGGTTACGGTTCTTGTTCTCATGCAGAGCTGCGCTGAGGTCCAAAACTGGAGCAGAAAAGGCATGTTGCTTGACAGAACTGATCCCTGAACTCTACCATTTCAGAGGCAGAAATATTCACTTTCCTCTTCTCATAGGTGAAGGGCAACAGGAAGTATTCAGCCACTGAAATGGTTTAATGTTAGGTGGAAGATCTTTTAATGGCTGAATATTAGAATTTTTTGTTCCCAGGGCTGAATTACTCTGAGCCTGAGAAACATAATATTCGTTACTTCTTCTCATTTCTAACTCCCAAGTTACTCTCAGTTGAAGTGGGTGACCGAGCTGACTATTTTATAATAGCTACAACTGAAACGTGCCTGACTCGGTTCCTGGTTTTCCTCCAAATCACCAGTGTTAGCAAAAGCTATTATTATCCATGCTATGTCTCCCAGCATTATCCTCACTTGCAAAGGCTTTATCATCAAGATACAGTGTGAAACAATCTGAATCAAATCCAAAGACCTGAGCAACTTCACACACACGCTACGCACATCAGAAGCAACCCAGAAGGTATCTGACAGGGAACGGCTGGCTGAGATTATACAGCCTGTCCCCAGTGTCCACAAGTAATAGGCCAAAACCAATAGAAAGGCAGAATGTCAGTTTGCAGGCAGGCCTGATAACATCTCATGGATCAAAAATTCAATCTGCATTAAGCTCTAGTAATCCGCCGGTATCCCCCCTTCCCCCCTCACCCCCCACCTACTCTGACAGCTTTGGATGGGCAAGCATCTCATTTGAGAAGAAAAGGGAAACCAGTCAACATACTAATACATTGTTTATTAAGTTATGCTTTTTGAAAGAAAACTTTAACGACATATTCTGTTTTATCACCTCAGGGTGCGTACACACATATTAACTTTCTGACAGTTAAGCCAACTTAATTTTTCATGTTGACAACTGTCAGAGCATACGCATGTATGTAGAGCAGAGTTGATTTAAATGCAATGCAAAATAATATACCTCCAAAGTACATTGTCTTGAGTCGCATTAGTTAAGTCAACTTAGCTCACAAGATGGCTCCCACCATGTCAAGGAGCTGTAAGTGTGCACGCTCCAACATGGCTTAATTTAAATCATCTTAGTTAAGTCACCTTGGGCTTCTATACACATGACTGAGCTCTGCTCCAGCATGTGTTAATAAGCACACATTGGAGTAGACTCAAGTCTGTTGCAAGTCTGCTGGAGCGTGCTAATTAGCCACTGTGTCACATGTATTCAACATCCCCATCCCCAAAATGGCAGTGGTGGCACTATAATTAAAGCTCATTTTATAAGCTACTTTCTATGAGCTTTAACTAAAGCACTACCACCGCCATTTTGAAGCACAGGATGCTGAATACATATGATGCTTTGGGCACTTGAATTAAAGCCCTCCCACCTCTACCCCAGAGTACACAAACATGCACACACACTCAAAAACATCATTTATATATAAATTGTGTATATGTAATTTTAAATGCCTAGAGCATTAGCACTGATGCACTCATCACTTATCATGAATCTCACTCATGCTAAACAATCCTCTGGGCTTTTCTCACCACTACTTGTTACACGTTTGACGGTTTCTCACAGAATCAGACTTAATGTAGTCTCAGAGATATGTCATAAATAATTAAATTTGACAATTTTTGTGGGGGGACGGCTATGAGCTGAGAGAGCTTAAATCCCCTTAATGCAGAAAATATTGGGCAGGTTGCTATTTTCCCCCTACTCCAAGTGCAGGCAGAGGTAGCATTTTTCCAAATTCCTCCCATCTTATTCTCTTTGCACCTTGCCTTCCATTAAATGCTGAGGCTCATCATGTTGATATGCAGCATCTCATCTCAGCAGGTACATTTTATTTATTAAACATTATTTGAGAACAACTTTATTAAAGATGCAAGACACCAATACAATATGACGTAGTGCATAACAGCTTGGGGCCCACAAAGCTTTACCAAATTAAATGGCATTAGACAGTAGCCTGGGTACAGTGTGAATTACAGAATGGAGCATTGTAAAGGCATTGCAGAGTGAATAAATTAAAGCATTCAGTCACACAGCCAGTAATACAGGGAGACAGGAGCTGAGAGAGATAAGCAAACCATGGAAGCTCTGTCTGGAAAGAGTTGGAATCAGAGGAACAGAAAACTACTTTCAGATGGCAATGTTTTCAGAGAAGGCAGCACTCATGAGGGAGACTAGGGAAACCACTTCACTTTCAAAGCTGGATCATTTGCCAAGGGATAAGATACCTGAAGATTAGGCGTTGTCCAGAACCAGAGAAGCCAGGAACTTTTCGCTTGTCACATTTCCACTTTCATCTGTAGGTTTAATTATAGACAAAGGGCCCGTGTCTGAGTCAATTTAGTCTTCAGAAGTTAGTCTAAGATCCATAGATTGATCCGATAAGCACATGAACAGACATTCACTTTTGGTTCTGGAAATGCAGTCACGTGCCTGCAGTGGCCCAGGCCAGATGCCAGGAGGTGCTAGAGCATGCCTCCTTGCTCAGCTGGAGCATGGGAGGTGCAAAGTATCCTGGGATGCTGCAGAGCTGTTAGTTAACTTGAGTCTGAAGGGGATCTGGAACAGAGGTTCAATAAACTGATCTAAACTAAATCAGTGAAATCTGATACTACATCCACCCAGGTTTATCTTAAACCAGTTGAAGCCACTTTTAAAGTGTGTTATGTGCATTAAACTTCTGTTACGTTGCAGATTTGAACTGGTTTTCAATCATTTATACTGGTTTATGTTTAATTTCATAGTTTCATAGTAGGTAGGGTCGGAAGGGACCTGAGTAGATCATCAAGTCATACCCCCTGCCATGGCAGGAAAGAGTACTGGGGTCAAACAACCCTGGCAAGGTGTCTACCTAGACTCCTTTTGAACACCCCCAGGGTAGGAGCCAGTGCCACTTCTCTTGGAAGTTGGTTCTGGATCCTAGCCGCCCTGACCGTGAAGTAGCGCCTCCTGATGTCTACCCTGAATCTACTCTCAGTCAACTTATGGCCATTAATCCTCATTACTCCCGGTAGTGCTCGGAGAACAGGGACTCTCCCATAGCCTGCTGGTCCCCCTTGGTCAGTTTGTAGACAGCGACCAGATCCCCTTTCAGCCTTCTCTTGTGGAAGCTGAACAGGTTCAGGTCCCATAGCCTCTCCTTGTAGGGCCTGAATTGCTGTGTCCTGATCATGCGAGTGGCCCTCCTTTGGACCCTCTCAATGCTGTCCACATCCCTCCTGAAGTGCAGTGCCCAGAACTGGATGCAGTACTCCAGCTGCGGCCTGACCAGTGCCGCATAGAGGGGGAGGATCCTTGTTTCATGCTTTGTTTCTATTTTGGATGCTCTTTAGAGTTATATCATCTTAGAAAAGATTTCCAGGTCATCCCATAGATAGTAGACACCTCAGAAAGAAAGTGGGTAGTGTTTCATGTTTCATAGATTTCATAGACATCAGGGCTGGAAGGGACCTCGGGAGATCATCGAGTCCAGCCCCTTGCCCAAAGGGCAGGAAGTCAGCTGGGGTCATAGGATCCCAGCAAAGGGTTCTGTTAGTGTTCATCATTGATCAGTGCTATGAGTTATGACAAATTACATCACTGTAAACTGCACTTCCTTGTGGGCTACTCCATCTTAAAATGTATTATGGTATATAATGTTTTCCACGTGGTAAAGGCTGATGAGAGGATGTAGCAAAATGGTAGAACAAGATCCTCTGGGCATTTTTGGAGTTTGACTTTGCTTTTTGAAGTCACTGTGTTCACAGCCCGACCTCCTCACTATCATTCTCACTTTCATTTCCGATAGTGATGCAGTGTCCATGCCCTTAGAAATGTCAGCAAGAAAATCTCACTCTTCTTTAGAATAAAAAAGGAAGGACCAATGGTCTTTGCAAGATAAACTATGGAAAGGAAAGCTCTGGGATGCCAGGGGCAAACAACCCTACCCTACTTAAATTCTCAAATCCCTGATGCCACATACCTAGTCTTCCAAAATCTCTTTCAGTTATCTAGTCCACTGACCTTTTTTTTTATTTTTTTTTTGCTTTTTGCTTGATATCCTTTCCTACCACAATATTTCCCACATTTGAAAAATGTTTGATGGAGACCTGGCGGCCTTAAGACATGTTCAATGATGAGGGAGACAAGAAGCGCGGTCTGATGGACAAAGCATGACTTTGTCAGTCAGGACATCTAACTTGCATGCCATGACCTGCTCTGTGTCCTACATCTCTCTGTTTCCTCTCCTTTTGTTTTGAATCTTAAGGACAACAAATTCTTTGAATCAAAGATTGTCTCCCTGTACCTATTTGTGCAGTGCATGGCAGTGGGACTTTGATCTCATTTAGAACCTCTCGATACCACCTTCACACAAATCTGGAGGCTGACTTGTATTCAGCTGAAATGAGTACCATTTCAAACTTCTAGCAAACAGCTAACCCCATCACCTTGCAGGGATACAATCACAGCAGGAGAGAGCAGTAACTTTTCCATGGCTGTTCAATCCTTGACTTCTTTGCTAAGATTGTACACCAAGGTTACCAGTCATGGTATATTTTGTGATGTGAATTTTTATTCTCAAGAACAGCAGCTCCTTTCACTCCAGCCATGAAGCAGCAGCCAAATAGTCATAGGTTTCATTCTGTACAGCTGTGATACGAATAGCCTTACTCCAGTACCCAGCTCCTAATCTCCTAGCAAACCCACATGACTGTAGTTGGGACCCAGCTGAGCCTTGGATTTACCGGGGACAACATACTCCTGTTCCTGCTTGGCCCCAAAGAAAAGCAGCAAGCCTGTGGGCTGACAGCATGCTCCTCCATGCCCTCACTCCCTGGGCGAGACTGACAGCTTGTGAGCAGTGCCCTCTCCACTGGCTCATTCCCCGGGTCAGACTGAGAGCCAGAAGCTGGGCTCCACATGGGCCCGGGACTCAGCCCAACAAGAGTGCAGGCAGCCAGCACACCCAATGCTGCCTAGGGTATGGAAGCTACAATTTCAGGAGCTAATGAGAGCCCCTCTGGAGCTCTCAGCACTTGGTGGCTGCCACAGGGCACATGGGGGAAGGCAGAGGTCTGGGTTGGCCCAGGACAGCCCAGAACTTCCTGCATAAGGCACCCTGGCCTCAGAAAGGGGGAATACTGCTGTAGGCACTTGCCCATATCATGTGCCTCCACCAGCAGAGCCAAGCACCTATACTTGAAGACCAGCTCAACATGGACTCTTCCCATAGAACTCTGACTGTCAAACAGCCGCTGGAGGTCAGGTACCTTCAGGCGTCCCATGGGGGATTGTGATACCTGTGGCTCCATGCTACCCAAAGGGCTTGGCTGGAGACAGGCCAGCCCACTTGGGTTGGGCTTATAACAGGAGATGAACCCTGAAGAGTTCCAACTGCCTGGAGAAAGGTGGCTGTGTTATGCTACTGAGCCAAGGTGAGGCCTGAGGCAACCATGGGCGCTATTATTTAAGTTATTGTTTTATTCATTTTCTTACATGGCCTGGATAGCATTCACCACAAACCTTTAACAAGACTGCCCTGGCTCAGCCAATGTATGCTGACCCCAGGCCACTTGGTTTTCTTCCTACACAGACCTGTCTACCTAGTACATGAAGCTAGATGCCTAGGAAGACCAGGCACCTACTCTGATCACCAAGAGAACAGCCGGATGGAAAGGGGTGGGGTGTAGGGGAAGGGAAGCCCCACAGAAGTCTTAGACATCATGACCCACACCAGTCTCAAGAAACCCTATATAATCAGGTACCACCTCCTGATTTCCTTTTTAATTCCACAAAGTCATAGCAGGAAAGATAGGAGGGGAAAGTGAATAAGACACCTGTTTCATAGTTTTTTGGGGATGGAAGGGACCTTACAGATCATCGGGTCCAGCCCCCCTGCAAGGCAGGAAAGAGTGCTGAAGTCAGATGACCCAAGCAAGATGGGCACCTGTTGAGCATACAGCCTGTGCCACGGTGTGGCTGTTTGGCCCAGGTCCCTCTACAATGATAAATAGGCATCTCTTAAGAAAAAGGCCTGAAGGAGGAAAAGGGATTTTTTTTTCTCCTTTGTTTTAAGGAATACGGACAAATTTCCATTTTCCATGGGAGTTATTCTTGTGGATGGTTAAATGGATTTGGACAAAATATGAACTGACTCAGAGCTCTGACCCAAATTCACACTGAAACAAACCATTTTGACTTTCCAGCAACTTCCCTCTACTGAATACAAACACACACACTTCATTTTCCAGTCTTTTTTTCTTCTTCCACTCACTCAGGACTAGACACAAAGGTATAAAATACCCTGAGAGAAAGCGTTCTTCATACAGAAATTCGTAATGATTAAGTGGAACAAAAAAGTACAAATAATGTCAGGAGTGTCAGTTCTCTCAGGATTTCCAACCTGTTCTGGAGAACAACAGCAGATTCCTTCAATTGAGGGCAAGCTTCAGAGAAGAGATGTGAACATTTGGGACCAGTGGGCAGGTACCTGGTGAAGACAAGAGTAAATACACTCATTCTTACATAAGCATATGCACATTAGATGTAAGCAGCTGAGGCAGGATTATGCTTTTTTTTTTAACATGTATATGGTGTTCTTAGGTGTATTTATGGGATGGTCCCAAGCAAGACATGATCTGGATCATAAGGCAGAGGTGGTTAAACTAAGGTTCACATCTCAGAAGACATGGCAATAGTCCTGGGACCAGAGAGGACACGCTCAAGGAGAATTTGTAGTCAGAGGTGGCAGTGTTTCTGCTCACTGGTGGCCTCTTGGCCTTGCAAATAACCAACCAGAAGTGGGGATGCCCTTTTGAAATGAGGAGTGATGCTGACTAGTGTTTGATTGGACTGCTGAACTAAGAAATAAGAAGGTAATGGAGGGTTTAACTACTTGACTTGAGCATAGCAACCTGAGTCAGTCCTGCTCAAAATAATGTCTGCTGCCTCAGTTCTGCCCTGCACCAAACCCCAGAACTGAACAGCCTCAATCTCTGGGGAGGTACATCTCCAGATCAGCACCTTGGAGGGTCAGGTCCATCTCTTTTTACAGTCCTTTGGGATTCTTTTGCAGAGATATACAGGTTGATTACACATCTCTCCTGTCTTTATCCATTGATTCAGGTATAATGCTGTTATGAACTAATGAGGTTTTCAGCCACAAGGCGATACCTTACTTTAATGGATAGGCCCTGCAGGCCTCTTTTGAAGACAATTATTTCTTCTGTTATAGTGGTTTTTAGAAGTACACACTCATTTTGTATGGCAAAGAAATAACTTCTAGGTATTGTCCCCAAGCAGATGCACAAAACTAACAAAGACTCTAGGAAATTATTCTTAAATTTCCTCTCTGATATAGGAGCTATGCTTATTCAAAATGAAGAGAACTTTATCCCCTTAGGAACTAGATCTATAACCCAGGCCACCTGTTCCATTGGCTGCATGTGGAATATGACATTTCAGAAGTTTCCCTAGTTTTTTATTATTTGATTATTTTGTTTTCATTTAATAAGAGACAGCAGTTGGGATTCTGCTTTCCGTGTAAACAGACAAGGAAAATGCCTTGAAGTCAATGGATTGCCTTATTTGTATAGTGATGGTGCCTAGAGGATCCAGGCAGGGATCAGATCACCTTAGTGCTAGTGCCATACTCACACAACAAAGACAGGTTCCAACCCTAAGGCCAATTACAGACATTACACTTTTACCAGTAAAAGTGATGAGAAGCAGTCTATAGCCATAACAGAACAGAAGTCCCTCACATATGGACTGGTTTAAAAATGGCAGAGCCTGTGGCAGAAGACCACCTCTGTTTCTCCCCAAAAACTCGGCTCTGTGACAATTTAGTTAGGATGGGCCCTGCAGAGGTATGTCCCGGGGAACCAGAACAGGACTTACCCACGGCAGCGGTGGAGCCCGAGCGGGACATCTGCCGCTTGTTTACACCGACGCAACCGGAAGTTGGCGTCGGTGCCAGCAAATGGACGCGGGTGATAAAAGTGGCTGCTGAGAGAGGACGGGGGGGAAGAACAAGCTGGGAGGTTCGCACCAGCCGAGGCAGAAGACCCTAAAGGGGAATGGGCCATGGACCCCCCGGTAGGAGGGACAGGAAGCTCCCGGGCAGGACGAGTTGCCAACTGCTCAGCTTGAGGAGCAGAGAACTCTGGGGACAAGCAAAAGGCTAAGTCCCCAGAGAGCAGGACAGGGAACCCCAGCAGGGAGCCGCAGCTTACCCAGGAGGAGGGGAGGATACCAGCCACGGCCAGCTGCAGGACGATGAGTGAGGAGCAGCAGACGAGCATCAAGGATGAGGAATCAAGTGATGGGGAATTTTGGGACTGAGAACCCAAGACACACAGGACTTGCAGGTCCTGGGTTGGGACGCCGGTGCGGGAACGCGACGTCTCCAGGGAGGGTCGGGACCCGGAAGAGCGCTGAGGAGGCGCTGTCGGGCGGAGCTTGACGCCAGCCGGCTACGGCCATAGACTAAGATAGGGATTGCCCAAAGGGGGCCTGGGAAGGTCCAGGTAAGAGGCCCAGCCAGTAGGGCTGTGGGGGCCTAGCTTTCAGTTTTTCGGGTTTGTTTTCCTGTTAAAAGGGATACCCCAGCTGAGGGGTATAGCCGGAGAGCTTGGGTCAGGGACCCCACAGTGAAACCCTGCCTTGGCCGTGACCCAGTCCCGGGTCAACCAGGACACGAGGAACCCTAGGATAAGGGTCGGTCAGACCGGTGAGGCAGTCGTAGGAAGCTGGGTCACACATTAGAAGGGAGCACCAGAGGAGGTGTAAGGCCGGGGTGCAAGGGGTGGTGGAGCCCCGCAATGTGACCGCCGAGAGATCCCGGGCTGCGAAGTGACCAGGAGCCGTCCTAACTGAACCTAAACAACAAGTCACGGCAGGCGAGATCTAGGGCGGGGAATGGACATCATAACACCTACTCCAAACCAGTAGCATTCCAGGCTGATCAGCAACGGTCCTCCTTCCACAGACTACCCATGGGGAGGACCCCCTCTCTCCTCTCTTCCTCCAGTCCAGCGGTCACAGGGTACACACCTTACCCTATCTCTTTAGGTAACCTGAGCTGGATACACTCCTAAGGGAGGGGGGGAAACTGCTCCCTCTGCCTACATGACTGGCATCACATACCTTAGTGAGGGGCTTGGGCTCCCTGGTGAGCTAAAGGCTGCCAGTCTGCCCAGCGACCCGTGATGCATTTCAAATTGGTTGGCTGACAGCCAACAGGTGCTGGTGTCCATTGGGCCATGTAAATGAGGTCATAAGGGCTATATAAGTTAAGGACTTCCCAGGAGGAGGGGGCAGCAGCCATGAGGGAAACTCAAACTCTCTCTCTCTCTCTCAAAACGCATGATCAATGAACTGCCTGCCTCCAAAGGGAATCTCCACCTGTCTCTGGATGATACTTATGAGTAAGCTAACTGAGATGCAACTAGATATATAGCTTGCAGTAACTCAGACGAGTGCTCAAAGGCTACTCCAGCCACCCTGTTTGCTCTATGGGATTTCTCTGATACCACTCAACTCTGTACCCTATTTCAACCCTACTCCTTCTACCCAATAAAGTTTACCTTTTTATCTAGCATGAGAGACTTATTGAGATTGGGTCTAAATTATGCCTTGGCGTCCCCTTTGTTCGGCTGACTGAGGAAGACTAATACTTGTGCCTCCGACTGAGGGAAGCACCCCAAGTTCTTGAAGTGAGTCAAATACCCTCGAGGACTACTAGGCCTGTGTTTCCCAGGGGGTACAGGGCCAAGATCAGTCCAGACCCTGGGTTGTGGCAGCATTACCCCCAGGCTTGGGGGTGTGCTCCAGGAAGGGGATCAGCTGCATGTGAGGCACCCCCAGGGAGGCACTCGGAGCCTGGAAGGTGGTCGGGTGCAGTGAGGTGGGTGGTTCAGCACAGGAGCACCTGCTACTGGCCTGCCACAGAGCCCGGTCTAAGATTTGCCCCCCACTAAAGGGCAAATGTGTGTTCTGTTCATTACCAATCTAAATTATACCATTTACAGAAAACTGTGTAACATATCAATTCCACCTCTGGCTTTTTAAATGTCTGTAATTAACTTAAGAGTTCACATTCTAATGGCTACAACCTCAGATAACTTTAATCTGGCTCCATTCAAAATAATGGAGATATACCCATCTACATCACCTGAGAATCTGGCCTCTAAAAGTGTGACCTGAGGATCACTCCAAAGGGTGTCACACTGAACCATGGCCCACTCCATGCTCTTTAGCCCCGGCAACATCCATGCCTATTGGCATAGTCCCAGTAAAGTGGTTAAATCACATTCATTTCACCGAGTGGTGTGTTTGAAGCAGGAATAATCACTGCTCAGGCAGCCTCTGACTTAATGGCAGATCAGTGAGAGGGCAGGCAGGGCAGGGCAGAGCAGAGCAGCAGATCAGGCAGTGAGTCCAAAGGAGGGAACAGAAAGCAGAGTAGCAGATCAGGCAGGGGAAGAGGATCAGAGTGGCACTTGGGGTGGTCACAGGGCTTAATTTTTGGTACACCCACCAAAAAAAAGGTTCCCCCGCACTCCCAGTGCTCCTTAGCTCAGTCCTCAGGCAGGAAACACATGCCCTAAGTGCTTAGACCAGGAAGAGGTTAGAGGTCTATGGCTCAGTGCTGCGTGCAAATAAAAGCAAGCAAATAAATATAAATAAAACATAATATTGCTGTTCGTCCGACTCCCACCAGGTGTTAGAGGGAAAATAAAATGCTCTCCCACTCCTTCTCCTCCACCCTGCCGCTGCCCTCTTAGAGGGTCACCAGATGGGGACTGTCATCACCCCATTCAGGGACGGGGATTGAGTTCTTCCTCGCTGCGGTGCTTTATGTTTGCATGCGGGGGATGCTCTGTAGCCTCGCACAGAAATAACACAGCGCACATAGCAGCTGTGACAGCACGCAGCTCTCAGCACCAAACCCAGTCCCCCCGTGAGACTCAGGGGCTCACACATGCACATATGTAGCAGCAGGGCCAGAGCTGTAGGCTAAACTTTTGTACTTTCTTCTACGAAGCCAGAAACGGATCTGGTGCCCACCATGAGCTACTGCACTTGACAGCATTTTTTTTTCTTTCCACAAGTATTTGCTTGTTGTCTCCAAGCTCTTCTTCTTTTTGTTTTTATATAAATCAACTTACTTCCTATTCAGCCATACATGTGCTGCTCCGCTTTCTGCTCCCTATCCAGTCTGCTGCTCCGCTTTCTGCTCCCTGTTCTCCCAACTACCAGGAAAAAGGAAGAATTTCCATTTTCACTCATAAGGAAAAAAGTTGATTTAGCTTTAGCTAGGCAGTGACTAAAAGGGGACATCAAGGACTGCAGACACTCCAGCATTTAGCTAGATGGCTTGATCTGAAGCAGTGATTCTCAATGATTTTCAACTATAAAACTTTTTGGAAGTTGGCGGCATCCCAGCTGAGAACCACTGACCCGGAGGAATACATGCAGCAATCTGTTCTCATCCTGATTCTACCACTGATTCACTGTACATCCTTGTTCAAGCCACTTCATCTCTGTTTCAATACACTCCTGTTCCTAGTGTGGGTTCGTTAATGTCTATATGCCACTGTGAACTTGTAGTATAGACACATTTGGGTTTGCCGGTGTGTTCGTTACGTGTTGTTTAAACACCCTTTTTTTGCAGCTACCGTAGACTATACTTGTATTAACTGTTCACCTGCCGAATCAAGTATTTGGCTTATAATATGATTTATATGGTTTAATCATTTAAAATAAATATGGTTTATACTTAACGCTTGCATAAGCAATGATGACCCCAGATAGAGAAAGGGTGATCTGTGAGTGAGCTGAAATCAGAGATGCATCCGTTCTAACACCGACTCGTGTAGGAATATGTGGCTGGTGGGGACCTCCTGGGTCATCGGATCCAGTTCCCACCTATCACAAGCCGTACTGTCTTATAATGCCTTTCATAAACCAATCAAGCTCTGTCTTCAAACTAGTTAGGTGTTCCAGAATTCCTCTGCTGTCCTGGTTAGAAACTTCCAAATTTCCAGCTTAAATTTGTTCCTGGCCCAGGCCGCAGAGAATCCTGGATACTCAGTTTTTCCAACTTTCTGTTTTTAGGTCAAGGCAGAAAAGCACTTCAGAAGCACCAGCTGACCCACAAACCTGGTGATGTTGACTGCGGAGCCCCACATGAGCATATATTGGCATGAGCAAATATTTCGCTATGTGAGTAGGTCCAAAAAAAAAAAAAAAAAGATGGTTAGGATCTTTTTTCTTTCCTAATGCTGGTAAAAAAACCTGTAACAATTCCTAATTGCCTTATGATTCTTCCAAAATCCAGCCTGAAAATGAATTGACCTGGGATGAAGTGATGAACTCAAATTGCTGAGCCTTCAGGAGACCTTGCTATCCTCTTTTCTTGTCCTCCCAAGAAATAAAGCCCATGAAACTGAGACTCCAACGGAAACATCTTCCATCAGTGTCTTGGCCAGCAGAAATGGAGGAGTGTGGGGAAATTTTGGAAGAGTTGTCTTCATAGAGAACTTCTAGACCTTGTAGGAACATCTAAATCATCACAGTGAATTGGACAACTGGGTCCGTCTCGCATTGGACTCGCTCTGAAATGCATAATCCCCACGTCCCCCTTCAGAGATGAGTCCAACCCCAGCTCCCTGAGCGAGGCACCTGGCAGCATTTGCAGTCCAAAGGAAGGAGTGGGTGTTCGCCAGCGCAGCCAACACCTGGGCTGGCAGCAAATTTGCTGATCTCGCTCTTTGCCAGTTATGTTGCCTTTAACACATCCAGATGGTTTGGCACATCTCTTCTGAATAGTGTAATCAGAGAGGAATGGCCTTACTCGCTGGCTCGGGGAAGCGCCAGCAGTGAACTCTACTTGGAAACACCATCCCAAGACCCCTCCGTGAGCATTCATTTGCCTGGATGCTATCAGCAAAAGCACCTGAGTCTCAGTGTGGAACAAAACACTTTGACGGTCCTCTTCCAGCTCCTACCCCCTCAGCTCAGGCAATATTTACTCCCATGGTATTTCCCTTCCTTTACCAGACTACTTGCCATTAATTATTGGCAGACTAGTTGCCATTAATTATTAGTTTCAGGAACAGCAACTTAATGAAGATAAATGATTCTGCAGTCCCCAGAATACAAGGCCATTTGGCAGCTGTAGGAAACCGAGGGGTGGGCTGCATCCAGTTCAAAGTACGCAGATGCTCACAGCATAAGAGCCATCCCCAGAATGGCTGCTAACTGGCGCCCTTGGCTGCAGCCGTTGCAAATGGACTGAGGACTGAGCGGGCCAAGGAAGGTGAAGTGTCCTCTGAGCCCCCGGAGATGACAGCTTTCAAGTGGCCCAGAAATGCATTGGCAGGGATTGCACAAAGGTACCTTGCAACGCAGCTGCCTGTTTTATTCAGTGCATTAAAAAAAGGTGCCTTTCTCCAGTGCTAGCAATAAGGCGTTTCTCAGCAGCCCCTACTTTTCAGGGCCATCCAGTTTACAACTACCAGCACGGCTGAAAGTTGTCCAGGGTTAAACGAGAACAGTTTCTCCTCTCCTCAATTTAAGGCCAAACGGCTTGAACTCCAGGGCCCTGTTGAGAAAAGTCATGTGAAGATCCTGAGACAGACATCACATGGCCTCCCTCCTGTGGTGGGAGCTTCCCCGTGAATGAAATGTTTTCAAATAGAAACATTTGAAAGGAATAAAGGAAATACCCAGAGGAAATAAGGCAAAGGTGTGGGATTTAGCAGCTTGCAGGGACTTGGAAATAGTGAAAAGCTTTAGTTAAGAGGGTCCGAGCAATTCATTTTCTGGCCCCAAGCTTATTCTCAGAAATTCCTTTGCTGGTTTTGCTAAATATTAAAATAAGTGTGTAAAAAAAATAATTAAAGCCCTTTGCCAAATGATAGCCATTTGAGGACAAAAATGTTTGGGCCGAGTTCTTCTAAAGGCTAAGTTATAAGCAGCTGAAAGCAGGTTCTCATAATAGGAAGTGTCAGGTAACCCTAACGTTAGGCAGTATTACGAACTTTGTATGCCATATACTGTAATTGCTTTTTTTCTCCCCCTTCTGTCATTTTTTTTTTAATCTGTCTTCTCCACTTTTGGTTTTCTCACTGATTCTGCATTGCTTTCATTTGTCCCATAGGATATGCCACTTACTGCATTTTTTTAATTGCTTTTTCTCCTTTTCACTTTAATAATATCTGTCTTTATTTCCTACATAGGAGAGCAATAATAATTTGCAAATCCAATTTGCCATCCCATTATGTCTGAGTGGATTTTAAAAAGTGCCCAGTTTTGTTCCCAATCCTAAAGGTGCAGATATACCAAAGGAGCCAGGAATTACCAGTATTAAAATGACTGGTTTTTAGTATGAAAATGAAGGCAAGCCAGTACAACTGAATCCGGGACCTTAACTGGATTATTCTCCACACTTTATTATATACCATACACCTAATGAAATGGTGAGTCCGGACATGAGTCTTTGTTTTATGTAATTAGAAGAGCACACAAGCCATCATCATTAGTGGTTCATAGCTTGGAAAAGAAAAGATTATTCCAAATTGGCCCCAACTCTCTAGCTGATAAAGCAGGCAGCTACTATGGCACTGAAGAGAAAAGTAATATGACAAGCAGTTTGTAATGATTAACAGGCCTTTCCTTAATTGCACAATCAGTTGTTTGTTCCACCTAATTGAGTTGCCTTCCAGTAATTATTCTTTGCAGTTCTTTATGCCACTGTCACACACTCGGCTCTTCACACCGTTACCTTGGCTCACATACCTCCCATGACTTTACAGCCTCATTCAGCTCAAATTGAATCATCTTTCAAACTGCCCTGGAAGGAATGGTTGGGTTTTGCAGCTTGCATTCCACCACAGCCAAAAATACAGGGTGCAGAATCTCTCTTCTCTCTCATCCACCTCTGTTGCATGGTTTCACCATGCTTTCCAGCAAAATCCATCAATGCTGTAGAGTCCTTGAAGCCTTGAGTGCCTGTGTTTCATTTTGTTAGCCCTGGCGGTATCCGGTAGCATGATGCAGTTGTATTTTGCATAGCCTGCTTCCACGTTGCAATATTGTCAAGAGGTCCATTACCGACATGATGCCAACAGGAAATCAGCCAACGTTTAACGATGAGGCTGAGGCACACTTGGGGAAAGTCAGTGTTTATGTGATTAGTAAACTAAAAAAAAAATAAAAGAAAAAAAGAAAAATGAATACAGAAAAAAATGTACATTGTGACTGAAAGAGTGAAACGCCTATGACAAATGGACGGGAGATGGCTATGGAGCCCAAGTTCCCTACTCACTGCTGTCCATAGTATCTTACCTGCATCTCCTCACACTTTGTGACATTTTCTAGTTGTTGCATTGGCTGGAGCCTGTTAAAAATTACCCATTTCCTATGCAGCCGTTTCGGGGTTTGAATATAAAAGAATCAGTGAGGAAGTCATAGAGTCCTAGGATCCCCAGAAGGGCCTGGTGGAGTACAGTCCCATAGCAGCTAAAGCAGTGGGGCCAACCGTTTTGGCAAACATACCACAAAGTAAGGTCCACACCCTTCCTGAGTGCCACTGATCTCCTTTCCTGTGCTCTCCCCCCAAGCTGTAGTACACATACCCCTGGGGGTACGCAAGACATCTCTGGGGCGTACACGGGTAGATTTAATATTCATTCTAATAATAATTGGCATTTAAGGGGTTAAAATATAAAACGTGTGCTGGTAGGGGTATGCAGGCAGCTGGTACATCTGGAAGGGGGTACGCAATAAGGAAAAGTTTGGGAACCTCTGTCCTAGCCAACCTGCTCTTCCTCCTGCTTCCTGCACGATCTGCCTCTTCCCTAAGCAGCTAGGTATCCCACACAGAGGCTGCCGATGCCACTTGTCCCACAGATCGGCTACCCCTGGGCTAATGCAATGGCTAGGTTGCTTGAACTGCTACTAAATAGTACAGCTGCACAAATAATGGAGTTTTTGGCTGAATGGCTCTACCAGAACATCCTGGAAAAAATGTAAGTCTAGCTGAAATGCGATTTGGGTTGGTTTGGTGTTTTGTTTGCTGGGTTAACCTGAAACTTCCCTCTCTTGAATGAAACCGCCGCTTCAACTGAAGTGGTGACTTTCGGTTTTAGAGACCAGAAGAAAACTTGTCATCATTTCCCAAACCCAGACAATCAACCAAAGACCCAAAAAACATCTGGCTTATTTCCCTGCTTTGTACCACATATAGACGTCTCAAAAGATGCTACTGGCTCTCATGTCTTCCATCTTCGAGAAGGTTAAACCACTTGAACAGGCTGGCTTTCACCCTGGACACAGGACTTGTGACCAAGTGATGGTGCACACTATGTATATTGAAGCCAGGTACCAGTGGAAAAGGATCACAGGAGCTGCCTCCATTGATTTATCAACAGCTTATGATACTGAATGGCGAGATGGCCTCCGGCTGAAAGCGGCAAGGGTCATCAGATGCCAGAGGACCCTCCACCCTTTATCAATGCTCCTGTCTAACCGGCGATATCGTGTCCATCTAGGAACACTGTCAGCAGAACCCATCTACTAAATACCGGTCTCCCACAAGGATCAGTCCTTGCACCAGCACTTTTTAATGTCTACGTAAGTGATCTTCCTGTCACCACCAGCCAGAAACTCTGCTATGCTGATGACCTGGCGCTTGCTACTCAAAGAAGGACCCAGGCTGAAGTCCAGACAGATCTTTGCAAAGACCTCAAGTTCCTTGAAGAATATTTCACATGTTGGAGACTCCACCCAAATCCAAGGAAAAATGCTGTCACATCATTACATCTGAACAACGCCCGTGCCGACCAGAAACTCACCATCACTCCGTGGAGAAGAAGTTAACCATGAGAGGTTCCCAAAATACCTCAACATAACTCTTGATCAGAGCCTCATCTTTTGTGAACATCTACAAAAACATTGTTAAAAAACATGAAACAATGAGCTAACCTTGTGCATTAACTGGCTGGAACAACATGGAGAGCAAATGCACCCACGCTTCGAACATCCACTCTAGCTCTTGTTTTCTCTGCAGCAGAATATTACTCCCCAGTCTGGAACAAAATCTTGCGCGCAGAGTTTGTTGATACCCAGTGAAATGCAGCTATGTGGATTATATCAGGAATGCTGAAAAGTACACCATCGCCATGACTTCCAGTCCTAGTGAACATTGCTCCCCAGCAGCTCCACCATGATGCCACATATGTAAGGGAATAGCATAAGGCCATCGGTAACACAAACCTCCTGATCAACGAGGATATCGCCATACCACCACTGGATAGGCTCAAATGTAGAAAACCCTTCTAGAAATACGCCAAGAAGGTCTATGATGATAACAAGAGCACCGAAGAACAAGAGAAGGAAGCCTGGGCAAGTACAAACTTGTCACAGAAATACATCATCAGCAACCCTACAATTCCCCGGCATGGGATTTGAGCTACTGAGAAAGATTTGATCCTCCCTGAATTGCATCCAGACACTTCATGGAAAATGTGGACACCTACTTCATCAACGGAAAATCAAAGAGAGTCCAGGTTGCAGGGTTGCAACTGTGGCGTGATTTTTTTAGATGGGCAGTCATTCACAATGCGTTGCACTAATTAGAGTATTTAATGGTGATCGAAAATCAATCCACGCAGCTACGCCCATGGAGGAATCCGCCGCTGCCCGTCAGACTCACCAGCCAAAAAGGCTGCGCACCACTGATCTAGTCCAACAGCCTGCCTGAGGCAAGATTATCCCTATATAAACCACTTGATCGAACTCCACCAGTAGGTTTGGTTCCCTCAGAAACCCACTGTTTGCAGTAAAGTTATTATTTATTTTATATATTACTCAGCTCTACAGGAGTCATTGGCCCCTGGTGGTATGTTCAATCTAGTAACACACCTATTAGATAAACTGCATACATTGGATTTACAGCAGAAGATCCATAGCAAGGGGCCAGGTCTTTAAAGTAGAGACCTGATGCAGACACAAGAGAAGTCAGGACAAACCAAGGCAAGGTGGGATGTGCGCAAAGTGGTCTGTAATGTCTGCAGTGCCAGTGCATTACTGTGCATTATTTTCTGCAGAAAAATGCAGAAAGAGAGAGATAAAAATCGACTGTGCACTTACTTCCAGTAAGTTTAATTCCTTTATTATTTTGGGGGGTCATTCCTTAAAGCTGCAAAGCGGTGATTTATTCCGACTGAAAATTGCAGCACCTTTTGACACACTTTCATCAACATCCTTCAGCCATCATTTCCTTCCAGCCAAAGTGCAAATAACGCAAAACACACAGCTCCTTTCCCACTTTGCTAGTGACAAACAATTTCATTTTTGCTATGCGCAAAAGGTGAGTCCTTTCCTCTGTACCTGAATGTGATTTTATGACTGCTAATAAAATTAGAAGGGTTGCACTTTAGATGAGAGACTACTTGAAAAACCTTGGTTGTAGGAGGAGATTTTCCTCTCAGTTCAGCAGATTAAATTGTTTTCATCTTTATAGGAATGAGTTAGATTCTGCCTGGTTAATAATACAGCACCCATAATGGCAAGATACCTATTCACTGAGTCCCTGGAAACTCTCAGAAATGTTTAAAGAATCAGAATGACCAGAATATCTCCCAGAAATGCATCTTTTGGTCTAATGAGGTGACTCAGTCTCTAGATTGATAATGAATCAACATACCTAGTGTGGCAGTAGGAATCGTTGCTTCTAGCCACCATGTCTTTGACCTAAAATGAAGGACTTTTCAAGCCACAGCCATTTAAGATCTTCCAGCAGTGTTTCACAGAGTAATGTTAGTTTTGCTGTCCTGGCCAAATTCCATTTTATACTTTCAGGTGGATCTACAATCCTCTGGGGTTTTTTTATCCTCATTCATTGTTAAGCAGCTGTCAAGTTCCACCCCAGAGGTGGTTTCTTTCCAACGGCAAGTGAAATTATTCCTGTATAAACAGAGAAGGATTTTTATTTTTTTAATGAGTTTTGAGCTAATTCAAGATAAAAAGATGCTTTTATAAAGGCAGGATGATTTATGATGATTTCCTCCCCATCTACTTCAAGGAAATGCAGGGAGAAAGAGACAGAGCTATCAGCAATTCAAAAACACTCTTAAGAATTTGAGACCAATTTGGCACTATTCATTAACTCTATTACATGATAAATTATTGCCGAGATGCAGTATTTAGAATTCTAATGGCCTCGGCAAGGGTGGCACATTTCTTTTTAGAGGATTGCTGGGAGCATTTGTTTTGTCCTCGCCAGCAACAGCAAGGAAGAATTAAACACAGAGTGTGTGTATGTGTGCGTGGGTGGGTAAATGGGCTATTCTGCTACGGTACATACATATCAACCAGTGAAAGTTTTTCTTTTTTTCTTTTTTTGTCAGCAGACTCCTCAGGAAATGCTCCTGTAAACCTGCGTTGTTCGAGGACTAACACATTTGCAGAAGCTCCGGCTTCCCAGCCAAAGAAAGGGTAGATTCAAGCTGGCTTCGCAGGCAAAGTTGAATGACGTTTGTCCACAAAAGTGACTCAAATTGGTTCTGTATCAGTACCCATGAAATGTAGCATGTCTGAGTTCACTAAGTGCCTTCACTTCAGATTGTACTATTATATCGAAATGTAGAAAATGAGGGTTGAAGGGACTCAGGAGGCCACGTCTAGTCCAACCCCCTGCTCAAAGCAGGACCAGCCCCAATTGCATCATCCCAGCCACGGCTTTGTCCAGGCAGGTCTTAAACCCCTCCAAGGATCGAGCTTCCACCACCTCTCTGGGTGACCTGTTCCAGTGTTTAGTACCCTTCTCATGAGAGTTTTTCCTAATATCCAAACTCAACTTCCCTTGCTGCAACGTGAGCCCATTGCTCCTTGTCCTGTCATCTGCCCCCACTGAGACCAGCCCAGCTCCGTCCTCTTTGCAGCCCCCCTGCAGGGAGGTGAAGGCCACTATCAAATCCCCCTCGCTCTTCTCTTCTCTAGACTAAATCAGCCCAGTTTTCTCATGCTTTCGTCACCAGTCCTGTCCCCCAGCCCCCCAACCATTTCCATTGCCCTCCGCTGGACTCTTTCCAATTTTTCCATTTCCTTTCTGTAGTGGTGGGCCCAAAACTGGACACACAACCTATGGCGGGGAGGAGAGAAAAATTGCCATGCATCTTAGGTAAAGAGCAAGGAAGACAAGAGTACCAGAAATGCCTTCCCACTTCAATGGCAGGAAATATCTTGGGTTTATACAGATTCAGATGATCCTAGGGGGACGGCCATGCTCCATGCTACACAGCCAGAGGCTTCCTTTGTGAATATGGGCACGTGGCTTGATTTCCTCCCATACACGTCAGTCCATAACCTGCAGGTGAGAATCTCTTTCCCTTGCAGAGATGTGTCAAGGATAAGATCGTGAACGTTTGTCAGGGGCTCAGAGGGTGATGGGTAGCTGTCTCTAGTGAGTGATGGGTAGCTGTCTCCAGATCTTGGTTGGGAAATGTTCACAGTATCAAATAGGAAACATTTTTCCTCATTGAACATTTCTGGACCTGTCCCACACAGACTGATGTTATTACTGATTTTTTTTTCAGTGTACTTCTTTCTGTATATGTTAACAACAGGGATTTTCAGCAAAAGAAAAAAACATGCCCATACTTCCTAGCTTGTTCCAGCACAGCCTGGTTCATGGATTTGGACCTTGCCATTGGGGGGTAGGGCTCAACAGTCTTTAGCGGCTCAGCAAAAATGTCCTGAGTTTATGTTTTAAGGGGCTTGCTTGGCAGATTCTCCTTCCCACCTCTCACCCCCTCCTGCATTTCTCACCACCGTCCTTACAAGGGAAGGAGACGAATTTAGCCATGCTCACTTTTCATGAAGAAAAGCCAAAGACTCCCGACGTGACTGCTATATTAGGCTTTGTTTTAGCACTGTGCCGCCTATGTGAGAGGCGCCTCAATGTATTCCCTCTGCTCCTCCTGCAGCGCAACAAAAATTCCTTGTGACAATATAAAGCATAAAACAGCAATGCTACGGGAAGGGCTGGCATTAGCATACCCGCTGTCCAGGTATATTAACCCTGTCTGAGGGCACACAGCAGAGCAGAGCTGCTACTCGAGTATTTCCTTCCCATGGCAGGCAGTGTTTCCTACTGAGATTATGCACATCTGCATTTAATCAGACCCACATTGACAGCTTCAGATGGAGGCTTGATTGCTGATTAGCGTGAGCTGTGCCTTGGTGGGTGACTGCTCTCAGTTGCCTTGAAAGGCTTCCTTGCAAAATGAGAGTCTTTTCATGGGCGCGTGCTGCAGGCTGGTCTGGGAAGGAGTGTGAGGCTCAGAGTGCTGGAGGCAGCTGAGTAGAAATCCCAAACCTAACCTGGTGATTGCAAAGAAATAAGGGGTCTCCAGGAGAGGCTGCTTGATTTTTTTTTTTGCAGCTAAACATGCTAGAGATGAGTCATAGGATGGATTCACTCTAGCTGACAGAGGAGATGCAGCTTGCACCCTTCGGGCCTCTGAGGGAGGACATATATAATACTTCCCCCCCATTGAAAGGCAGCTTTCAGGTCTCCTGATGGTGTGTGTCTGCAGGTGATGCATCAGCAGAGGCTTGCATGAATTAATGCCTCTGCAGCCTGCATAGCCTGTTCCTGGGACTCTCGCCGTCCCTTTTGGGTGGTGAACTTGTCAGACCTTTCTCTGCGCTAGGAGTGCTTGGTGTGCCTGCTTGGTGCTGGATAAGTGGTGAAATGATATTTCAGGCCCTAAAAGTGTAATGAAGAAGCCTCTGGAGTTACCTTGAGCTATGCCAGGGAGGGACCTCAGCCGAAATATAAGCTGGAACTGGGGACCGTCAGGGGAAACACCTCCGGTCGGACCAAAGGGAAGCAGGATAGTAAGGATGCAACTTTGGGCAGAAGGAAGAGAAACAAAATCTCTCTGCAGCTGGCAATTTTTTCAGGCTGAGTAGAGGTATGGGGGAATAAATGTACAGCTTCAGGAAAAAAAAATCAGCTATTTCCTACCTACCAGGAAACTGCTGGCAGGCTGAAGCAATAGCTGGGAGAAAGGGCCATGTCTGCAACAACCCATTATCAGCCCATGCGATAATGCACAAATCTTAATGGAAAAGCTGAGCGACTGCCAAAGAAAACAGCCAGAGGGGAGAGGTGGAGGGTGGCCCCATGCTCAGAGCTCCTAAATCATTTCCAGGGGCCTGGGGAAATGGGGCTGCTTTGTGAATGCTTTGCACTTTGCCTTTCCAGTTCTGCATTTTCTCCCCACCATTTCTCTTCCCCCCCCTGGACTCTTCATCTCCATGGGTTCCCATTAGGTTTCTTTTCATGCAGGTATACCTGCTGGCCATCCCCCCACTCCCTCCCTCTGGGCTCTTTCACCTTCACCTCTCCAGACTTCGGGTCTGGTTCCCCTGGCCCTTGTTCTACCTAGGGCTGGTCAAAAAGACATCCACCCACCCAAGCTGTAACAGAAAACTGGGTTTTCAAGAGAACAATATCCTGTGAAAAACATTGCTTTCTGTGGAAGATTTCATTATTTCATCACCAAACACAGGTCTCCAGCCCAAACCGGGATGTATTTCAATTCTGTTATGCCATGACAGTGCCTCAGGGGGGTTGTTGTTCATTTGCTTCGTGTCTCCCTCCTCCTCTCCAGGTTTCCCAGTCTCACTTCATTTTGCATGATACATGGCCACCTTCCCCCCATAGAGAAGGGAGACTGAAGTGCATTCTGGGAACTCGAGTTGACCAGCAAGTTGGCCTGCAGAGAAGAAGGGGAGCACACACAGGGACTGGCTAATGTTGTGGCAATCTGTGGTTATATCCTATTTCCAGAGAGTGATGCCTGCTTTAAAAAAAGGGTCTCCTCATTTCTCAGAAGCTCCAGAGAGGAGCTGAGCACATCTTTTGCCTCCCACTGGATACACTAGGGATATGTCTACGGTGCAATGAATGCAATGCATGTAGGCCTACCTGAGAGTGGTTTAAACTAGCTAGTCCAACTCCTGATAGCAAGTATAGCTGCAGTAGCATGGAGATAAGTGACAGCTGCAAAACATGCTTGCTAAGCCGGGTAAATACTTTTGTCAGTTATTCCATCTTGCAATGTGGCACACTGGCTATCCCACTAGCAATACTTAATAAAAGGTCTAGGAAGGCAAGCCATGTGAGGAGAGCTTGAAGGAAATAGGCACGTTCAGCTTGTGGAAAAGGTGCTTAAGAGGAGACATGGCAGCAGTCTTGAAATATCTGCAGGGCTGCCATAAAGAAAGGGGGAAAACACCTTTTCTCTCTTGCTGCAGAGAGCCAGATGTGGCTAGAAGTTGCATCAAAGTAGGATTACATTGGATACCGGGAAAAAAATTCTTCACTGTTAGAAGAGCAAGGCACCAAAGTTGTAGACTCTCCATCACTGGAGGTGTTCAAGATAAGGTTGGTCAAGGATAATCAAGGAGTAGCTATGCTGATGCCCTACTGTAGGTATTTCCTGTGCTTCTGGGCTTTGCGGTTGCCACATGGGGCTAGGAAGGATTTCCCCCCATCTCCCCCCCCGCCCCATTGCTTCCTCTGTCAGGACTTGTTATTTTCTCCACACTTTCCTTGGGAGCACTAGTTGGTTGCACTCAAGGCTGGGTGGAGATCTTGAGCAGGCTGTGCCAATGCTCCTGCTGAGACTTAAACCTGGATCTCCCTTACTAGAAGGTCTTGCACCCCCACTTAGGGTCAGACCAATCACTATATTTTGGGTTAGTAAGAAAGTTTTACCCCATGGTCAGACTGTTACAGACCATGAGGATGGGGGGAGAGGTTGCTTTCCTCTGTAGGAGGGAGCATGGCGGTCTTCTTTGGATCTCTCAAGCATATTTTAACAACCCTTGAAGTAGAAGGACATTGGCCACTGCAGTCCCCCTCCGTTATCTGTGGCAGGTTAAGGTGTTATACCTTGTGGCTGTGCCAGGGTTGACTGTGTAGCTTCCTTAATGGGATAGATAATGAATTGGTATAGGGTGGTTCAGACAGGGACAATTCTGCTGTAGCAGGGGGTTGGACTCAATGACCACTGGAGCCCTACTTCCAGCCCTACTTCTCTATGAGTGCTAGTGAATCCATGTTCTCCCAGGGTAATTTCCCTAATTATGGGGCATTTCCCCTCCCCTGAGGGGCCCACAAGATTCGTAGGGGGCTGCCTGTGACACGTAGCAGTGTTGGTGGCACCCACTTATTTCATCTGCCCCCACTGCTTTGCAGGTCGTCTATGGCTGAGGCTGAAAGGAATCCATGGTGGGGGGAAATGGCAGAACATCCCCTAGTTCTGCCACTCTCACAGCCCCCTACTTCAGCCAATTCCCCTCAACATCAGTCTCCACTCACTGGGGAAAGTTAATGGGAAAGGAAGCAGCGGCTCCCAAAATAGGGGGGGCACAACAGTTCCAGATTTCACTACCCTGGCACATAAAGCCACAAAGTATGGTAAATACTGCCATAGGGAATTTAGGCTGTGATAGCCTAGTTCAGCTGTCCAAATGACATGTTGTAAAGTCCAGGAGCTCCAGAGAGGTAGCACTAGAAGAGTCTGGATAGACCTTTGCTCCCTTTTGGACTTGAAGAATTCATTGGGCTCTACAGCTACTCTCCGTTCTTACACAGAAGTGGAAGAACAGGAAAAGAAGTGTTTCATGGGCTAATTAATACCTCTTTAATCAGCCTGGGGTTTATAATGCTTCACCTGGAAATCTCACTCATGTCATCATATAAAGCAGAAAAACTTTTGGGGCGGGGGGTGGGAAGGGAAGGAGGTGATAAGTGGGTAGACAGTAAGCCTGTGCAATGCTTCAGGTGCTGATTCGATTTGGAGGAGATACGGCCTGATTCAGCAGCCGAATCTCCAAATCTGAATCAAATCAAAGGACCATTTAAAAGGTCTGAATTAATTCAAAGCTCTCCGAATTGGTTCGTAAAAGATTTGGAGAGCTCTAGCGATTCAGGCAGTCCCCACTCGCTGCCACAGGGAGCTGGACCCGGACTCCATGCTAGTAAGCAGGGTGGAGGGGAGGGGGCCATGGAGGGGACCCCTGCCAGGCCCCATCTCCTGCCTGCTCCCCCAGCCTCCCCGAGTGCCCCCCTGACCCCTGCCTGCTCTCCCAGCACACCACCCCGCAAGGCTTCCCTGCTCACCCCAGCTCCTGGCTCTTTAAAAAAAAAAAAAAGCCCCTACTCACTGGCTAATGCCAGGTGGGGGGGATCCCCACTGCCCCCACTGTCCCTCGCTGCATGGGGGCTCTGCCATGAGCCCACCTACCCCCTCCCATTCTCCCAGGCCCCCCCCCATGGTTTTGGGACAGTGATTTGAATCACCAAATCAAATCACTGTCCCCCGAATAGGCCGAATCCGAATCTGAAGTGAATACTAGCCACTTCGCGCAGGCCTGGTAGACAACTCCTCTATTCTAGTGTCAGAGCTATGGGATGAAGCCTTCTCCCCATGATACCTGTTGGCAGGGTTTGCCTCATTGTTCCTTTCACAGGCATGAGCAAAGGAGATGCATTAGCAATAGTGCCAGTTTTCAGAGGGGCATGCACAGACTAGCACGCCTGTACTTTGGAAAATTTGTGTCAGTATATATCATTTAAAGTGCCACCTAATAGCTAATTTTTCTAACTGCTGTTGGAGATCTGAGTGTGTGCTTTGAATTCTGGAAGCTGTACCACTTAGCTGATAAAAGGAGGGGAGAGGCAGGGGGAGGAAGAGGAAAGCACAAATATGTGTTTGCACTTTCTATCCATTCCTTGCCCGTCATCCAAACCCACCCCTATTATAATTAAAAACAACATAGTTAACTTATCTGTTCAAAGTTCAGGGCATAAGTGACTTGGCAAAGGGCGCATCAGGAATTCAGTTGCACTAAGCTCAGGGATCCTGCAGGTCTGTTTTCTCAAGTATGCCACGCCCTTGGAGATAACACAGCGTGACTGGAAGGGTCACTGACTAAATGGGACAGACCAAGACATCTTTGACGAGATGTAAGGCCTCTCCATCAGTGCATAAAGCTAGTAAAGATTGCTGATGGTGCTCTTTTTGAGCGAATTACACCCAATTCAGCACTTAGGTGATGTAGGCCATACATTCACAAGCATCACGCTCATTAAGTTGGCTAGGTTTGGTCACCATATTGTTGTGACAAAGCAGGAAATATGTGGGCTTGTGTTATAAAAGATGTGCTCCAATCAAGTGCTTTGCAACTAGAAATATGAAGTTTCCTGGTGCCCTATTGCCCATTTCAAAAGGTGCTGTTAGCTGGTGTGCTCATGTCCACCTTCTATTGTATTTAAATACTGCACCACTCTTCATTTCCAAAACCAGCCCATGCCCAATGATTATTGGAGGCTTTGATCATCTTAGCATAGCCTCCTCAAGCAGGGGTCAGGAACTTAGGGCCCATGGACATCTCCGGCAATTTGGCAGTGAGGGACACCTGCAGCAAGTCTGTGTTGTTAGCATTATGGGGCAAAGCAGCAGTGGTGGCTGCCCTGTGGCAGCAGAGGAAGAAGAAGTGTCAGCCCGCCTTCAGATCTAGCTCTGTTCAAGCAGCCCATCACTCCGGAAGCTTGCGGTGGCCTGTCCTACAGCATAGTTCAAAGCACTTACCTATTTCCATTTGACCATTCCTGCCCAGGGTGATTTGATTTAGTGAGGTATTTATGTCAGTGTTACAAAGAAAAACCCCAACAAAACCAAACAAACCTCAGACCTTTCCTTCTGAAAACAGTCATCCAGGAATCCTAGAAGAGCGACTGCTGCTACAATACTAGCGGGTGGTGATACACAAAGGAATATTCCCTACCCTTGCTGTTATTACTCAAACAATTGCTTTCTATATTAGAATAGTTAACAAGCCTCCTGGAAGGTGTTCGTTCTGATTACAGCATGACATGTCTGATCTATTGTGACAGCAGCTAAAACTAAATGACCAATTAACCTTGAGACTCAGTAGGACATCTGTGGCAGCTCAGTCTCTTTTATTCTCCCACTATGTGCATTTTCCTCCTTTGCACCCCTCTCGCCCATCCTAATGTGCTGCCATCTGTGAAGCACTGAAGAACACCCCACAACACATTTCATTAGATGCTTGACCTCGTGTCAGCTATCCCAGAGTAACCCAGTCAAACTCAAAGGAGCCATTTGTAATGTACCCCAATGTTAGGGTGACTGTGCGTCCATGAAAACCAGGGAGGTGCCTGTTTTCTGGAGTATTTATAGGTTTTCTCAAAACCCATGCTTTAACATAGTTTGCTTTACTCCTGAAGATTTGAGGACAAGCATCTCCTCTCTTTACTCAAGTTTAGTCATGTGTCCAACTCTGCAAGGGATATTGTAGGAAAGAGTAGATGCCCTGATGCAGCTAGGGTTGCTAAACCTGTCCCTGAAGCAAGGCTATGGTGTGGGACTCATCGCATCACACAACAATGGGATCTTTACAGTTAAAAGGAGAATCCATATTGAGGGCACTCAGTCTGGATGGATATCTGGAATCATAAGATCATAGACAATGAGGGTTGGACAGGACCTCAGGAGGTCACATCTAGTCCAATCCCCCACTCAAAGCAGAACCAGCCCCAGCTAGATCAATCCACCCCAGGCTTTGTCTAGTTGGAGGATGGACATTTTACAACCTCTCTAGGTAATGGATTCCAGTGCTTTCCTATCCTCCTAGTGAGAAAGTTCTTCCTAATATCTCACCTCAACTTCCCTTGCTGCAGCCTGAGCCCATTGCTCCTTGTTCTGTCATCTGCCCCCACTAAGAGCAGTCCAGCTCCATCCTCTTTGGAACCAGCCATCCTTCAGGTATTTGAAGGCTGCTATGAAACCCCTTCCATCTATTTTTCTCCAGACTAAATAAGCCCAGTTCCCTCAGCCTCTCCTCCCAAGTCATGTGTCCTAGGCTCCTAAGCAGTTTTGTTACCCTCTGCTGGACTCTCTTCAATTTGTTCACATCCTTTCTGTACTGGGGGCCCAAAACTGACACAGGACTCCAGATGTGACACAACTGGAGGCCCAAAACTGACACACAGGACTCCACTGGCTTCACCAGTGCTGAATAGAGGGGAAGAATCGCTGCCCTCCATCTGCTGCTACATGGGTGACTGATGCCTCCTGAGCTGGGGGGGGCACTTGCCCCCCCCCCCAGCAGCCAGTCAGCAACCAGGGAGGGGGTACCCCACCGCACGCTGCTGGAACTTCTAAGTCAGCGTGATCAGCTGCAGGGGAATGCCACCCAGAGGAGCACCAGAGCTCTCACCTGCCCCCTCCACCCATTAGGCAGCGTTCCCCGCTTAGGTGTCAGGGGGTGCACCAGCGCTCTCAGGGGGTGTACATGCATCACCATGCACCCCCCATGCATCACCACTGGTCGGCCACACTCCCACTATGCCATTAGCCTTCTTCACACCAAGGCCACACTGTTAGCTCTTATTCAGCTTATTGAAAATTGTCACCACCAAGTCCTTTTCTGCAGAGCTGTTGCTTAGTTGGTCAGTCCCCAGCCTGCACTGGTGAATGGAATTATTGTGTCTTAAGTGCAGGACTTTGCACTTATCCTCATTGAACTTCATGGAATTTCTTTTGGCCCAATCCTCCAATTTGTCGAGGTCAGTCTGAATCCTAGCTCTACCATCCAGCGTATCTACTACTCCCCCCAGCTTGGTGTCATCCATGAACTTGGTAAGGGTGCGCTCCATCCCATCTGCCCGGTAGTTGATGAAGATATTGAACAAAACCAGCCCCAGGACCAATTCCTGGAGCACTCCACTCAATACCAGCTTCCAAACAGATATTGAGCCTTTAAGCCCAATGATCCAACCAGTATCCTATCGAAAAAAAAGAAAGCATGTTGTATGAAAGGAATTCATGTGAAAAGGCTCCTGGATGAAGCCTAGGTTAGGGAGATGACTGCAGTAACAATGGATTGTATGGGTAGAGATACCATTGGCCATTGTAGCATGCTGCATGCATTGTGGCATTTGCTGTTGGCCATGAGGTGAAGGCATTGCAGTGAAGATTCCAGATGTGAAGCTCTTCCCAAACAGATCATGCCATTGTGTAATCTCTCCTGCTTGCAACTTCCTAGTTATCTAGGGACCTTTTCTGCTCTTTTGGACCTCAGAGAAACAGAGTCTATTTATTTCCAGGTGAACCATCCTCATTGTACAGTCTATTTTTATAGATTCACCAAGAGGGTACACTCTGAAGCTTACATGTCAGTTGTTCTCAGATTCTGGATGAAAGAAGAATACTCCAGTGGACCATGTCAAGGGGTGGCTTGCAAGTCCCACCCACCCTGTTGCTGAAATACACTAGAAAATTGGATTGTATCCTTCTTTACTTCCACTCTTAGGGTGTTGAGTAGCAAGGCTATACACTATTACAGGAGTTGTCAACTGGGGGTACATGTACCCCCAGGGGTACTTAAGAATGTCCTAGGTGGTATGCACAGGTGGGCAGGAAAGCTCACACATGTTCGCCCATATGCCACCCTGTTCCCCTCCCACCCCCCCAGCTCTGCGGGAGTACACTGTTCCACATTCGGCCTCTGGGGGTACACTGATCTAAGCAGGTTGAAATCCCCTGAACTATTAGACTACATATTCTTTTATCTCTTTCACTCTGTATAAATGTAACTGCTTGATAGACAGAGCTTGATAGGTTTAGAAAGGAATGATATGACATGGTTGTCTTGAAAAGGCATTGGACTCAATAACACTGAAGGTTCTTTCTACTAGTCTGTCCCTTTCCATGTCCCAAAATTCTGTGCAAGAGGTGACTGGATTCCAGTGGGAATGACAGGATAGGATCTTCCCCAAACTCCCATGATTGCATACAGCAGGCAGGCCAGGCAATGCCAGATTTAATGGCAGTCCTTATGCTGAAGGGTGTACAGGGACTGTTTCATCTCTGTTCCCTCAGAGCTGAATGGCACAAAAATACCCAGACTTTATCTCCATCCACCAGCTTGGGGAGAAGAATCAGCACAGAGAAATGGCAAGCTCCCCCTTGCAAAGAATAGAGCACCCTGTATCTGCTGCATGTAAGGGAACCCTGAGACCATGAGTCCCTGAGGAGAAAAGCATCTCACTATGACTCCCCAGACCCTACTACTCTCCAGCCCAGAATGGTAGCTTTTGGGGGGCCCCACTATAGAAAGGATGTGGGCATGTTGGAGACAGTCCAGCAGAGGGCAATGAAAATGGTTGGGGGACTGGGGGATATGACTTGTGAGGAGAGGCTGAGGGAACTGGGCTGATTTAGTCTGGAGAAGAGAAGACTGAGGGAGGATTGAATAACAGCCTTCAGCTCCCTGCCAGGGGGCTGCAAAGAGGATGGAGCTGGGCTGTTCTCAGAGGGGGCAGATGACAAAACAAGGAGCAGTGGACTCCAGCTACAGCAAGGGAAGTTGAGGTTAGATATTAGGAAGAACTTTCTTACGAGGAGGGTAGTAACACACTGGAACAGGTCACCTAGAGTGGTGGTGGACTCTTCATCCTTGGAGGTTTTAAGGCCCAGCTTGAAAAAGTCCTGGCTGGGATGATGTAGTTGGGGCTGGCCCTGATTTGAGCAGGGGAGTGGACTAGATGTGACCTCCTGAGATTCCTTCCAGCCCTCATTTCCTATGATTCTGAGTCTATGACTGAGTTATTATTCCATTGCATTTAAAGACCACAGGGTACACACTAATCTCCCCATCTCTGGCCAGTAGCTGTTCTCAGACTGCTCATGTTTATTAATACTCAATACAAAAAAAGCTACAGTGGGATGAAGCTAGAAAGTTCAGATCCAAACCTCTCCAAACTGCAGGGTCTTTCAAACAAGAGGAGATGAAAGGAAGTTTGCTATAGCAACATCTGCAGTAAGAAGAATTAAGACCTTAGCCAAACCCTGCTTCCTCCTAGCGGGCTTGGATCACATGTCCTAGTGCACTGAGGCATCAAACAAAAAAGTCTGAGACATACTGCACTGTATCTGAGAAGACATCCAAATAAATGAATTGAAGGATTATCCTTACTTAGGAAGTCTCTCTTCTAACACACATTGAATCTGGAGCCTCTGGAAGGCAGGATGGTGACACACGGAGCTGAAAAAGAATCTGGACCTTTTATTCCTGTTACTATTAGTGCTATCAATGTCCTCTTTCCAATCATCCCGCTGCTATCCCATAATTGTTTATTGACTCTCATAATTTATTCATCCCAGGGCACACCTGCTGTATCATTAGTTGAGCTTGTTATATCTTCAGCTTGAAAACTGCATAGCCCACTGTACAGGTGAAGGAGTGAAAAACCTAGGCAACATTTTTATATTGGAGGTGTTATTCATTTCTTTGGAAGAAAAGTTTTTAATGAATACCTTTCACCCTCAGAAACGCAGGTTCCATGGTCAGAAGATGTGATACCTCCTAATTATGATGCACAGTCAGTACAGCTCATTAAAGTATAATAATGAAACCAGAAATTTCAGTTAATTTTAGCTTTGTTTCAATTCTTCTAGTTTGTGATTCATTTCCAACCAAGTTCCATGTAGCTGTGACCACACTGGGACTCTTACACCCAGTGGGCATGTCTACACAAGATGCTTTACTAATCTACTGCACAGTAAAGTGTCACTATGTAACTGTGTGCTGAGCTATTGCGCAGTACAAATAGGCTAATGTGCAGTAAATCTACTACCCATATGTACATGTATTTAATGCTCAGTAATGCATGTGTAGATGCTGACCAGGAGCAATTTGCTCCCAGTCAGCCCAGGGGGTTCACTGCTGCCTGCCTGATCCTCAATGTGGTGCTGAGCTGTGCCAGGTGCAGAGGCAGCTGTCTCCCCCTCACGAGGGGATTGGGACCATCCTGATCCCTACGTGGCCAGGAGAGCTATCCTGGCAGCTGGGAGTGTTGCATCCCAGCCAGGTTGGAATCAGGTCAGATTGGGACATCCCTCCCGGCCACATGAAGATTGGGACCCTCCTAATCCCCATGTGGCTGCCAGGCAGCAGCCCCCTGGCAGGATGCCTCTCCCGACTCTCCTGATCCCCATGTGGCTTCCAGGCAGCATCCCTGCTGAGCGGGGATATCCCTCCCAAACATGTGGGGACTGGATCCGATTCCCACATGGTTGGGATGCAGCAGTCCCAGCTGCTGGAACAGCTCTTTCTCCTCCTGCCCATATGGGTACTGGGCCAGCCCAGTGCCCTCTGCCAATCCCAGGCTGGCGACAGGGGGAGCCTGGAGCTGCCCCTGGCTGTTGCAGTGAGGCCAAGCAGGGCAGGGGGCAAGAACATACCTGGTTTCAACTGCTCTGGTTGGGAGCAAATTTGCTCCCAAGCTGGCACACATGTAAACCCTTTCCAGAGCACAATTTACTGCACCTGATATTAATGTGCAACAACCTCACTGTGTATTAATGGCACATTTTGGCATGCACAGTAGCATGCACATTGTTTGCAGAATCATAGTCTTGACTATTCATAGTGTAGAGTTGCTCCCATAGGACTGTGTCTGCTCCCAAGACCTTTTAAAGAGGACAGCAAGTATTAAACAGTGAATGCAAACACGGTGCACGGTCATGAAGCTCAGGATTCGCAAACACGGGAACACTTCCATGAGTTGGTTCTTTGAATGTTATCAGAGAATGAACAGAACAATCCCAGGAGCAGAAGCAGATTTCATTTTCGCCATTTATGCACAGACATGTTAGTGGATCTGTTTGCTGATAATTCAGCCATTTTTATTAGATGTTGCCTGAACATGGATTTTTTTTCTTTTCTCCCCCCCACCAACTTTTTTTTTGCATTTACACTTCCTAAACAGTTTTGGTCCTGTTTAGACCCATAGACCCCCTTCTATGTACACTCCTATAAAAGTTATTGCTGAATATTTTGCAGCACTTAATATGTTCATAGCACTACACAGACATTGACTAATCCTTCCTACACCCAGTAAAGAAGGCAGTGAGTATTTTTATCTTCCTTTACTGACTGAGATAGAAAGCCAAAATTACTTCTCCAATACCATGCAGTGAATGGAAGAGATGGGAACAGAAACCTGTAGAAATGGTCTCTGACACCATCCAGCTGGATGGAGGTCCATCCAACATGGCATGGCCAACTGGCAGAAGATCCTATGCCCCAATGACCTTCTTTCTGGTTCTGAATCTTATACCTTAGAACCAGCTATACACAATGAGGGTGGAAGAGGATGTTTCCTATTTAGTAGGCTCAGGCTAAACATCAGAAATCCTAGTGTAACACTATGACTCAAAGAGCATTAACATAGACCCCCATCTATGCACACTCCAGAGAGGATATAGGTGTACTGAAGAACTAATCTCGAGAGCCTCCTTCAAGCTATAGAGACCAGAAGTCCTTGTTCTGGGTTGGCCAACATGGAATATATCACAGTAAGGAGAGAAAATTACAGACTAACACAAGTGTCTTGAATGCACGTGCCACCTTAGTCTTATTACAGGGCTACAGCTGCCTGTGTATAATCTTATTTCAGATCCATATTTCACATGCACTGGATGTGCCAATCACTAAGAGAAACACATCATAGATCTATGGTATATCTCTGATTTTTTTTCCCTTCTGCTTCAAGTAAATATCAACCCCCAGGCAGAACTAGTATCAGTTTCTGTCAACTTGTCAGATGCTAAATTCAGAGATCAGCCAGGGATCTGGCTAGTACCCTTCATTCTGATCCAGCTGCAACTGTAAAAAATAAGGTGGGCTTCAAACTTTGTTCCATGTTTTCCATATTGGCGGTGAAGGTTTGATTCAGCCCAGCCCCTCTCTAGGGTCTTCTGAACTATGCAGTGGATAAAATTATGGGAGAGGTTCATAGTGAAGTTTAAATAGTAATCAATAGCCGATTCTTTACTTACACACTGCCTCTTTAAGACAAAAATAATGAATTTGACAGATCTTGTTCCCTCCACTACTCTGTGCAAGGTTGCCTAGCAACTATAAGATATGGAAGAAAGGAGGTTGTGAGAGTCAGATACAGAAAAGGAGAGAGAGAGAGAGAGACCATTAACTCTACAAATGCTGAGCCAGCTGGGCCTGATTTTAATCACAGTCAGAACTGGTATAAATCTGGAGTCACTCCATGTCATCATGGATTTAAGTGAAGGGAGTTCACATTAGTGCAACACAATCTTTACACTGCTGCAAACATAAATGAAGTGGTGCACTAATCCCTTGTGAAGTTGGGAGGAGTATTTTCCCCCAGTGAAAGCAAAATTTGAACTGTTAAATAGAACTTTTTCATCTTCTGATTTTTGTCAATGGACTTATGGAAAAAAAAATCTGCCCATTGGACTCAAAGGCATAGATTTCATAGATTTCATAGTCATTAGGGCTAGAAGGGACCTCAGAAAATCAAGTCCAGTCCCTTGCCCAAAGGGCAGGAAGTCAGCTGGGGTCATAGGATCCCAGCAAGATAAGCATCCAATTTGCTCTTGAACCACCTCCAATGGCAGGCTGTTCCAGACCTTGGGGGATCAAACAGTAAAGCAATTCTTCCTTATGTCCAGCCTAACATGGTCTTGCAGTAGTTTATGACCATTCAACCTCGTCATCCCTTGGGGGGCTCTGGTGAACAAATGTTCCCCCAGATCCTGGTGGTCACCCCGATAAGCTTATAGGTGGCCATCAGATCACCCCCGAGCCTGCGCTTTTCCAGGCTAAAGAGTCCCATGGCTCTCAGCCTGTCATCGTAAGGTCTGTTTTCCTGACCTCTGATCATGCGCGTGGCTCTCCTCTGGACTCTCTCAAGCTTCTCCACATCCTTTTTGAATTGTGGGGCCCAAAACTGGACGCAGTACTCCAGCTGTGGCCTCACCAAGGCCGAGTACAAGGGGAGAATGACGTCCCGGGATTTGCTCGAGAAGCATCTATGGATGCAAACCAGAGTTTTGGTCGCTTTACTTGCCGCAGCATCACACTGCAGGCTCATGTTCATCTTGTGGTCAATCAAGACCCCCAAGTCCCTTTCTTCCATAGTGCTAGCCAGTGTAGCACTGCCGAGCCTATAAGGATGCTGCAGGTTTTTCCTCCCAAGGTGGAGGACCTTGAATTTTTCAGCATTAAACACCATCAGGTTCTCATCCACCCATTTGCTGAGCCTGTCCAGGTCAGCCTGGATTGCCCTCCTGTCCTCAGGTGTGGATGCTTTGCCCCAAAGTTTGGTGTCATTGGCAAATTTGGCCAGTCCTCTTCTGACTCCAATGTCCACATCATTAATGAAGATGTTGAAAATATGGGTCCAAGAACAGAGCCTTGGGGGACTCCACTGGTAACAGGGCACCATGACGATTGATTTCCACTCATCATGGATCCTAATTCACCTCTCATTTCCTGGCACACTAACATCAATCAGCTACACTGGAGTCAGTAAAGCTGTCAAACTCTTTGTGGTATGAGTGAGAGGAGAATCACCCTTTAAGTGCCTTCATTGCCCACACACCCACACCCATCCATCAAAGCTAAAGGGGAATCCTTTTACATACTGCAGAAATGGGGAAGAAGTACATTGCAGCTGAAGCTGAGTTGAGCCAGCCCAAAAAGTAATTAAACCTGCATTTTTCTTCCAATTTCTAGTACCTAATCCACTCAGGTTTTAGACCTGTCGCCTGGATCAGTCTATGCCACTGGTCACATAAGGAAGGATGTTCTTAGGGTTAAATCCAGAGACTCAAGAGAACTGTATTCAGTTCCTTACTCTGCCAGAGTCATACTGTGCAACCTTGGATGGCTCACTTAATATCTCTCCTTTCCCCACCCAAGACCCAGTATTTCTCCTGTGTCTTCCAGGATCTGCCCTTTCTAGTTACTTTGCAGTAACTGTCCTTTTGTAGCCTCGATGCTCTGTAGATAATACAACCAAGCCTTTGTTCTTTGTAGATATACAACCAAGAATAATAATGATAGCATTAATATGGCAATGGTAGGTTGGTAAACCTAGGGCCAACACAAGGAGGAAACAAAGAACCCAAAAGGTAGACAGTTCATTCGCTGTCATCTAAACCCTTCGTCTGTGTGGGCCTATTCAGTCATGTAGCATGATACATAAACATGCATAATTTGTCATAATGAAGGAAGAATCAGGAGTGTTCCCTAAGGGGATAATCTCTAACCACCAGTCCCATCTCGTTGTCAAGAGTCCAGTCCCTTGCAGCATGTTCGTCACAGTGCCTCTGCATTGTGGATGCAAAAGAAGATGACTTCCTTCCTTGTCAGGTGTGCGTGACATTGTGCCTGTCTTCAGCCTACCTCCTTGCCTTTGGCACAAGGGCCATAATATCATCCTTTATGACCATCTGGCATCAGACGGAGGAGAACATTCATGTGTCATTGTCTGGAGTGGCAGCTGTACCCCTATCAGGCACCTCGTAAATTTAATCAAGCTCAATAAATCCTTTACATCGTTCTGTGCCTGAGGGAACTGCAGGAAAATGTGAGAATACAACATTTGCTTTTCTTTCTGTCGTAGGGTCCAGGAGCAGGAGGCAGGCAGCTTCTGAGAAAACCCAACTTGCTGGTTATGCAGTAGAAGCTGGCAAACTGAGCGCTTTTCCCAGAGAGGTAGATTTAAGGAGTTCTTTGTACTTCATCCAACCCAGAAGTGGATGACTTCAACATCTTAATATTTCGACATAGTCCTTGCCTAATGTCATGTAATGTGTTGCCTTATGTCGTGACATCCCTCTATGCAGAACTTTTGGAGCAGTCTTGGAGGGACAAGAACCTCTTCCCCTAGCAGTCATTTGTCTGTGATGTTGGCATATGCGCTCTTCCTCAGAGAACCCTCTCTTTCACCAGGGCACAGATATTGTCCCTGGTTCCCATGAAGCCATGCACTGATCACAGTATCATAGGAAATGAGGGTTGCAAGGGAGCTCAGGAGGACCCATCTAGTCCAACCTCCTGCTCCAAGCAGGACCAGCCCCAACTACATCATCCCAGCCAAGGCTTTGTCTAGCCAGGTCTTAAAAACCTCCAAGGATGGAGATGCCACCACCTCTCTGGATAATCTGTTCCAGTGGTTTACTACCCTTCAAGTGTGAAAATGTTTCCTAATATCCAAGCTAAACTTCTGTTACTGCAACTTGAGCCCATTGCTCCTTGTTCTGTCATCTGCCCCCGCTGAGGTCAGCCCAGCTCCATCCTCTTTGCAGCCCCCCTGCAGGGAGTTGAAGGCTGCTATTAAATCCCATCTCAAGCTCCTCTTCTCTAAACTAAAATCATGTCAATCCCAACCAACTGTACTGTGATTGAGATAAGAACCAGGCCTTTTGATTAAAATATTCTCTTCTCCCAGTGCAATGGACTAGTTGGACATTACCCTGATAGATTCTCCACCTGCTGGGTGAGACGGTCATGCCACCCCCCTGGTGTTTCTAAAAATCCCACAGGACATTTGGTATAATATAAGCTGCCCCAGTGCCCAGGTCACAATCCACTCTGCGTTAGAGCTTACCTACAGCAATATTTCCCTAGCTCTGTCTACTGGAATACAAGATCCTTTTGCACATCCAAGCCACTGTGCAGCATCAGCAAACCCCATTAAACAACTGGCCCCTTACAAAGGACATAGTCCTTTGGGTGGGGATTCTGCTCATTGGGGCTGTAGTGGTTGGTGAATGACCTGGGGGGGAAGGGGTGCAAGCATCCAGACTTGGAACCAAGACACCAACAGTCACAGCCCTTGGGATCTGCTGTGTTTCTTGTTTACATCCTCACCAACCGCCCAATAATAGATGGAAGAGGAGACCCAGGGCTATTCCTCTTCCCCACAAGCACCGGGCTGGGTGAGCTGTGCCAGATGCATGGCAATGCCTGGGCACAAGCCAGAAGAGCCTAAGGGGTATCTCCGAGTGTACTACAGGAGTGTCAGCTAAAACTGTCTGGCCAAGGCAAAGTGATCCCAGAGCTCTCCACTATAGCAGTGCAGCTCCACCCTGAATCATGCTTTAACAAAATGATGTGGTCCTCGGTAAAGTACTTAAGGTGCTCCAGGGTCCTTCTTGCTGCATGGTGCTATGTGGCATATTTGTTGGAGATCCATGTCATTACAGGATTTTTGAAAACAGACACTGTTTTGCAGGATGGAGGGCATTGCCTTAACTGCTGGTGTTATACTTGGCATCTCTAGCTTGGTTTAGCCTATCTAAATGATTCTCAGGTAGAGCTAGGCATGAAGGATGAGCCCCGTCACACTGGTGCTAAAAGAACAATGCATCACCTGTCCTAACTGAGATAAACCAGATTATAACTTAGATACCCCACTCTTCAGCACATATCTTCAGCACCGCTGACAGCGCTGCATCACGTTGGTGAGATAACGTCCCGCACATCAACATGTTTATGCCCTTGACCTCTTGGAATGATAAATCTTATGCATACCTCATCCGTGCAAGAGGAATGTCTCTGAGTAAGAGAAGCTGCTGCTGCTAAGATTTTCCTTTGCATGCATTCGGTAAAGCAGAGGGGAATGAAGCTGAAAGACAAGCACAGCTAGCACAGGATTGGATATTGGATAGCAAAAATTGCAAAAGCATCGATCATCCAGTGCATAAAATACATCTCTTTAAAAAAAGAAGAAGAAGAAGAAGAAAGAAAAAAAAGGAAGATTCCTTTCCCTGTGTTCCCAAAGAGCAATAAAAAAGTTGATGATGAGCAGTCAAAACTGTTGGGGATGAAGAACAAGGAATAATATAAGCAGGAAGGCTGTGTCAGTACTGCGCTCTGCAGGGTGGCATCAAAATTGCTCAACCATGGGTGTGTCTACACATGCATTAATCCCCAGTAAGATTACAATGTAGTAAAATCAGGTGCAGCACACTGAGCCTGGGAACATGTGCCCAACAGGAGCAGCCTGGTCCAAAAATGTTCCTGGTCTAAGATTGTTCCTGCCCTGCTCTGCCCTCCTGCACCAGCCAGGGTGCACTCCAGGCTTACCCAGGTGTCAGCTCACGGCCTGGCAGCAGACACAGGGGCTTCTGCATGGGGCTGGGAGATCTATGCCAACTGCAGGGGCAGCTGTCTCCCACCCTGTGCACATCAGGACTGGTCCATATATGCACAGGGCTGGAAGAGCTGTACTGGCTGCAGGGGCATGCCATGGGGATGGGGACAGATGCCAGCTGCATTTGCAGCTGGGACGGCTCCCCACATATGGGGGCTTAGCCAGGCACCAGTGGCCCCTGCTGCCTGGGCAGACTGGAATCAAAATTGCTTCTGGTCAGCATCCAGACATGCTCTACTGCTCATTACCTAATGTGCCATTTATCCAGCACAGAGGTGGGCAAAATGGTGGATCCAACCGGTGGTCAGACACCATTACCCAGCAGCCACTGCCCACTTCACTGGGGCAGTTTCCAAGGAGAGCCAAGGAGCAGCAGCACCGTGATAGCACGGGGCTAGGGTTTCCATGGAGACTGGCCCCCACAGCACTGGCAGGGTGCATGGGTCGGCAGGGAGCAGATCACAGCTCTGCCCCAGATCCAGACCACGCTGTTACTGCCACAAGATCCCAGCCCCAGAGCAGCTCCCCACCCAGACGCACATCCTGCCAGTGCTGCTGGGGCTGGTCTCCATGGAAACCCTGGACACACGCTGTCATGATGCCGCTGCTCCTGGGATCTCAATGGAAACTCCCCCAGCAATGCAGGCAGGCACTGCTGGGAAATGGAGTCCACCACGGGCCCAAACCAGCCCACAAGCTGGACTTTGCCTGCCCCGATCTAGTACCTGTATTTGTTAGTACTAGCAAATAACACATTTGACTAATTTAGTGCACAGTAAGTTCAGCACACATATAATCAGTGATACTTTACTGCGCATTACATTAGTCTAATGCTCAGTAAAGCATCTCAGGTAGATGGACCCTATTATGTCATTACCCCAAGCTTATAACCAGCTAATGGATGTTCACCTTCAGCTCAAATGGTAAAGCCCCCTGGGTCAGAAGTAGGGCACTTTCAGGTGTAATATTCATGAGCTGTGGCATTCTGATTATCCCTTGGGTAGAGGGAAAACTATACATTTTTCATCTGGCAGGTTGTTATAATGCTTGATATAATGATCCTCTTACTATACAGCTCTACGGCTCTTTCCATGTAAGGGTCTCAAAGGCCCGTATGGCCAATTAAATAAGCCACACAATATCCCCATAGTGGTAGTAGTTGTCCCTGATTTAAAGAAGGAAATACCAAGGCACAGAAAGTTACACAGCTTGCTATAGATTACATGAACCAATACTACAACCCAGCTGTCATGTCTTCTCTGGCGCTAGCAAAGGCAGTTCCTCTTGGAACAATCACACACAGCAGTACATCTAATATTGACTGGTGAAGTAATAATAAGTTTTATCAAGTCACCTAAACCCAATTTTCAAGGTTTTAGGTGTTCAACAGGATACTACATAAAGGGACATACCTTTCAGAAGTTGCTGTGTATCCATTTGAAACTGACAATTGGGCTCCTCTGTTGTGTGATTATCTAATCATCCACAAGCCAGGGCATCCAGAATGACTGGGCACTTTTAAAAATATTATCCATACATATTTGCCAATGGAAAACTGGTCCATGGTGCGTCATCTCTTCTTCAAGCTGCATTTCAGAGTGGCCCCTTGGGACTTTTCAGAAAAGAGGCTTGGGGGTCATCATTGGCCACAAGATGAACATGAGCCTGCAATGCGATGCTGCGGCTAGTAAAGCGACCAAAACACTGGCTTGCATCCATAGATGCTTCTCAAGCAAATCCCGGGACGTCATTCTCCCCTTGTACTCGGCCTTGGTGAGGCCGCA
>NW_017728951.1:22405018-22427736 GCF_001723895.1 Crocodylus porosus
TGCTGGGATCCTATGACCCCAGCTGACTTCCTGCCCTTTGGGCAGGGGGCTGGACTCGATGATCTCCCGAGGTCCCTTCCAGCCCTGATTCCTACAATGCATGATGCCATTGTTGCATGCTAGAGTATGGGAACAGCTCCTGACCCAAGCGGGTGATCAAGTTTTGCCTTCAAGCATGCAACTTGCTGGTTCTTGGCATTCATATCTTTATTGGTGTCATTGGGAAGTTGCTCGTATCTACTCCTTTTCTTTCCTGGGCTACAAAGCTGCTTCCTTCTATACTAATCTTCAATAGTGAGTTTCTTTCTGAGGCTGAGTACAAAGGTGCCAGAGGTCCATGTAGCTATAAGCCAAGTGCACTTGTCCTAATCAGTCATCACCTACTCCACCATTTTGCTTTTCAGCCTTCCCAGGTGGTGCCGTATTTTACTGTTCAAGAGTTCTGGGCACTGCATACACCGAGACCACCCTTATGAACTAAACACTTAACAGTTACTTCCCATACCATGTTGCTGACCACATTTTAAACTGTGATGGATGGATAATTGATTTCAATATTTTCCCAGTAGGCTCCACAGTAAATGAAACGGGGATTTCACACATTTTTTCCCATTCCCACTCGCTGCTTGCAGTCTGTCAACTGCTTCCCTGTAGTTATTTTTAAATATTAAAGCTGGGAGCAGGTTGGTTACCTCTGGCAGCTCGCCAGCTTTAGTATGACTTTGAGTATTTGAAATTTTGCAATGATCCGTGGGAGTTTAGTGCCACTTGCCATTGTGAGGTAGGAAACAATTACAGCCTCGCATTTTAACCTTATGCAGATATTCATCTTTTGGTGTTAACATAATTTAGTGATATGTACCTGGATTCATGTAAGTGCTGGGTAGACTATTATTTTGTCTGCTGTTTGAATGGAATATCCTTCAACATATTGAAGCATTAGTGCAAGCCCAGTAGCTCCATTTTAAGTTGAAAGGTGCACAAACAATAAAATACCTGAAGCTGAACAAAAAAAAAAAAAAAAAGAAATCTGCCTTTCCCACAACCTAACTGGCAGCAAATCATGTACAAGCTGGTCAAGTGTTCAGTACATAAATTTTATAACCGCAAAATCTTTCACTGCAAATCGGCAGAGATTCCCATTTATTTCAATGACAGTTTTGAGAGAAATGACACGTAAGTGGCCTCCCTTTATAATAGAATCGAACTGTTTCACAATCTTTCATGTACTTATCCTCACAGCAAGTCCTGTTAGGTCCCCATTTAGCTGGTACAGATGCACAACAACAGTTTGGCAACCTTTTAGAACAGTTGGCCAGTGCTTGCAAGCCGGCCACTGTCTCAAGCCATCTATCCCTTCCAGGTGCCTCAGTCCATCCTGCTCTGTGCCAAGAGCATGTTTCCCATGCCCCTGTAAAGCAGCCATTGCTGCTGTGGCCAATGCCAAAATAGCAGCAAGAGGGAGCAGAACTGCAGGGGAACATGAGAGACCAGCCCTCAGCACAGAGCAGAGAGGACTAAGAATGCTTTAAATTGAAGATACTTTAGGAGTTTGGTATACATGAAGCCAATTTCCCCCCATGCCCACCACTAGATAGACTGGATCAGACCTTTGCAGGCCAGATCTGGCCAAAGGCCCAAAGGGCTACCAGTCTCTGTATTACATAATTACAAAGGTTAGTCCCATAGGAAGCCTATGGCAGTTAGGAACCAGGTCGTGGACCAGCAAGAAAACTACTCAAACATCCTTCATCTTGAGATGCGAAATGAAATCTCTCTGCCATATGGTTGGTTGTACCATCCCCAGATAATAGGCCCAAGGCCTGTTTGGCCTTTAAGTGCATTATAGCATATGTATTATGTACATACATATGTATTATGTATCCATAGGGTGCATCTACATGAGATGCTACATCACCATAGCTAACCTCTATGGCGACATAGCATTGGCAGGCATGAACAGTGGTGCCAACCATGACATAGCTCCTTGCTAATGCATAGTAGGGTCAGAAATGACCTGTGCGCAGCCGGGACTTGTAGTGGCGGTTACATTTAGTACAGTGCTTGCTTTGGCTTTGGCAAAATGGAGCATCTCATGTAGATGCACCCTATGGGTACTTAATACATATGCTATAATGCACTTACAGGTCAAACAGGCCCTGGTGCTATTTAGTGATACACTGATTACAGTGATTACACTGTAGGAACCGCGCAGTCAGACACACGTGTAGATGCACCCAGAATATACCACTTCTTCCGTTAGAATTAACACTTCTTTTACATACAAAGAATGACCAATATTACCATTTCTTCCATTGGAACTGGGTGGGGGGGGGTCATACCCTGACCCAGTAACAGAGGATGAGAAACATCAATGTCTTGCTGGTTTATGAGCAGTAAATTAAATACTTCCTTTTTTTTTCTGTTGAATTCTCACTGAAAGAAATAAACGTAAGTTCTGTAGGAAGCTATCAATTTTCGTACCTGCAAGGGGAATTTCTCAAGAGAGCACCGCATTTCTGTGACTGGTTACACCTAGAAAGAGTGAGCACAACAAACCTATGATAAAACGTGCTTGTCTCAGCCGTCATGTTGGACAACATATCGTGGGGGGAACCAGGGACTTCCACTGAGTTGTAACCAACTCGGATCCCCTGTGATTGAGCACAGCGCAGGAAAGGGGAACATGTTATCAACAAATCTGTAAACAGGCAGGACTATGTAGTCCACAAAGCCTTGCTTCTGAAAAGCAGAGCTTGCAAAAAGCTCAGAATACACCTTTGGCAAACACAGCCCTGGCCGCTGCAGCTGTGGTCTGCTGTGCTCTTAGGAGAGCTCATGCTTAAGGAGATAGAAAAGTGAAAACACCCAGCTCTGTCTGAAACAAATATCCATCTCCAAAACTATAATTTACAGTCATATGAGGTGTGCATTGCTACTTGTGAGTGCAACACCCCTCCCTCTCTCTTAACCACTTGTTTGTCACACTCACCTGCCAAGACATGTCTTATAATAACTGGTAGGTTATTTAAGACTTTTTATTCTGGATAAAATTTTGCTTTCAAAAACAGGGCTTAGCTTTCTAAATCATGTAAATACTTTTGATCATTTTACCAGTGTTCTTGCACAAGCTTTGTACAAGGGGGTCCTGGTCTGGCTGGGGCCTGCAGGCAATACCCTGATAGACCTGGTTAATAATTATTATGCACTTGGGGCATTTATACACGTGCTCCAAGAGGTGGAGGGGAGGTGCTTTAAGTGCCCGGAGCATCAGGTGTATCGGAATCTATGCATTGAAAAATGGTGGCAGAAGCGTTTTATCAAAAGCTCATCAAACAAGCTTTAGTTACAGCACCCATGCTGCCATTTTTCAGCATGGAGACACTGATACATGTGATGCTGCAGCCTGCTGCAGCATGGAAATTACCGTGCTCCAAAAGACTTGATTAATTGAGTCTGCTCCGACGCACTGTAATTACAGGACATTGGAGCAGCCTCGATGCACATGTATAGGCACCCTTAAATTAGAACCAGGGTGACTGAGGTTGGATACTAAAAAGACCTTTGGGGCTGATTAAGTACTGAGACAGATTACCCAGGCAGGTTACGGAATCTCCATCCCAGAAGTTTTTAAGTTCAGGTTAGGCAAATATTTGCCAAGGATGATTTAGACGGGGATGATTCTGCCTCAAGCAAGAGGTTAGACTAGATGACCTTCAAGAGTAAACGGGACACTTATCTTGCTGGGATCCTATGACCCCAGCTGACTTCCTGCCCTTTGGGCAGGTGGCTGGACTCGATGATCTCCCGAGGTCCCTTCCAGCCCTAATGTCTATGAAATCTATGAAACCTCCTGAGATCCCTTCCAGCCCTGCAATTCTATGATTATAATTAACACTAAATGTGAATCCATTACAAAATGTCCTTATACATCTCTATCTTAAAAACAGGCTGTTTGCCCAAAGTGCTCTTGTTAGTAGGCTGTTCTGATAGTTAAAATCACAGCTTTGGTAGTTAAAAACCATCTAATTTCCAGCCTAAATTTATTCATGGCCAGTTTATATGCATATGTTCTGATGCCAACACTGTCCTTTAGCTTAAGTAGCTCTTCTTTCCCCCCAATGCATTTAGAGTGCAATTGTATTCTCCACTCAGCTTCCATTTTGCTCAGCTGGACAAGCAACACTTGCTTACTCTCCTCTTGTAAAACAGGCTCTGTATTCCCTCTGATCATCCTAGTATCCCTCTTTTACACCATCTCCACTTTGAATTCATCTTTCTTTTCAAGTAGGTGACCAGAATAATCCAACTGAGCTCTCACCAGGGCCTTGTTTCATGGCATCAAACCTTCCTGCTGGAGTCCTATAGTTATCAATCAGTGCATCCAAGTCTTTTCTTCTTCAGTCATTTCTAGCTCAGGGGCCCCAGTTTATTGCCAAAATTCTTGCAATTAGTCCCTCATACTGTGGGGTCTGTGAGGCCAGGCCAATTCTCAGGATCTCAGTATTGCACTGTTAGATGGGAGGGTGTGACACAATTGCACATATGCAAACACACAAATCAATTAGGTGCATAGCATACACATGCACACACACACTACCAACTCAGGCACATACAAACCTAACACCAATTCAAGTTCATACACACCAAAAATTAGACAACAATCAGTTGTCAATACCCACACACTCAATACACATACATGGATCACTAATTTGTATATCACACACAATAACATTATATATTCACCAGTTCACACACATACCACCCACCTACACATACACACAGGTGAGTTCCTAACTTGGATGGTATGTGTATGTGTGTGTTTGGGGTACTTGGGATACCTGGGGGGAAAGTTAATGTGGAGAGAAAGAAAGTGTAAGGAGTGAAAATTGCTGGGACCAGGATTAGAACCAATAGACTAGAGAGAAGCTGGGCTGAGGAACCGAGGCTTGGGGTTACTTAAGGTCAAGTGACCCTGGGGTTACTCGAGGTCACTGGTGCTGTGGTGGAAGCAAGGGAAAAAGCCCAGTGACAAGGAGGAGACAGACAGGAAAGAGAAGGCTGGGAGATTGGGGCTGGAAACTGAGGTTGAAATCTGGGAGATCAGGGGGCAGATAAGTAGTGGCAAGAAGGAATCAGTCAGGAAACAGACAAAAACCCAACTTGGGCTTTCACAATTACAGGTTTATTAAACAGACAACACACCACACAGCCCCATGTAGTTATTGGTTCCTACACAGACATACAAGCACTGACAATGGTAGCAGGAGAAAGAGACTCATTGGAAGGGTTGGAGTCCAGGTAGAGAAGAGAAACAGAGTCCAAGTCCTTTGCTTGGGGAAGGAAGGTGGGTGATAGCTACCTATCCTGGGCTGTGAGTTGATCCTCGGTGGCTAGTCGGGGTCTTCTCCTGCAAAGTGTTGTCCAGAATGGGGTCACCAGTAGGGCCTCTGGGTGGATAGGTGGTGTGGCATGGTGGTGGTCAGGATGGAGAGGGTATCCCACTTGGTCTGTCTTCACTACCCCTTTTTATGGGGCATACTACCTATGACCCTAGTGGCAGGGGCATGCCCAGGCAAGAGTCAGCCCCTGGTGTACTGAGCATGTGCACTCCTAGGTAAGAACATGCAGTTTCAGGTGTTTGTGATGGTGAGTGACTGATTTCTGCAGCTGTCTTTGTCTTCCAAATCTTAAACCAGGGAGGTTCAACGCAGGGTGATGGTTGAGTCGTTGAGTTGATGGTTCAGTCATTCAGAGGGAGCTATTTTTAGACCTACTGCCATTTTCTCTCAAGCACCCTCATTCATCCCCATTCATTCAGGAACCAATTTTCATAGGAGGGGTAGGTATGAGTCATACAGTTACAAAAGTGTTACAGTAGGGTATGCCAGAGCCGGGAACACAAGACAGAGGCTTGACAAACAAAATAGAAACTTGACATGACTTATGCTAACTTACATATGTAGGCCTAAATCATGTAGTATCAGTAACACAGTAATATAGAATAGTAAAAATCAATATAAACATAGTAATTATACAATATAAAACAGTGAATATCCATAACAAGGCACTTATTTGAAAAGGAGAGAAAATATAAAACAAAAACAACTTGCTACCAAAATAAAATGCTGAAATTTATCCTATATCTTAGCTCACTTATATTTACCTATAGGGAATAGAGAGGGAGAGGAAAAGTCAGAAATGGTTAGGGGAAGAGGAGAGAATGTATTTAAAAATAAATAAATAAGTAAAAGAACAACTGGGGGGTTTGCTATAATACAGATTCACAGAAGTTTAGTGCTGGAAAGGGTCTCATGCAATCATCGGGTCCAGCCCCCCTGCTCTGGGCAGGAAAGACTGTGGAGGTCAAATAACCCCAGCAAAGTGTGCGCCCAGGCTCCTTTTGAAGATCTCCAGGTAGATGCCTGCACCACCCCCACTGAGAGTCTTCCAAAGTCTGGTCACATGAAGTTTTTCCTTATATCCAGTCTGAAACCTCCTTCTAGGGGGTTGTGACCATTGCTCCTGGTATTCCCCTGGAGTGCTTTGGTGAAGAGTTGTCACCTAGCCCCTGATGCTCTCCCCTGATAAATTTGTAATCTACCATCAAATCTCCCAAAGCTGAGCAGTCTCATACCTGTCAGCCTTTCCTTGCATGGCTTGCTCTTCAGCCCTCTAATCAGACTAGGGTCTGAACTCATCTTGTATAGTATTAAACATCATTTCTTTTCTAGTTCTTTTCTAGTTCTCTGGCATCCAAATCTTCTTGTATTAAGTTCCAGCCCCCTTCAATATAGATAATACCTCCAACTTCATGCCACCAGAAAAAATCATTAAAACATAGCACCTTTTCTGTAGCTAGGACAATAACAGATATATTTATTAGAACTCATTGCAACACTGATCCTTGAAAATGTTCTAATTGTTCCCTCATGAATCAATATGTTACCTCTTACCATTAGCTACTTCCTTACCCACCTTCCAATGCTTGTACTAGTCACCATGATTTCTGGATTCACTAAGAATCTCCATATAATGTTGTATCAAATGCTTTACTGAAGTTCAGACCCCAAATGCGTCACCTAAAAGAACAGGTATCAGTATAGTTTGACTCAAGCCATCCTTGCTGTATTGTATCCCAATCTCCCCATGCCTCCATGTCTTTAATTAGTCTTTCCTTCAAACTTCACTATAAAATTTTCTACACAAGTGTCTACTAATCAGTATGCAATGCATTTGATTTTCCGAAACTTCTTGTGCTAAAAATGAACGGGAATCTAACAGCAGGAATATACTCTGAAAATTAGATTTTGTCATTCTGCTCATCTTGTAAGGCCTGCCTATTAGGGGTGTGTAAAGTAGGCTCTATTTGATTCAGATTTGGCCTGAATCAGGGACAGTGATTTGATGCATTGATTCAGATAACTGTCCCTGATTCGATTCAGCCAAATCTGAATCTGAAGATTCAATGCTGATTTGGAGAATCAGAGATTTGGACATAGACACAGCTTTAACAGTTTTTCCTACATACCTTGAGGTACCAGCATGGCTCGTGATTGCTGTGATGCTGGGGTGCATGGAGAGTCCCACAGGAGTGCAGGGGGGGGCCCCACATGCTCAGTGGCAAATCTGGAGGTGGATCAGAAGTAGTTCCAGTCCACTTCTGGGTCCGCCAGGGAGTGTGCTGGTGCCCCACCTGCCTCCAGCGCCTCCCTGGCTCAGTGATCAACCAAAGAGGGACCCCAGGTGCACCCCCAAACCCAGGAGGCACCATCTCCCAAGCCAAGGGGCCCCAAGGGATCCCCCAGTGCCCTCCCCAGTGGACCAAGATGTGGACCAGAAGTGCTTCTGGTCCACTTCCGGATCCACTGCCGAACATACTGGGGAGCCCCCCGCACTCCTATGGGATGCTCCATGTGCCCCAGCATCACAGCACTCATGAGCCCCTGCTGCCTAGAGGTATGTAGAAAAAACATTTAAAGCTGTGTCTATATCCAAATCACTGAATCTTTCCAAATCTCTCCGCCGAATCGAATCAGGGACAGAAGCTTCGCGCAGCCCTACTGCCTATGACTGACTTTAAAACCAAACAGTTAAAGACCTGTGGATAAGCACAGACCAGAAGACTGGGATTTTGGGGAACTTAGGCACCAGAAATCTTAGTGACTTTCAGTACAACAGGACCCCTTCATCACTTAATGCCTGCTTCATCTTCCATGCAGAGAATGGAAGGATTCTTTTGACTTCAGTGGCAGATGATTAGACCTTCTTTATTTCCTTAGAAAAGCCCAGCTGTAAATACCCTGTTCACTTTGTTTCTGTTCCTCAAGTATGTCTGATGCTTGCCCACCAAAATGATACCAGAATGAGAAAAGCAGGTAACCTGTCACAAATTTTGAACACCAAAAAAACAGCAATCAGCCTGTAATATGGACAGCAGTAAGGCCTGTTATTACTGTGATCGCCAAGTGTCACTAGAGTCAGCTTCTCATCATTTACCCATAAGCATTGCCTGTCACAGTTTTAACATTTTTCCACATTCTCCTTTTCCGTTCAATATCTAACAACAAATAATTATGCGAGTCCTTTCTTGACTGTCAAAGTAACAAAAATCCTGAGATGATGTACACTGAAAAGGAGAACTTTAAAGAGGCTGCAGATTCATTTTTAAACAAAAGCTTCCCTAAGCACAATCTTCACTTTGGAGTGGGAGCCTCATTACTTAGAGGTGTTGCAGGGTGTTGCACTGGGGTTTGTATTTGTTGATGTTGTTTGTGGGCTTTTTGTTTAATGCCTTTAGGAACCAAAGTGGCATATGGTATATTTTTAAAAAATGCAATACAAATACAATTTAACACCTTTCCTCAGCGTCTGCATTTGTTATTTCTTGCTCACAGGAGGGAATACACTGCAAAAACACATATGCTTTTTTCTTTTCTTTTTAAATGACAAGGTTAGGGTGCTGAGCTAAAGGCAAGAATGGTGTCCCTCACCGTCAGAATTATTCACTCCAAAGAAGGCTTCATTAAACAAAATGCAGGACTAAAAGCTGAATTCAAAGAAACAATGATAGCCATTGATGGTCACATCTCATGTGCCATTATCCTTTCCATTGTAGGATTAATTGAACAAAAGGGGGGGCTAATCTCATGCACCATTATCCTTTCCATGCTCCATTGAATCCTGCTATTCTATGAAAATGACTGTTGTGGTGCAATTCAATAATTCTCCCCGGGGCCCAGTTTTACAACCTCTCCGGGCCTGAAGAGAGACCTACAGAGAGATGAGAAGGACCTGCTAGAAGTGGCACTGCCAGGGTGGGTCTGTATCAGAGTGAATCAGGCAGTAAAAGGGACCACTAACAGAGCTGCACCATAGACTACCCAAGAAAATGAAATATCATGGCAATACAATGGGAAGTTCAGATTTTGCATTATATCTATGTTCCCCGGCACAGGATGTAAAGGCTAGTTCCTCAGTGATTGGCTCCTGAGCTGGGAAACCAATCATTCCCTTTTAAAAACATAGGCTGCCATCCTAGTATAACATTTCGGGGTCTTTATGCTTGTTACCATGGCACCCAGATGCACACTTCTGAAAGTATTCCCCTCTCAGTCCTGGAGCAAGGAATAGTTTACTTGTTTAGCTGTTGGAGGGAACTTACCCACTAAAAAGCAGGCTACTTAGTCCAGCTGAGAGCTGTGCTGTGCAAACATGAGCTGTCATGCCATACCATCACTTTTTGTGGGTATTCTCAAAGTCCCTGTGTAGACACACAAAGCACAAACAGTCTGGGAGACAGGAAGGACAATAGAGGAGCCCATGCCGATAGGAAAAGGGAAAGAAATCATTCTGGTTTATGTACATGATACTGCTTTAGAATCCCCTGGTATCTTTTCTGATCTACCCCAGGACCTGCTTCCTTGAGGGTGTTTCATATCTTGAAAGCACCTATGATATTGAAATATAGTCTATGGGTATTTTCTTAGTGGTCTTGTCATTTTGAAGAAAGAAGAAATATTAGGTGCTACATTTCATGTATGTTTGAGACCCTCCCCCCCCGCCCCCCCGATTAGCTAAGACAGTGATTCTCAGTCAGGGTATCATGAGGTCTTAGAAGTTCAATAAACTGATTTTACCTAAATTGAGTAGTGCCTAGAATCTAAAACCCGTCAGAGACACACTGGGCTACAGATTGTGTAACAGGCCAAGATATTCTCCCTCCCCAGCATTTGGCACCCCTAATAACCAGACTGGCTTGTCCATGTTCTCCAACCTCCTCTGCTTCTTATCTCTTGCCTGCCATGACTTGCAGTCAAACATAAAGGGGAGGCTGCCTACAAAAGCTGGGGTGGCCTACTGCTAGGTGTCTTTACCTCTGTTCCTCACCCCATACGTGTACTCCCTCTTTAAAAGGGCCTTAGGGGCTAGAATTGTGACCTCCATCTCCATCTGCCCCCCTAGTCATGCCTATGCCTTGCAGATGATTTGGACATAGAGGTCTGCTTTGAAGGGAACACTGAGAGTCAACACTGGGTCCCTTGGGCCCCCAAACCTTTATCTGGGCTTCCATCTGCCAGGCTTCGGCCCTCTTTGTCTGGCTAAGAGCCTTCAGCCCAGGTCCACCATGTTGGCTGCAACCCCAATATTAGCAAGTGCCTCTCAGACACCCGGCCCACGGCCTCTCCACCCCTGCAGCCACAATCCAGCCCTCCAGTCTTAAGCATTGTCAAAACATAAACACAAGCAAACTGCTTTCCAACTACAAGTTGCTCCACTTTGACTTCTTCCCTCGCCACATGCCCTAAGCTCCCTTTGGATTTCTCCTTGCAGCCCTAAAGGATCACTTAGGTGTTGGCCAGTCCATCTCCTGCAGCCCTCTCCTCCTGCAGGGTCAGACTCCCCGGCTAGCTCTCAGGCCCTGGTTCTAGGTGCCCCAGAGCTCCACCCCTTCCTGTCAGCTGGCTCTTCAGCCACACACAGGGATTTCAGCGTTGCTTGATAATCAGCCTGCTCAACCCTATCTACTGCAGCATAGCTTAGCTGCTTCTACTTGATCTAACAAGATTGGGCTGTTCTTGCCCTGCACCCTCCCAAGGTCCTTAACAGACCTCGGTCTCAAGGCTGAGGCTGACTGCTGTAGCTGATGATCCCTGTGGGCTACAAAAATCCTGCTCCCCCTCTGACTGCAGTTAGCAAAGTCAGGGTTCCCTACTGCAACTGGACTCTCAACTGGAGGATCGTTCACTGGTTTCAGGAAGAATCAAAAGCATCCCCTCTTTTTTTAGGGAATGGCAGGTAGAGGGACCTTTTCTGCTATAACACAGGGTCATGGTATAGAAACCAGAGAATTAAGAGAAATCTGCTAGGCTGGGATGTATAGCTCCAGTGCCAGCCAAGGGACCTGCCTTCTAAAAGTGTAAAGAGACAGACAGATAAGCACACAGTTGCTTCATCCATTATGGAAGCTTCACTGTGCTCCAATGAGTGCATGTGTTCATTGTCATCCAAGGAGTAACTTGTTCTGGAGGTAGTTGAAATACCAATAAGCAGGCCACTTAGTCCATGTGAAGGCAGGAGGTGAACATGGAGGACAGAGAGTGATCATCAGGCACAGCTGCTGCACTTGCTTCACTGAAAACTTGTGCAATAGTGACGGGTGAGAGGTTTACAAATGTACGAACACCCCACGGTTATTCCATGCTTAGATATGGATTGAGTGGTGGTGGAATAAATTGTGGCATTTAAAACAGACATTGTAATTGTCTGCATGGGGACTGGAACACGGGGTTTTAAGCACTACACATGCAAAACCTGTATCAATTCCCCAAGACCTGTGTCATGGGGAGATGAATGCTCCCTTTTTCTCCCATTTCCCCATTTCTACTGATACGTTAAGCTTTATGCAGGGAAGGCATTGTCTCTCGTTAGAATCTAGCACATTCATAGGCGAGGTTCCTGTATAAATAATATAATTGTCATTGTTCTGTGTGCTTTTGCATAGGCATTGGAAACATGCACCGTATATAGACTGCTTATTCCCATCATCGAAACATTCATGCTTTCTGACCTCTCTTATCCCAATCATAGGAGCAACTTACCCTTCATATTTCAGCCTGTGGAATAGATAAATGGTGTCTCTTATGAACTAGGCTGAGGCTACCCAATCCAAAATTAAATGAAAAGTGTGGTTTAGCTCCATCAATTTCAGTCTGTAACATTGCCTGATCTTATTGTGCTCAAAATATATCATTCAGATCAATCTCTTGCTGGGGTTATTGTACAACCCTTTACTCCATCAGTGTCAGTTTTAAGTCGTTCCTGCTCCCAGAGTTAATAGATTTCTTTTAGCTTCTCTGAACTTCAGTTTAGAGAAATGATGCTTTTGGTCAAAGGACAAGAGGATTGAGGTTATATTTATGTGGCAGAGTTGAGGACGAAAGGAAAAGACGTTATTTGCCCAAAAATATCTACATGGCTAGTAGCGTTTGAATGGGATCCTACATGCTTCACAGACATTGTCCCTGGTGGGAGGGGTTTATACAGGGTTTGCTGAATTGCTGAGGCAGAGAGATGTTGTCACCTAAAGATTAAAGGAGGTAGGTGTGACTCCCTAGATGAAGGTATTCTAGGGTATGGACTGAGCAAGCCATCTTTCAAGGGAAAAAAAAGATGACTTATGGACTCTACACATGATACAGAGTTTGTTGGGGAACAGATTGGGAAAGGCGCCTACTTCCAGGGCTGGACACAGGCATGGGCGAATCGGGTGGCCACCCGCCCGAGGCCCGGATGGAAAGGGGGCCCAAAAACAATAAGTTTGTCTGATTATCATTCTTGTTATCATTACCTCTGGCAAAGGGGAGCCTGATACTAATTACCACCAGGAGTCTAGGTACAGTGCTTCAGAAGTCCCTGAGAGTATTAAGCTGTTCTGCCTGCAGTGGATTAATGAAAGTAAGGTTTCTTGTATTGGCAGACGATTGAATCAGCCTGGCCTCAGGATGGCCCCATTCCCAGCATCATTTTATTTACTTTAGCCAAGTGGTGTAGGCTCAAAGAATGCAAAATGACATGTTTTCCCACCTGAATAAAGTACAGAAGTTGGCACAGTAATTAAAATTGCATCTTGCAATAGTGGAAGAGACATGAGAGGAACCAACTTAATATCAGATTACAAGACCAAGGGGCCACGGTGTCCTTCCCTGTTAGATAAAAACCATCATAAGGTAATGATGCCTTCAAAGCAGTAGGATAATAAGACAAGGAAAGATGATTAAAAACTGAGATGTCAGCTCTGAAAACACTCCGGGTTGCAGGGGGAAGAACATGTTGCATTTGCATTGCCAGACATTTTACTGAGTCAAAACAGGAGCAGAGCCTGAGTCTTTCAGAACCTTCGTTCTTCATTCAGCCCTTTCTGGACAGCAGACCTCAAGGCAATACTCTTTTGAAAAAACATATAACTCATGGCAGAAAGACCCAGGGAAACTGCAAAGAGGACCTGACCCAAAGCCTGGTGAAATCTGCATACCCTCTTGTTTGCATGTGTATGTCAAAACTTTGTTTAAACTTTTTCCATGATTTCGCAGCTTTATCTGGGAGTTTTAGCTCCTTGGGGGTTTTCAGGTACTCCATCTCTTCAGCAGTTTCTTATCTTCCCCTTCATTTTCTTTGTACCCCACTCTTTGTACCATGTAATGATGAGCACTGTTAAGAAGGACACCTTCTTAATAAAAGCAAATATTTGTTATTATTTAAAAAAAATACTCTAGAAATGTTTTGCAAACAACTCTTTACAACAGCTACAGCTCATGTCCATCTCTCCCAGAAATCCCAGCTAATTCTTAGTAACAAAGCAAACAGCTCTAGGATTTGGTACAGAAGTTCAGTAGACTGGTCTAACTTAAATCGATTAAGTGTGATACCACATTGATCCAGGTCTATTTTAGACTGGCTTCTGCCATTTTTAAAACAGTCTGTGTGACCTCCGATTACTGACAGTAAAATTCAAATTCCTCCTAGAGGATGAAAACCCAGTAGATCATACACTGTCCTTTGCAAAGAACTCCCGGAGCACTGCACGCATAGGAATCAATAGCAGTAGGAAGGAAGCCAATAAGAAAAGTTGTTTTTCTGCCTTGCTGAGTACCAGCATACAGGCCTATCACTGGGAACAGCTAGACCACAGTCTTTATCAGAAAGCAACTGGAGATTTTTCCCTGCTAAAAAAAAATAAAGAAAGACACAGGAAGGAAGGTCAAGTGAGATGGATGGAGTTGTTCTCATGATCAGTTTTGCTGAACAAGCAATTGATCTCCTGGCCTTCAGAGAAGGTCACAGCAGAGGTCTGGGAGCCAGGGTTTCAAAGCAAGCACTGTCCACTCACAAGAAAAACGACTGTTCTGTCAAGTTTGTACTGGCCTGGCTGTAAGCACATTGCAAACCCTGCATTATGAATTGATCCTACTGTCCTGAAAGCCCAGATTGCTCCCTCTTACTCACATGCCAAGACCGGAGATACCTTCCATAAATTGTGGCTGGTGTGTAAGTTGACTATTGGGATGTTCTATAGAGTCACAGCAATTTTCCCAACTTGTGTGAAAAAGGAGGTAAAATGGGAAAAGGTGGGCCACCAGCCTTCTGTGCTTGAAGGAACACTGTCCAGAAGCTGAAACTGTTGATGGAAAGTGGTATTGCTAGACACGGCTGGCAATTTGATAACTTACCATTTCACCTCTAGCCAGTAAAGCCCAGGTCCCAAATGAAATTACATCTGATGGCTGCACAGTAGCATGCTTCAATCCAGGATGTAATGGGCCACAAAAAAAAAAAAAAATCAAACTTCACCCTTCCAGTTTTCACCAATCTCTACTTTAATAGGCTGAGATATACAGGAGGTCAAAGCAGATGATCTAATGGTCTCTTATGGCCTTAAACCTATTAACCTATGGATTAGGTGCAGAAGTAGTAGCCTATCTTCTAGTGAATCCACCAGTAGAGAAAGAAATGACACACACTCCAGCAAAACGTTATACTCACAATAAGTTCATCCTTCATGAGCGAAGATGACTGCATCCAGCAGTGGGGTAGTGGGGAGAAGAGAGAAAAGAAACGGGAAGGAAAAAGGGAGGGAGAAAAGAGAAAGGGAGAAAGAGAGAGGAGGGGGGTGATTTTTTTCCATCTCTCCCTGTGTCATGTAAAAAAAAATAGATTAGTAAGATATTTAAGACATGGATACTTTCCTTTTATGTCTTCAGGGAGAAATGCCAAATTACCCTTGAGTACTATAAAACCAATAATATTTACAATGTTCAATGGACAACATCAGCTTTAAGTTTGGATCCCAATTTAAACTTCACCCAAAAGAAGTTTTATACAACAGTAACAATACTTCACAACTTGAAAACCAGTCCAAAGAAAACATAAAAAAAAAAATAAACCCACATCATCTTGGATCATTTGAAATCCAAACATGACAGCATTACAATCATAAAAGTGAAATGGATTATCATCCAAAAAGAAGCTGATTTCATTGACTTTCATGAACTCATCAAAGAGAAATGTAACCAGTTTAAAACAAGGGCATAAGCCTTTAGAAATAAAATAGAATTTTACATTTACTTTTAATGCTACAAGGCCTTCTTTCTGATAAAAGAAACATCACAACACCAAATCTTCAAGTTGATTGTGACTTTGTCAAGGATACACAAAGTTTGCTACAGAGCTGGCAGCCAAGCACCAATGTTTTCTGCAGTCATCTGATCACTACGTAATTCTTCCCCAACTTTTGACTCTACTGAGCATTTCAGTATCTTCCTCACTCTCTTCTTCTAGCTTAGGAAGCTCTGGGATAAACCTTCCATCTTTCCTCAGATATTATGTGTAAATATGTATAAAAGTTTCAGACAAGTGGTATCACCTTGATGTCATTTTCCCCCCCATAAAATACCTTAAAGAATAGGGGGGGAGGGAGACATTACTTTACCAACTTCTGTACATTATTCAGGTGGGGAAAACATGTCATTTTGCATTTTTTGAGCCTACACCACTTGGCTAAAGTAAATAAAATGATGCTGGGAATGGGGCCATCCTGAGGCCAGGCTGATTCAATGTGATAGGCACACTTAAAGTGTTTCAGAAAGTATCTATCTATCTAAATGTGCTTCTACAAGGATGAGGTGGAAAAGAAACCTTTCTACACCTTCCTCAACAGCCATTGGCTGCTGCCGTCTTTGCCATTATCAACATCCTGTTTTGTACGCTGAATTTAGACTTGTAATCTGTGTGTAATGCTTCTGTCAGACACCAGATGACTAGGACCAGGTTCAACTTCAGACGTTTTACACCACTTCTCAAATTTAGCTCAAGCCCCTGGACCGAAGCCTAGGAAAATGACTGTGGAGTGCATACACCAGTATGAACAAACTTCCCCACTCACAAGCAAACATTAAATGAAAACAGAGCTTATTACAAGGGAAAACAGAAGCAAGCAGACACCTTAAGGAGAAGCGTAACTATTAACCCTTAGCTGTAGCTCAAATCAGATCACAGCCACAGTTGGGTGTGTCTACACATGTGCATTACTGTGCATTAGACTATTTTAATGCCCATTAAAACGTCACAGAAAAGTCCACTTTTGCTAGTATGCATTAAAATACACTAATGCACCTTTTTCTAATACATCACAATGGAAGTACTAAATTTAATGTGCATTAGCAAAAGCTCATTAATGAACATGTAGCAAACCATCCCAGGGAGCTACCACCTAGCCCAGTTAGTTGGAAAGAGAGCCTTACCTAGGGCTGCTGTCTGGGGGTCTACCAGCTGCACCAGGTAAGCAGCACGTGCTGTATAGGGAGGCTCACCCCAGAGGTCCTGTTGGTCCCCACTGCCAGAGGTTTCCCATCTGCTCCACATACACCAGCCAAAATAGCATGTGCTGAGTAGGGAGGCCATCGCATATGGGCCCTGATATCAGCCTTCCCCCTCTCCCAGCCCTGAACAGATTCCACACCTACTGTCACAGAACTGTAACATGCAGACTGGGGGGCTACCACACTAGACACAATCCAAGTTGTAAGGAAATCCATCGTCACGGGACCCCATACTCCCTTACACTCTCTCCAACTCAAGTTAAGCTGCTTAGACTTCATCTCACTCGGGAAGACTTTATGTTGTTTATAGCACTCCTGCGATCACTCCCAGCTGAATTTGGGCCCCTCAAACCAAACTCAAGCCAGAATGAATCCACAGTGATTATTATTCCCTCTCTCCTAGGCTCTTTTCCAATTTGTACTCTGGAGAAAAAGGGGAATGAACGCTAGGAAAGGATCACTGTAGCTCTGCAGTTGAAATAACTTGGGCTAGGGCATGTGGTTATTGCACGCAGCTGCGGCTAAGCTTTTCTTTTTCCCAATCCAACCAGATTTCCCTGTTAAGAGATCCTAGGGTGAGAGATTAGCCAATAACTTTTTACTGTGGAAATGTAAGCAGCTTACCGCTCTCCCATACTTTCCTAATTAATTAATGATTTCTCCACTTAGCATTTCTCTAATTCTCACTCTTTCCTGCCAGAACCAAGTGGGAGTCTGGCAGACAAAGTGACTCTTTAGAGCTCTGATTTTTATTTCTTAGTAACTGCTTAAAGAAGGAAGGAAGGAAGGGGTATATTTTCCAACACTAAATCCAACACTCAGGCCCTTACTACCTGTGCAGTTTCATTGACCAATGAGCACAGTCTCTGACCCAGAAGCTTTAGGATGTGACTTCTTGAGCCACTTCCACTGTTTTTTTCCCCTACACTCCCAACAGAGGGGAGGGATAATCCTTCTCTTTAGTTTCTAGTCACAGAAGCCTGAGTCAATACTATTCTCTGTCTTTCCAGGATCCCTGAATAAAATACAATATTCGAGTTTAAAATCTAGACAGAGAAACAATGCTCATGATCTGGAGATCTTAGAAATACAGGCCAAAAAGCAAAAAAAAACTGTCGGGGGGGGGGGGGGAAGAAAGTTGATCTATCACAGCTAATTCTACGAAGCAGACAACCAGTGAAGAAAAACCTGTGTAACAGTAACAGTGCAATAAGTTCAGGAGTGATAATGGGAAACAACTGAGAGATGAGCGTACAAAGGTCTAGAGAGTTATGCAACACAATCTAGATACGAATCCCTGGAGTTAAAGGAGTAAACCCATCTGCAGCGAATATAGCAGCCACTTAAACATCTTAGACCAGCCACCATAGGGAGGCAGAAACCTAGGATGAGTTAGGGGAACAAAAATACTTAACACAGTTTGGCTGTATATTCAGAGTCATCATGCTATAGGGCTGAGAAGTAATTATCCTTTTCTGCATGGCCCCCCTGAGACTGAAGCTGGAATATTTCTGGGTCTTGAGTATTTGCCAGCAGAAAGGAAGTTCAGGAAAGTACAAGAACCAAAACCATTAAGGATTATATGGAGGGGCAACTAAAGAGAGCATATGATGAACTTTTATAAATCGTCTGCTAGGTGTTCTTTTAAACCATGAATAAAAAAATATTTCAGGGGGTACCAAGATGTCTGGCCATGAATCACAGGATGATGTTCAAAGGGGAAAATGTGAGCAACTCAATTACAAAAATGAATATCAATTGCCAGAAAAGAAGCAGAAGCATGATGGTTGCATGTATGATTTTAGTATCTGCTATCATATGAGTGATTTGGGAAAATGAAGCTCTGATTTCATTGCCTTGTATTTTTTTAGTTAGCTTTTTTGGTTTTTTTATAGCAATGAGTAAAGAGTTTCAGCTCCACTTGTACTGAAAAAAATAAGATGGGTGGAATATTACGGAATAAACAATGAAAAAACAACATCCATTACAGACTCACAAAATTAATTACTCCACAGCATGAAAATACCAGAATGAAATACCCAAAAAGATAGATTGGAAAGGTATCAAATTGTAAGCTCTGGGGAAAAAATGTCAAAACTCATTGTGCTACAATAAGCATCCCATTGATTATGACAAATAATCACCAGCTGAATCAGAAATATGTAGTCCATTGTCCTACTGTATAATCAGAACATTTATTCCATCAGCCAACTGTATAATCACTGCAGTAACTTATGTAGTTCATAAAGGGTAGGATGAGAAGTTTTGCCAACATGTAAAGCACCTCTGGCTTTAATGATCAATGTTGGCTATAAACTCTTTCTTGTGGAATAAATATGAGCTGCTTTGAAAGCCTGAAATGGCAGTTGGCTCAACTCAAAGAGATTTGCAGAGAATGAGGAAAAATGCATTTACTAAAGACCTGGTCCATGGTTGGTCACAATATGCACAGAAGACGCATGGTCATTAGTGTTGGACAAGACTGTAAAATGCTAACCTATTTTCTGAACAACATTAGTAGACATTTTCCTGGTGAATGGCCTTTGGATCTGTCCATGAGCCTCTGCCTTGCAGAATATCTGAAAGGACATTTCCCCTTGTTCAATGTCCCGCCATAGACAATATATTATTTTTATATTATGTTATTCCTTGGAGGCCTCAACTGAGACTCTCATGGGAGAAGCAGTGTCCACATACACAATGAGAAACATCTGTTGCCCCCACAGAGCTTCCTCATCCACTTTCTCATCAGAGCAGTTAAGACAAGCAAAGTATAAGAGAGGAAACAGGTGAAACACTGACATGTCCAAGGTCAGGTAGTAAATTGGTTGAAGAGCCAGAAATAGTAATCAGCTTTTCTTGACTCCTAGTAACCTCATACACTTACCCAGACTATCACTAGCACTCTTTTTTATGTTCTGCTGAACATATGGTTTATGTAATATGAAAGTCACAACCCCGTGTGGGCCAATCTGTTGTGCTGAAGTATCTCCGGGATGCAGCTCTCAGAATAGTTATCCGTTTCAGACAGCATCACAGTCTGTCTGAGCTTGTTTGGGTAATTCTCACATGAGCACGATAGTTCTCTCGAAAAAAAGTGTGGAACGAGAGCTTTCCGCCTCTTCAAACATTTTGCTCTATGAATTTGATGTTTGGAAAAAAATGTGGGATTTGGCACAAAGACGAGGTGACTATTTATACACACATTTCATTTCTGGGGTCCAACCGCTATGTGTAAATATCAGAAGAAACTGTTTGTATACGTTTGATTTTCCATCAGTTTCCCAGTTCAGCCTTATTCCTCTACTGCAGTGACGCTGAACCAGGATGCTAAAGCACCCAGGGGTACCACGATATCTTTTGAAGGGTTTAATGAGATGTAAGGTGAAATGCAAGCTCAGGTTCAGTTCCTACTTGGCTACCCCCGCTGCCTGGTAATTGTATAGATCTGGAAAAGGCAAAGAGACTTCTTGCTCTCAGAGACTAGGTACAGACATTCAAAAAGCCTGAGCTGGGATCAATCCAAGTTATGCGGTTTTCTGTACGTGGCGTATGTTCAATCAGCAGCAGACATAATACATATTCACACTTTGGTGGGGGGCCAGCGGGGTGCAACTCTTAGACCAGGTTCCACCATTTTTAAACCAGTCTATATGTGCCTAACTTCTGTTCTGTTGCAGGTATAGACCAGATTCTGATCACTTATACTGGTCAAAGTGTCATGTCTGTACGTGGCCAAAAGGACTTTTATGCAGCTATCAGCACACACCCAAAGATGGCCAACAACTTCCTGTTGATGTCATGACGTCAGGCCTACTACAGTAATCACTGGAATAAATAAGTTTGTTTTTTAAATGGACTGCTACTCAGTTTACAGAAGTTATGGAGGGATGCCTTGAGTCTATCGAGGGGTTTCTTGAGACCTAAACAGTTGAAGATCACTGCTCTGCTGTGTATAAAAAGGCATAGAGTAGTCTATCATTTCATTTAATAGGAATGATTATTAAAAAGCTCTGTTTTTCCAGTTCTGCAAAAGTCATGGCTATTGATTAGAACAGGATCATGGGAGCCAGGACACTTGCGTTCACATTCCAGCTCCACCACTGGTGTGGTCAGGTCATTAATCATTCTTGCTCTGTGACTTATCTCACAGAGGGAATAGCAATGCAGACCTGCCCCACTGAAGTGTTATGCAGCCTAATGGATTTGAAAGTCCTTGGGAGATTGTTGGATAAAAAGTACTGCAGAAATTCAGTGCCTTGTTATAAAATGCCCTGATGCCTACCCCCAGATAGAAAGACCATTTGAAGCCCCTTTTTTTCTCCCATCATTCTAGATAGTGAATGTCTGAGTGACAGCATATCAAAAAGAGGAGCCAGCAGATGCAGGAACTAGTGAAGGCCTTTGCAGACAGCATGAAAGAAGGAAGGTGTCCTGACTGGCTCAGCAGTCACTCTGTAAAGAGGGGGAGAAAATGGGCTCAGGCACAACAGTAGACTTCTAACCTGCTTGATTGAGATAGTGGCAGAACAGTAGCATAAAACAATGAGTTGCATCAAGGTAAGCCAGGAAACTGGAAGCAGCAGAGTAGAAAAACAGGGCTTCCTAGGAGAAGCCAAGTGTGTCTTTCATGTAGCCTTTGGTCTGATTTACTTGCTGTCAGCAACAAGGTAATGTCAACGGATCAGAGAATGGTGGCAAGGTGACCTTGACATTGAGTGGTCTGCATAGCACTTGCTAAGCAGGGACTCAGTTTTTCTTCTTTTCTCAACCAGGTAAAGCAGAGGCAATACTAAAAGAGAGAGAAGAAGATGGAAGGTTGGACAGAATAGAAATGAAGGGCTCCAAATCTTTTACAGTAGTTCCCTACCAAACAGACAAGACGAGCTTTAATAGGCTGCCCAAATGCTACATTTTTATTATCACCAGTTAAGCATCATTTCCCAAATGCAGAATGTTCATCGTTACCAGTCACTCATGTCCTGAGACACTGATAAGCTGGGGGTAGAGAGGGCCAATATTCCTCCTCTTCCCCCGACATGTGCCGCAGATAGGGGAGGAGAGGAGGAATAACCAGTAGGGTGCATCTACACATTCATTCATGTGCAGTAGTTAGTGTGCATTTATTTAGTATTTGTATAATCAAGGACTAAATAAGTGTGTAGTAACTAGAGTTACTGCCCAGTAGCACAGGCAATTGCCTTTGTAGTAATGCTATCGTGCAGTAGCCTAATAGTACTGCGCAGTAGTGTATTAGCACGGCTTGTGCTGTGACGCACTACTGCGCAGTATTATTAGGCTACTGCACATTAAGTGTCTTGTGTAGATGTGCCCACAGACTACAGATAGGAAGTAGGTAATTTTACCTGAAGAGATATGGGTGTTTGGGCTGGTGTGTTTTCTTATCACTTCAGGCTGTTTCAAAGTTTCCATGCTATGATATGAGCTTACTATGTCATCCTTCTATGTGATATCATGTTATTGCTAGAGGTCATCTATAAACTGGTATGTTGGGAATATCCCTTGGATGTGCTTCTGATCTCTTCTAAAGGGGCTTACCTCTGGAATCATTTTAATGAAATCACTGGGCTTACTCCAAATTTTGCACCAAATTCAGTGGGATCAGAAGCTGGGCTTTGCCATATTGTTGGTTCTGTGGAAGACAGTGCACATTTTCTGACAGGAGCACACACGTTGTACTGTGTGGATAGCACTGTCTCATCTTTACTGGAAACAGATCTTAGAGACCATAGGAACCTAATGAGTTCTTCGCCTCAGTGTTCCTAAGTGAGAGGCATGACAAGTCTCTCACTGGGAGTGTAGGGAGGCAGCAGCAAGGCA
>NW_017728951.1:22427836-22435684 GCF_001723895.1 Crocodylus porosus
TATTCAAGAGAAGGTTGGATGTGTATCTAGCTGGGGTAATGTAGGCCCAGCACTCTTTCCTGCTTATGCAGGGGGTCGGACTCGATGATCCATTGAGGTCCCTTCCAACCCTAGCATCTATGAATCTATGAATCTATGAATGATCTCCAGTAGAGTCTAATGCGGCAGGGATTAAATTAGAAGCAGCGGGGACTATTTTTTTTCAAAAAAAAATAAAGTATCTATCTTCATATCCATTCAGGCCAGCAGGAGAACACAGGGTCTTTCATAATCCCAGGATATTTGGATTTGCCTCTGGAAGATGGAACGCCCAGCACCCAGGCCTCATCTAAAACTAGGCAAAGGATGGGATCTACTAAGGTCTCGTGCCATTTTCAAAACCTCTTTAGCTTTGTTCCAAGAAGCAATTTAGGTGTTACAGTGCTAAAATAAAATCTGCACCGCATTTTTTCTCTTAGAAGTTTCTGAGACCAGTACTGGCCTAGTCCGACTCTACATAACTTGCAATGGGTCATACACACTTGGGAGGATTTATTTTTGTTTTGGTGTCAGTCTATCAACCTTGGAAATAGCAGTTCTCTGCAGGTGAAATCCTTTCTGAAGAACACCTTATTGTGGCCCCTTCTGTACCATGCATGGCTGATTAAAATTCATCCTCCTTTTTACTGCCCCCCCACACACACGCACCCCTTTTCCGTTCAACCAATTATAAATTTACAAGGGGAAATGCTAACAAATTAGCAGTGATGCCAATATGCCACTAAGTGACTATCTAACTGTCAGAACAGCAACTCCACTTCTAAATCAAACTGATAATTAAAACAGTCAACCACTCATCTGTGTGATAGTGTGTCGTGGGGGATGTGTTTACCCAACAACATCTTGGCCAATTCATCACGCAGACATCTCTCTCACAGACAGGGCAATAAAGCACTTGTGTAACTAATCATGGGTTCTTGATGAGCTTCCTCTCATTACTTCACAAAGGCCTGATTTGCAGCATACCAGCCAGGCTTTCTGTCGTCCCAACAAGGCTGTGAATATAAGGAACTTACTCTCCTTCTCTGACACCAATCACTTTGGCTTTGAATCCAAGGGACCGCATTTTTCCTGAAAGTATATCTGTTGCTTTCAAAGGATTTCTGCCAAGGATAGCATGCTCACCGTTGGAAGAGAGAAGAAACGGTGACTGCAGACTGGCTGTGCAACACAACCCTGCCCACAACTGCGTTTGTTTAAATCCAGCCCGGCTTCCTAATGAACTAAAGCCTTTATCACAGTTGTTCAGTGAAATGAGTTGATTGTTTTATTCCAGGTTGTCCACATTACAACTTGCACCTTTGGCAGAGGTCCCAACAATACTGTACACAACTGAGAGTTGCAACTACAGCATATATTTGTTTTACTATCACTTAGGCAATTATTCATTGCATGGAGGCATTTGCTCTTTTACTCTGGCTATCACTGTAGCTTCAGGATTTTTTTTTAAATCAATTGCATTTCAAATTGAACTTCAAAATTTACTGCTAAGACTGGAGTCAGAAGCTTTAGGGGATGACACATGATCGGAAGCCAAAAATTGATGCCCCTATATTGAGCCTGTCCATTCGATTGATGCTTGTTAACGTCATATAAATCTTAGTTAATAGGTTTTCTAATTCTTGTTTCTTCCCCCTATACCATGCCATAAACTGAAGCCACCATCAGCACTTTCCTCTGTCAACTGTAAAAAGCCAATGGAGAAATGTGAAGGGGAGGGAAGGAGGAACAACTCTCCTATAATCAGCCCTTCGATCACCTTATATAGTTTCACCACTTGGGTTCATGATAGGTTTAGACTGATAGTTTTTCATTTCGAGTCAATAAATAAGTTCCCAAGTCAACACAAACTTCTCCTAGCAAAATTCCAGTGTTCTCATTTATCATTGCCACAGCAGAACAAGAAACTCCATTTGTTTCTTCCATTGCTGACAAATATAATGTATAGGCCTTAAAGACCTAATCATTTTCCAGTATTCAACAGCAGCATTTGTTGTGAAGGATGTGGGAGGAACAATGGATTGAAGTGTTTTGGTGCCACCCCCTTAGATGCAGAATGTGTTTGCACGCGGGGCTTTCCATTTGTTTTGGAAAGTTCATAGTGATCATGCAATGGTTTATTTTCCCCTGTGCAGAAAATCCAAAACCCTTGAATATATTGTGTGTGACTGAAACCTACTATTGTAAAGTAGGGCTGAAGATCAGCTGCTTGGGATCTAGCTCTAGATCAGTAAAGTTGCCTAAAACCAGCCTTTTACAATCTCAGTTCAAATTAACTGAATCAATAATCTTAACCAGCCTCTTTTATTTCTGTCCTGATGATATTTAATTGGGAAGCACTTTACCTGGATTTCCTTTTGATACCAGATAAGTTCTATTGAGCAAAGCAGAGCTAATGAATGGGTACACTAATATAAGATGCCAGGGCATTGGGGATTTCATTAGAGACCAAGGAAGGAACTCATGCAACATCAAACACTCCCACCTTCTGCTTCTTATCTGTGGAAAATGAAAAGGTTGGTTAAATCCTTTTTTAAGTTTTATGAATTGAAAGTGAGTGGCAATAAGACTACTTCTCAAAGGCAGCAAAACAGAGGTGTATTTATTTATTTATATAGGATTAGAATAAGGCCAAGGTATACTATGACAATGAAAATTCACCCAGAGACTCCACTACACTCGGCGAAACACCACATCGAATTCTCCAGAAAGGAAGAATATGTTAATATCTTACAAATTGTCCATTTTTCCATTGTTATAATCAAAGGGGGAAATCAGCCAGTTCATGGATTTTTGTGCCGCACTGCTAAGACGCTGATCTAGGAGTTAGGACTCCTTGGGCACGTCTACATGTGCATTAACATGCTTTAGTTAATGCGTATTAAATCTAGTACCTCAAGGAATGTCTACACATTCATTCATGCACTTTGGGTAATGCATATTAAGACTAGTACCTCCACAGAGAGGTAAGAAAAAATGTGCATTAGCCTATTTTAATGTGCATTAGCTAAAGCACATTTTTTTCTGATGCTTTAATGTGCCTTAAAGTAAGCTAAAATGCATTAAAGCACATGTGTAGACACACCCCTTGATTCATGTCTTACTTTCTTACCCTGGGTGAAACACTTCTATGCTTAATTCTGCTATTTATGACAATGGACACATCTACATGACATACCCACTCCACAGTTGTTACTGCGCAGTCATTTAGTACTTGCATAACCAAGTATTAAATGACTGTACAGTAACCAGCAATACTGCCAATAGCATCCCGGCATGGTTGCCTGGTGACATTTACTATGCAGTAGTTTGTTAGTACTGCACAGTAGTGTCACATCGCAGTTAGTGCCTGGTGATGGTACCACGCAGTTGTATTGAGCTACTGTGCAGTAAGCATCTTGTGTAGATGTAACCAGTGGAAATAAAAATTCCTGCCCTTCTTTGAAAAGTGCTTTGAGTTTCTCAGATAAAAAAAGGCTGTACCTGCAGACTTCTGAGTCAGGATGGCTGGGATTTCTTTTACTGACATGCTTTTTAATAAGAAAGTTCTGATTAATTGAAACCAAAACCTTTCACTGAAACTTATTTGCATTGACAAAACCTCCTTCAAGTCCAGGATGAAATTTGGAGGGGGAAAGGCGGTGAGAGTGAGAGACACCCCCAAACTCCCTGATTGCTTGGGCCTCCAACACCAGCCAGCCTCTTTCTGCTTCTCTTGTTGGAGCTACACTGCTTGACATAAATAATGAAATACCCATTGGACCACACAGAGCAAGAATGGAGGCCTGGAATGGAGAAGGCCCAGATTCAAGTCCCTGCCATGAATTAGGCCAAGTTAATCCTGACAGTCCCACCGCCCAAGTGAATTCTCTGGTGTGGTTTCCTTGTGTGTTCAGGAGGGTAAGGCATGTTCAGTCTGGTTTTCATGCAGATGCTGAGCGTTTTGAAACTTCTTTTCTTTTTTAATGGGTTTCTTGTTTATCAGCCAAGCTTCCTCCTTACCACTCTGGGCTCATTTGAGCAAAGCCCATAAACTTGTGCTTTGCCTCAGGCATGTCAATAGGCCTGCTGATGTTTTCTTTCACATTATTTGGGGCTCTCAGGTACTTACCACCAAGAATGGGTTTAAGTGCTGTGCTGAGTTAAGGCCAATGTGCTCAGCATCTTTCATGATCATGCCCTGGCAGCACCAAGTTGTTCTTGTTGTTGTTTGTTACTAATTATAGTCATTAGTACTCTGGTTGCACACAAATGCCCTGTATCAAGATCCCTTTCTGTAGGCAAAGAATCAATACAGGGCTGTCCACCTGCTGGCCTGTGGTCTATACACACGGTTAAGTGGCAGCCCCTGGGCTGTCTAGCTGCATGCTGCTCTCCCCATTGCTCCTGCTGCTACCAGGGTCTCAGGGCTCCCCCTCCATGCTCCAACTTCTGCTACCTACTCCCACCACCATGGGTAGGACAGACCAGTGTGGCCAGGTCCACAGAGCATAGACAGCTTGTCACCAGAGAGTTTGGGAGATCTGGGAACCTTGTGTAATGTGAGGGTTCCCTACATGCCATGGCACAGAGCAATGTGGTGGGGGCATGGCTGTGAGGTGCTGGTACACTGCTGTGGGGACACCCAAGCAGTATGCTGTGTGACCCAGGAGGCATGTAACCCATGTGGTACATGGCTGGGGGTAGGGCCTGTGGCCCCCAGCCAATCAGAATTTGGGCAGCCCTGAACAATAGGAATAAGTTTTATATGAAATTCTGTCCTAAAACCAATCTGTGAAATATGAAACGTCATAACCAGGAGGAAATAGGACTCTACATCCTGCTTCCATCAAATGACTTCAAGGTACACAGACTATTCCAATTTTTCTCTGAGCCTAATCTACATAAAACGAACTGTTCCAAGCAGATTTTACCACACCTTTAACTCTCCTATGAAATATGAACTTAGAGATGACCCAAGCGCTCTTTCCTGCCCAGTGCAGAGGGTCGGACTTGATGACCTACTGAGGTCCCTTCCGACCCTAACATCTATGAATCTGTGACTCTGTGAAAGTTCTCCTATGTAGAAATGAAAGTTCATAATCTTTTCTCCTATACCCGAAGGAAGAGTGCTTGTGCCTGAAAGCTTACAAATGAAGGGTTTTTTTGTTTTTTTTTTTTTTGCAAAAATCTAGGTCTAATAAAAGATATCACCTCTACCATGAGTTCTGATTCCTTTTGCCTCTAGACCAATATAACTATATCCGGGATACCTGTCCTAAAACCAGACTTCCACAGTCTTGAAAGGTGTTGGTTTAGCCATGGCTCTATCTACATTTTGGTTTAAAGTGAGACAGCACATCTGTTGATTGGTTCTGTTTTATTTATACATTAAGGGAATTATAAGCCATGATGAGTAATTAATAGGCCTGTGCAAAGCAGCTAGTATTTACTTTGGATTCGGATGATTTGGGGGACAGTGATTCGATTCGGTGATTCGAATCACTGTCCCAATTCGATTCAGCCAAATCTGATTCAGAGTAGATCCATTGTGTGCTCCAAATCAGCCAGTCCAGGCCCATCCCCCACCCCTCTCTCAGCCAGGCAATAGCTGCCCCCCCTTACCCCAGCTCCTGGCACTTTTAAAAAAAAAAAGCCCCAGTGCTCACCAGGTGCTCTGCCACAAGGTCCCTGAACTCCATGCAGCAGGATTGACCCCCCACCTGGCAGCACCCAGTGAGCACTGGGGCTTTTCTTCAAAGTACTGAGCTGGGGCAGGTGGTGGGGGAAAGCCATGGTGGGGGAGGAGGGAAAAGGCAGCAGCTGGGGGGGCTGGGGAAGTGCAGTCACAGGGGACTGCCCAAATCATCAAAGCTTTCCGAATCTTTTATGAAGATTCAGAGAGCTTTGAATCGATTCAGACCTTTAAATTGGTTCCCTGATTCAACTGGGATTCAAATTCGGCCACTGAAGGGGGCTGAATCTCCTCCAAATTGAATCACCACCCAAAGCTTCACACAGCCCTAATGGATATGTGTGTGTGTGTGTGTGTATGTAAATATATATATATAGAGAGAGAGAGAATATCCAATGGAGCACTGGCAAACAGAGGGCTTTGTCTATCCTTTTTCTATCTCAAAGCAGCCCTGTTTAAGAATCTGATTCAAGGGAAGTGCTTCAAAGTTCCTCCACCAAAGGGTTTTAACTATGAATATGACAGGTATCGAGACAATTCCTTACCCAGACAAATAAACAGATTTAAGATTTTCAGATTAAATTCTAGGTATTGTGGATGAGAGCAGTTGACACTCTGCCTCGACTGGAAAACCAGTCTGTGTGTAAAACTGAAGGATTAAAGCACAACACTCATTTTTCCTTTCCTGTTTTTCTTGTAAACTCCTTCCAAATGACAATCATTATACAGAACTCAGTCTCAGAGAACTTAAAGTAAGAATAATGATCTCTTTGTGCAGACACAGAAAAGAAAATAGATATGCAGAACTGGCTGTGGATTGACAACACCATTTTGCTGAGTTTGGAGGTTTCATAATCTGTCTCTCTTTTTATTTTTTTTTTTAAGAGAACCAAAATCCTCCATGTCAGTAGTTTTCATGAAATGCAGTTTGAATCAAAGCGTCCTTTCCCAGCCTGAAAAGAGAAGGATTTGCATTCAGCTCCTCTCAAGTGACCAGAGGTTCCTCTCTGGACCTTAGAGACCTGTCCATCAAAAGTGGTTTCAATCAGCATAATGTGCCAAGTGTTTCACATTCAAGAAAAAGGCATTTTTTTATTAAAACTCTATAGTCAGAATTGTTCTAGCGGCTCTATAAATAAGTCTCAGAGTGTGTGTGTGTGTGTGTGTGTGTGTGTGTGTGAAAGAGAGACTAGCAAAAAGAAGTGGGCTTCTCTATGGGTAGATCTATGGGTGCAGATCATGCGGCATGTCACATCACTTCACATAAAATACAAAATATATTTTCCCCCAGTTAAAGAGAAACTAGAAACTTTCCTAATATGCTAGGGGGCTAGTTCTGTATTGTGCAATTTAAGATCAGATATAGCTATTGAAATGTGCATTCATTTGCTACAGTATATGTAAAAACATTTTTAAGAACCTAGCTAACTAGGCAACATACAGGCAAAATAGTCAAAAGATACCGTGTCATTGGTCCTGCAGTCATCGTTCAAGGTGTGACTCTTATTCAGATTTATAAAACAAAATCTAGTCCTCTTGAGTGCCTGGGAAGTGCCTCCAATACTTCACTGCCAGTCATTTCTACACCTGAGTTAATATGACCACAGCTGGATTAAGGTTTTTAGCTAGAGCTAAAAACAGTCTGCAAGACCATGAAATAGAAGAGAGACACTACCAGAAATGCAACAAAATTGCAGGAGAAAAGATAGTTGAAATAGTGGAACATCAAGCATATTAAAAAGGGCAGAGGGTTGCTAACATCTCTGGAGTGGAGAGAGATTAGCAGGAATCAGGGAGATGAGATGAGCCATGAAATCTATGGACTCTTTCAGCACTACCTGAATAGAAATGATGCTGCCCTTCTCAGACAGCTGGTCTTAAAGTTTGGGTGAAGCAGGAATCAAAGTGGGGATGCAACTGTACCCCCTGGATCTGCCCCTGGGCTCCCTTTATAGATCCATTGTGTACTTAGCTTGGATGCTGACAGGGGCCAACCAGGGAATTAACTGCGGTCATTGCAGGACCCCTAGCACGGCTGTATGAGCACTCATGGTGCTCTGGTGTGGTGCCAGAGGACTGGAAGAGGGCCAATGTGGTTCCCATCTTCAAAAAAGGGAGGAAGGAGGACCCGGGGA
>NW_017728951.1:22436764-22445848 GCF_001723895.1 Crocodylus porosus
CGGACTAGATGATCTGCTCAGGTCCCTTCCGACCCTAGAAACTATGAAACTATGAAACATCATACATCTTGGGTACACATGCAAGTTCCTTGTCTACAAGCCCAATCTTGCAACCACTTGCTGACAAGTAGCCACTTGCTGCCATGCGGAATTGGGACCTTTGTTACTGAATTACTTTTTTGATTTGGGACCAGCAAGGCATTGAAGCCTGTATTTAACTTAAAGCCCCTGGGGAGATTTAAGGCAAACAAGGTTCTTCGGATAAATCTCGTATCTTTTTTTTTTTTTTTTTAGGCTGACTAAAAGATATCAGATTTACCCCAAGAAACTTGTCTGCCTATGTCCTTAGACCAACATGGCTACAACCAACACCCCTGAGGAGATCTAATGAAGTCAACTTGGGCTGCGTTTAGTTGAGCATGGTGTCCAACATTTTGCTGGACTATGGCCAAAGTGCTCAGGGTTTTGTAGCCTCAAGCCAATACACACTAATTTATTGACCTCCAGAAATTACTGCCTGAAATTCACTGACCTGTGTTACATGGGAGGTCAGATGAGATGATCATAATGCTCTCGCCTGATCTTAAAATTGGCAAATTGATGAACTCAATCAGACTATTCCTGTACACAAGCATTTCATAGCACTGAGGGCTTAGATGGTGGAAAGTTGAAAGAATTGTAGGATTTGAGCTAGATTTTCACTCTTTGTGTTTATTTGATTGCTTCCCCCAGCTTGCACTATGAAGTGCCTGTCTTTTTAACTAGTTTCAACCCTCCTATGTTCATTTATCCCTTGCTATAAACATCCCCCCTTGAGGCAGAGCCTTTGTTGGCTGGCTATATTTCTGTTGAATCATTCCACTATTTTATGTCTCCCCCAAATGTTTTTAATGGGCCAGAATGCGAAGGGAGTTTGAAAACCCTTTTGTTTTATTATTAATCCTTGCACAATTGTATCCAATATATACACTTGGATCCAAAGTAAGTTCACATTCCCACTTTGACAAAAAGCAAGCACTCATATGATGCAGAAATCAAACACACTGAATACTGGAGGTGAGCAAAGTTGACAGGGATTCTTTTTAAATCTGTATTTTTTATAAGGAAGTGATTTTTCTTCTCCTAATTTCTACCTGTTTTTTGTTGAGGTTTTTATAATGATGCTACTTAAAACATCGACAGCTTTTTATTAACGATGCTCCATATTTACACAAGGCATTCCTACCTATAGTGATACCTTTACGAACCACCTCATCTGAAGGCCGCAACATACTTTGAAAAGTTAATTAATTAAGCTTCGTAATTGCTAATTCCTGGAAGCACAATTCTGCCTATTGGATTACCATTAGGAATTCATTTTTGGATTATTTTTGGTGTGTACAGCAGAGAAGCTTAAAACATATTGCACTGAAGAAAGGAAGTTGACACGACTCTCAAGGGAGTTAGCGGACAGAGCTGAGACGTGAAACCAGGAGTTTTCTCCCTAAGTGCTATGCTCTGTCTGTAGCCATGATTTCTTTATTTACCTAGTTTTCTAGCTAAGGTATGGATACAGCAATGCACTTAGACACAAGCCTATCTTTATTGTATTACATCCAGTGGGGCCACAGATGAAAGGAGGTTGTGGGGGGGAGAAACTAACTCCTCCACTGCCAGGCAGGCCCATGCTTATCTTCTGTGTTCAACAAGACACGGAAACTTGTATGTCAAGAACATGCTTGAAAGTTTTCCATGGTAGGAGTGCTTTCCTGGTCTGCACCTGAAATCAGGGGCTCAGAAAGCAATGAAGTGGCTTCAGCCACTGATTAAAGAGCATCCTTTTGAATCCCTATTGACTGCAGAATGAGGTACCACTGAACACGTTAAGAGATGCTTCACTCAGGATAAGCAACCCTTGGGCCAGAGCCTGGGCAAATACAGGAGATGAAAAAGGCCATGGCCTGAATATCCTGTTGCCTTCCCTTCAACTCAGACCCTTTCCAAATACTTAATATTTCCGCCCCCCCCGGCCAATTGACAGCAGCTGTTCAGATCACCAGTGGGAAGAAGGTGGGAGGGGTGGAAGGAGAAATGCAGTGTCACACAAAACTGTTTAGATGGTTTAATTACCTGGGATTAATAGAAGGGCAAATGCAGTTCAAGGAAGATAAATCTCTAGTAATGAACCCTGCAGAGATCATGGTAAAGAAAATATCTCCCTTAACGTAAAGATGCTGCAGCAGAATTTCCAGCCTCTGACCCTGGTTCTCCAGCGCCTGTACAGCTGTGAGCTCCTGATGGTTTCTGTGCTGCCCTTTGATTTATCTCTGAGTCGGGTTTATGGGCTGTGTGCAGTAGTTTGTATAGATCATCAAAATGCAAATGTTTAAAGGATTTATTACAACTTTGTTCTTTCCCCTTCTTCTCTCTCTGTCTGCCAGCTACACAGCAGGATGGCAGGATGGGATGAAAAGCAGTGAAGAAATGAGCAAAGGGCTGAGTGCTTCAGAAGAGACGCAGTGGCAAAATGGATGCGACCTACACCCACAGCATCAAACAGGAGTATCAGGACAAATTACAATCAGAAACAACATTCATGCCAATGCCTGCCTCCCTTTCTTGATTGCATATACGGTAAAAATTGATTCTGCTATGTGGAAAGAAAGGTGTTTTGTCTTGGTTGTTATACAAAGGGTAGATGCAATGTCTTGACCACTTCACCACCACAGACAGGTATAACGCATCAGAACTTGTGGTAGAGGTGATATTTTCTATTAGACCAACTGGATTTTTGCAAAAAAAATAAATAAATAAAATAATTGTAAGCTTTCAGGTACAGGCATCCTTCTTCAGCCATAGGAAGAAAGCATGTAAAAGTTCTCCCAATTAAAGAATTTTTTTTTTTTTTTTTTGCAAAAATCCAGTTGGTCTAATAAAAGATATCATCTCTACCACAAGTTTTGATTCCCTTTGCCTCTAGACCAATACAGCTAACAACCTGGATAACAGACAGCTATAGTCAACAACTTGGCAAGTGGAAACCACTTGTTAAAATCATGAGGGTAATAGTGGACATCCCATATTAAATACAATATGTAGCATATAATGGACTATATACACACACATATACACATATATCTATACATATAGATAGATATAACCATACATGCCCAGATATGTGTGTGTATATAGTCTATTATATTATTAAATTATATATAATAGTGCATAAAATTTATATAATGTGTGTGTGTGTGTGTGTGTGTGTGTGTGTGTATATATATATACACGCACACAATAATAAAAGTGTATGCCCTATTATATATACTTTAATAATATAATATACCACTATACTACATGTACATATATATGTCTATACAGTGCATATATACATTTATTATTGCATATATATACATTATATAAAGTTTATGAACTAATAAATGTATATATGCACTGTATGTACATATATATGTACGTGTAGTATAGTGGCATATTATATTATTAAATTATATATAATAGGGCATACACTTTATATAGTGTGTGTGTATATATATACATGTAATAGTAAGTGTATATATTCACTGTTATATATTATAAATATACCATTAAATTATTATCTCTATTACTGTTATTTAAATATTACTGTTATTATTGTTGTGTTATATTATTTTACAAGCGCACGCGCGCGCACACACATCTTTACAGGTATTCCATCCAGGGTTTGCCAAGCACTTTACAAGCAATGCTTAATGAATTTTCTGAGACAGATGAGTTTTATCTCCCCTTTTCAGACACAGAAGTAATTCACCACGGCCGTCAGGAAGCTAATGGCCGAGACAGGGGCTCTTGATTCTCAAGCCCATGCTTCAACCATTTGTTTCCTTTGTTGCCTGCGTGAAGGTGCGATTTGACATGTCACAAGCAAAGCAAATCGTGTCGGAGCAAGCCCGACTGACGCTGGGGGTAGGAGGCCACTGAGCTCCAGAATCCAGGTCAAACTTCAGAGGCCTGCCAATACATTGCCCTACAGACTCTGCTGCACTATGATCTTACGCACCCCATGTAACATATCTATTCAGCCTACCACTTAAGTCCATCCCCACTTTGTGCATCACTTCAGGCCCTATACATGTAAGCATCAATATTAAGCACAAGTTTCAATGCTTCCATGAAATGCTTAGTTAAAATGGGACCTGAAGGTGCAAAAGATGCCTCCTGCAAAGCCTTTATCTATGTGTTGCACAGACACCAGCCTCTGGCTTCTTTACTATTCATTGTATCCAGGGGGAGCACACACCAACTGCAGATGCTTCCTCGGCCTGATGAAGGGTATTTAAGCTTGCAAAGAAGAATTTTTCCAAGTATTCGAGGTGGTCTGATAAAAGGTATTGGATTTACCCAAACAACCTTGTCTGCTCTTGAACACAGCGCTCATTAAGCAATATCTGTGCAGGGAGCCAATGCAGGGTCGCCTGTGCCGCTCTAACACTGCACCCTTGCATACTGCATACCAGCTTCCTGTATCAATATGGCCTGTATCAGGAGATCAGTTATTTTTCTTGGAAACTCCATGGTTTCTATCTAAATCTGGAGGGCTGCTGAGCAGAAGGCTGCCCTAGCCTAAGAGAAAGGGATGCAGTCCTCCTGCATTGTTCTGTGATAACCTGGAGGAGAAATTTCTTATTATTCCTGGCGATCAGTTTACTGGACCTTAACGATGAGGACTGACAACCCGGGCCACTCAGCCCTTGCTGGTGTGACTGTGTCTGCCCTGCTTATAATGAATATTTCTTATTTGCTGAGGTGTCTCACTAATGCATGGATGCTTTACGCAGGTGGCAGGGCTGGAAAGAGGCTCCTGCCTAGCAAAGGGACCTCACATATCATTAGCTGTCAGTAAACTAGAAAGACTCTGTGGCAGGACGGTTGGTAGCAATAAGACAAGAAGCCTTGATAAAGGACGAGCTGACTTAGACACTCTGCGGAAAGTCTGCTGTTTCTTTTCAGCCAGAAGGGCCATTAAAACAGTGCCAGAGGCCGTTAGCCCTTCATGGAAAGCAAACAAGGCAAGGAAGCAGATTTTACATTCAGCAACAAGCCGTCCATTCCTGTCAACATGACTGTCCGGGCTTCCTCCCCCTCCTCATTCAGCTGCCCCCTTTCACCTCTTTTTGAAGCCAATCTACTGCCGAGGAGATGATAACTTTGGCCTCGGCAGGTTGGCTGGCAAGACTTACATGGCACATAATTGCAGAGCCACCCCTATTGCTGCACCTGTGCGCGAGGTTGCCATTGTCCTGGATTTGGAGGAAAACTAGTCAGGTAACCCACTCCAAAGGTGGTCCTAATGAGCTGGAGGTATATAATCAAGATGTTCACTGGCATCTGGCCTGGAGAGAGCAGGCCAAATAGGCATGTGCTTGTTATTCTGCATCTGCTGCCAGAGTTGGAAAGTTGTTGCAACTGGATGAAACACAGGTTCACTAGCCAATGGGGAACGCTCATGCAAGCAGATAGCTGGGCTAAATTGCTTTGAGGAGGACTGACAAGTCGTGGGGGCACACAACAGACTGGGGGAAGGATACAGCTAGTTTTACAGCAGGAGGAATAGAAAGCTCCGGCTTCTTTTAAGGAATGGATAAATCCAATAGTCCAATTTTAATAAGCCGAAAACCATGTCTAGGATGTCTAGGATTCCTTGTGTTAAAGCGTGGTTGCTCCCTGAAAGGTACCACCGTGGGATTGCATGTATGGGGACTCTCAATAGGTTTTGAAGAACTGCGCTCAGTTTACAAGTGAAAAAACAGGTTTCCTAATGAGTAACCCTGAAAACTGCACCTGGGATCACAGAGATGAGCTGGGTCCTTTCCGGGTTATGCCATTGGGAAGGAGGATCCTTCCAAGTGAATTTGGCTAAGTCTGTCTTCACATTCTGCCATCAATTAAACTTGTTAAACCCCCTGGTTTTCAAGAAAGGGCTGAATGAAATCCAGCAATGGGAGCAAAGTTGACAATTCATCCAACAATGCATGAGATAAGATCCAATTTAATCTCCCACAGCACTTTTTACTCTCCAGCTCCACCAGAGATAATGCATATGCATCGGTATATGCAGATGAATATGCATACGCATTTAAAAGAAATAAGCAGCTGTGATTCTCAACACTGAATATTAAAGAGGAATGCATTAATGAAGGCTTTCAAAAATAAAAAGTGCCAAGTTTCTGCTTCACTGATTATTCATAAATGTTCATTTAAAGGCATTTGTGAAAATATTTGTGAACATTACTGGTTATTTATGACATGAATATATCAATTAGTGTGTTTAATATGTATATGTGTGAACATCCTACATGCTAATTAACTAATAATGGTCAAAATTTATAGTTCTTAACCTGGGGGTCATTCAAACAGTGCTTTCAAACTCTTTGAGGAATAATGGGAAATTAGAAACCGTCTCCAAGATCTGGATTTGTTTGAACATTTCGTTAGAACAGTGCCAGAGCTCCTTTAGAATGGAGAATTAATTCATCTAATTCATTTAAATAAGGGTTGTGTATATGTGTTTGTATGTGTGTATTTATATTGTCAATTTGCATTAAGGCACTTTAGTTAATGTGAATTAAATATAGTACCTCCATTGTGAGGTACTGGGAAGAAGTGCCTTAGCTTACTTTAATGTTCCTTAACTAAAGAGCATGTTTTTAAAGTGATGCTTAATGCACATTAGTCTATTTTAATGCACATTAGCAAAAGCATACAGTTTTCTAAGTGGCGCTTTAACGTGCATTAAAATAGGCTAATGTGCATTAAACCGCATGTGTAGACAGACCTGCAGCGTAGTCCATTTTTACTAGTCCTTCTTCAAGAGAGTCCTAATACAATCAATGCATGTGTAGAGGTTGAGTTTTCATACTTTTCCTGATGTGATGTCACTGGACATAGGAAAGAAGTTACAGATTTCTTCAGACTTCCAGAAAAGGGGTAAAGTGTGTGCTTAAAATTAAGCTTTGCAGAATCCGAACATTTCTATAGATTCTGATGATTCCCTTCACCACTGACTGTGTACTTAAAGGAGATGCAGGAATGGATTTTGTTCTTTATACTCACTTATGTTTGATTTGCTGTAATTGTGGGCTATTTTCTGATATTTTCTATGATGCTGAGCTGTTCTATGAGATATGGCCCTGTTCTTTTCTTAGCTCAGCAGGTTATTTTACACATTTAAGTTAGCTCATAGAGAAAAAATAGTCATACAGGAAGACTGTCAAAATAATCATTAACCTTTTCAATAAATCTTACTATAGTTCTCATTAACTAGCTGGAAAAGTTGGAAATGAATTTAAAAAAGAGGAAAGATTAACAAATAAAATTCTATACAAGCAACAAGAATGTTATCCAGGTGTGAAAGAACTTCCATAATATTAATTTACATAATACAATAGCTCTCTGTATTAGGAAGCACATAAACTGTCTGTCCAAAACCAATTCTGTAAGTTGAATTCTTTAGAAAACTATTATTTTTATTTTGAACACTTTCAAGAAAGAGGAACATTTTTCAGATAAATATCTTTAAAAATATCTTTCCCCATTTTTACAACCATAATTGGATCTTTTTTTTACTCATCAGGTTTTCAATAAACACCTGAATAGAACTTTTTTATATATATATAAATTCCCCTTTAGTTAAAAAGCTATTTATATTTGGGGGAAGAATGATTGTGATGGAAAATATATGGGTAGTAATATCTCTGAACATCCCTGTCTCTTTTGGAAGGATTAAGTGTACTGGAGAGAAAGTTGCACCTGCTTAGGAAATACTGAGTACTTTTCACAGAAATCAGTGGGCCTGATGTTCATAATGATGCAATGTTGGAGGCTTTATGGACACTTTGAAGTCATTTGGATTTCTTTTTCATAATTCATCTGAAAGAAAGCAGACCAGATTCATCTGCCCAGGGTCTTAGTAGACTGGGGTGCATAAGTGCAGTTCTATTCCACTGTGCTCAAGTCCCTGCAAATCCATTAAATACATTGTTTTATTTATCTTGTAATCTACCAAAGACCAAGTCACAAAAAAAAAACAGTGATAAGGAGGATGACCCATCCACATTTTGCATTAACTGTGTTTTTCAGGAAGTTGAGCAGGGTGGAATGGAATTGAACTAAGGCTTCCAGGCTGAATCTTTTATACTCTGTTACATACCCTACTTTTTGAAGACTTTCCAGTTGGTCATTGCAACTGGAAAAGCTTAAAGCAGAATTTAATCTTTAATGGTGAATTTCACACTTGTTTGACCTTTCACCAGAGCTTTATTGACATAAATGACATAAACAGCAGACTTTTCCAGTGACTTTAAGGATTAATTACTAGGCCTGTGTGAAGCAGCTAGTAGTCACTTCAGATTCAGATTCAGCCAATTTGGAAGAGAGTGATTCGATTCAGTGATTCAAATCGCTGTCCTGATTCGATTCGGCCAAATGCTGCCGAATCTCCAGATCTCCAAATCAGCCAGGTCCATCCCCACACAGTTGGGCAACACCTGCCCCAACCACCCCAGCTCCCAGGCACTTGTTTAAAAAACCCCCCAACTCAGCAGGTGCTACCAGATGGGAGGGGGATCCCTGATGCCCCCCACTACCCCAGGCTGCATGGGGGACTCTGCCACGAGCCCTCCGGCCCTTCTCCCTGTCCCAGCTGCCCCATGGCTTCCCTGCCTGCCATGACTCTGGCCCTTTAACAAAAAAAAAATGAAAAAACCCCCAGACTCACCATTCCTGTTGGGTGGGGGGTGCAATCCCCACTGTCCCCCACTGGTCCATGCCACATGGGGGGCTCTGCATGAGACCCCAGAAGCCCTAAGACCGCTGCAGGACCAGTGAGTCCGGAGGCATGTCTCCATTTTTTTTCCTTAAAGGGCCGGAGCTGGCCCAGGCAGCACACCTGTGGGGGGCCTGGGGGAGCAGGGGGGGTCAGGGAGCTCATGCAGAGCCCCCCAGTGTGAGGCAGCAGGGATCACCCCCACCACCACCACCACCACCAGGCAGCACCCAGTAAGCACTGGGACCTGGAGTGGGCCGGGCAGCCATGGGGGGGGCTGGGGGAGT
>NW_017728951.1:22445948-22458170 GCF_001723895.1 Crocodylus porosus
GGATGGGGGCCAGCCCTCCCCCAGCCCCCCCTGCCCCTAGTACTTACCAGCTCAGAGTCAGCTGCAGCCACCAGGGACTGTCCGAATCATCAAAGTTCTCCAAATCTTTTCCAAAGAGTCAGAGAGCTTTGAATCAATTCATACCTTTTAATTGGTCTGCTGATTCGATTCAGATTAAGAAATTTGGCCACCAAATCAGGCCGAATCTCCCCGAGGTCAGATCCAGAGAGTAGTAGTCGATGGTAGCAAATCATTAACAAGGGCTGTTCATCAGGATCTGGGAGAACACCAGAGGCCCCAAGGAAAAACAAGGACCAATGGTCATAAACTCCTCCAAGCCCGTTTTAGGCTTGACATGAGAAAAAATTTCTTTACTGTCCAAGCCCCCAAGACCTGGAATAGACACCCTCCAGAAGTGGTGCAGGCATCTATGCTGGACTCATTCAAGAAACGTTTGGATGCTTATCTTGCTGGGATCCTTTGACCCTAGCTGACTTCCTACCCCTGGGCAGGGGGTTGAACTTAATGACCTTCGAGGTCCCTTCCAGCCCTAACGTCTGGCCCTAATGTATCTATCTATCTATCTATTAGCAAGCACTTTCTGCTTTCTTTGCACTCCCTTTAAAACCCCGCATTCATTCCAGATATGAAATAAATATAAATGTGTATATCATATCTAGAATGATTGTGGGGTTTTAAAGGGAGTGAAAAGAAAGCAGAAAGTACTTGCTAAAATCATACAGTTTACACCTGTACTCACTCTTGTACATTTAACTCCCATTCTAGTCATGGGAGATTGCTAGTGTGCACAACACATAGGTGCAGATTATGATAACTAAAAATCTGCTGTAGCTTTTAAAGACAGCCCATCATAGTGGGGCTGCTGAGATCCTGAGAGCAACAACCATTGCAGCATCCCACCCTATGTTGGCTGTGTGATCCCCCGCTCTCTTGCCAAATCCCCTGTCTCCAGTTACTGTGGATGCTAACACTGAATGCTCAAGGAACGGGTGTAAGCTGTTTCCCTTCCTTTGCACACTGCTTCTGGCTGCCTTGCAGAGGAATCAGACTGGATTTTTAGCTGGTGTATATTTCAGAGACCAGTTTTCTTCTGGGAAGGGCAGTTTCATCAAAGCAGAGACAATTTGGAGTGATTTTAAACCCAATTTTCAACAGCAAAATATCCAGACGAATCACTTCAATTTCCTTTTTTTCAATTACACTGAAAAAAAATAATTCCAACAACAACAGAAGATTTAATTTGAGCTTTTCTATCACATTCAAATATTAATTATACTAGCCTACCCAGATGTTTAATATTATAATTGAAACCATTAAGTTTTAGATTCTGGTTTAACATTATTGAAAGGTAGGGGTGTGTGAAGCAGGCCCTATTTGATTCAGATTCAGCCCCAATAGATTCATAGATTCATAGGTGTAGGGTTGGAATGGACCTAAGTAGGTCTTCCAGTCTGACCCCCTGCCTGGGCATGAGAAAATACTGGGCTCATATGACCCCAGATAGGTAATTGTCAAGCCAGTCAGGGACAGTGATTTGATTCGTTGATTCAGATCACTGTCCTTGATTTGATTAGGCCGAATCCAAATCTGAAGATGCAATGCTGATTCAGAAAATCAGTGATTTGGACACAGAATGTTTTTATGTTTTTAAATGTTTTTTCTACATACCTCAAGGTACCAGCGTAGCTTGTGAACTCTGCAAACCTGGGGCGCGTGGGTCATCCCACACGAGTGCAGGGAGGGTCCTCCACGTGCTTGGCAGTGAACCTAGAAGTGGACTGGAAGTACTTCCTTTCTACTTCTGGATCTGCCAGGGAACACATGGGAAAGGGGGCCCTCCATACCCCCACAGCTCCACGATCAGCCACAGGGGGACCCTGGGTGCCCCCCACCCCAGACGCAGGAGGCTCCGGTCACCAAGCCGGGGGGACACAGGGAGTGGACCCGGCACACTGCCCAGCAGACCTGGAAGTGGACCAGAAGTGCTTTGGGTCCACTCCTGGGTCTGCTGTCAAGCACACTGGGGAGCCCCCATGCTTCTGTGGGACACTCCATGAGCCCCAGCATCGCAGCACCCACACACCCCTACTACCTAGCAGTATATAGAAACAACATTTCAAGCTGTCTTTATGTCCAAATCTCTGAATCTTTCTGAATCCCCCTAAATTGATTTGGAGCGTTCCAATTTGGTTTGGAGAGATTAAAGGGTCCTCTGATTCAATTCAGATTTGGAGATTTGGCCACCGAATCTGGCCAAATCTCCACTGAATTGAATCAGGGACTGAGGCTTTGCACAGCCCTATTGAAAGGTAATATACTCATTGTTCCAAGTTTAAAAAAAAAAAAGTCCACAGGAACTTTCTAAACATTTCAGCTTTTTGTTCCCATACAAGAACAAATGCTGAAATAGCAGAATCTCCCAGGGGGTGGGAATTTCATTTGCTGAGCAGCTCTCATGTACTCCTGAGTTAGTAGAGTTTCTCAGATTTATGGTACTGAGGGCTTGTAGCTTTTGCTTTTCTGACAAGACCTGTGCAGGCAGATGTACAATACGTCCTTTGTCACATTCATGCTTTATGTCATTAATGTATTTATGCTCATAACCTGCCTGTCAGATGGGAAAGGATTATTCCCCCTTTTCTAGCTGGTAGGTTGAGGCAGAAGATGAAATAAAAAGCCAACTCAAGGCCACTACGTGTGGTAGTAGTAAAGACAGGATTTGAACTCTGTTTGTTTCGTTCCTAGTCTGAAAATGTGATCATTATAACATCTTTAACATGGGAAGCTGTGCATGCTCTACCCCTAGATGGTCAGGACAGAAAATATTCTCTCCACAGCTGATTTGGTATTCCCCACCAAGCTCCCCTTCCCCATCATTTCATTATGTCCTCAAATGTCATCCTTTTTGTAGTCCAGTCCTGAACTGAAATGGGGAGGTGCAGACTCTGCTGGAAACCACTTTTTCCCAGTATTTGTAAAATCCTCCTATAGATTTCAAGTGGCCAAGAAGGTGATTTCCTGGTCACGAGTCCGTGGCTTCTTTATATTCTGCTTGACCTTAATACCTAAAGAAAAATAAATGTGTCATAACCCTAGGACTCTGAACCCAGGCTTGAGCTCAGCATCTCATCCTACTCTTTGTATCATATATGGCTTCCCTTGAAGCACATTGACTGAAAGAGGTAGTAGACTCATGTAATTTCTCAAGAAAAATATACACTCGAGAAAAGAGGCAATTCTCATCAGACAAGAGGACTATTCAGCTCCCCTTAGCACAGGAAACCAGGAGCAGCTGCATCTAAGAGCATTGCATTGAGCCAGGGAGCAACCTGTCTGCTACAGGAACAGGGAAAAATGAGCTGTCATGGCCAGAAAAAACAAGCCCACTCTGCTAACCATACGTTTGCCTGGTGCACGAGCAAAAATCAAATGCAACCCACTAATCTTGCCTATGTTTCCCCTGCCATCAGTTCTGACTGTGGTTTAGCATAGAGATACCCAAGCTCCATTTAAAGCATCCAGATCAGATACTTTCAGAGTCATGCAATAGCAGCACAGCATTCAGTGCACCCTAGAAAACCCACCCAAAATGCTGGGTGCGTACACAGAAAGTTATATCCCAGCGGACACATCTATACTACACATTTACTGCATAGTAACTAAAACTACTGTGCAATATGGGCGTGCATCTACACATGCACACCCATGCTGTGCAGTAAATATGGGGACTTACACCAACGTGAGTTATGCAGGTATCAAATTTACGCCCAATTAGTTACTGTGCAGTAACGTATGTGTAGACATCTTAACGTGCAGTAACCCAAGAGGCCTCACTGCTGGGTCTGTCTAGCCACAAGAGGACCAACCTGAGGCCAGCCCCGGGGCTCCTGGCTGGCCGCCTCTCCTGGCTTCAACTTGGGACTGAAGTTTGTCCCAAGTGCTGGCAGCCATGTGGCCAGAGGCTGGAGCTCCCCCCAGTGGCCACAGGGCTACATGGCAGGCTGCTCTGACCTGGGACAAAATTTAGTTCCAGGTCTCCAGCATGCATAGATGCCAGCGTATTCCTGCTGCACAGTGACTTCCAGCACAGTAGCTGTAAGCTGGCATGAATACACGTGTAGACAGGCACACTGTTTCTGACTGCAACGTAGTGTAGGGATGCCTAGTTTAGTGGTAGCTAGTGATAGCTCAGGTACCAGTAGCAGGAAGGTAACAATGTTAGCAGGCTACATTTGCTCTTCAAAGCAACTGCAGCAATGAACATGTTCCATGTTGGGGTTAACATGATTTTGTGCAAATTGGGGGCACTGGACATTCCAGTCAGGCCACTTTTAAGACAAAAGACTTTGCCCCAGGATTTGGCTTATTTTACATTTATTTCCATGTCAGAATCCATACCTCTCAAAACTGAAATTAGTCCACAGTCTTGTTCTAACCTACCCATTCTCTCTGCAGTCATGTAGTGCTCTCAAGTAGTGCTACACCACTGTGATTAGGCAAGACATAAATAAACCATTCAAGTGCAACTTGACTGCTGGAGATGGGGAGTCTGACAGCACTTCTGGCACACTCCCAGGTCTCAAACCACATATCACAATCTCACCTGTGGCCCTGTTCCCAGCTTTGGGGTGCAGGCATGATCCAGGGGCCTGTCCTGCTGTCACTCCTATTTAGGAGGGATGGAGCTTCTCTCATCACCAGACCTACTTTATTCCTCCAATAGTAACCAAATCCCCTACTTCCCCCTAAGGAAAGGTGGGGCACTGACACAGAGCTTATTTCTTTTCTCTCATAAGTGATAACAGGGTGGCTTATAGGAGAACTAACCACACAGAAGCGGCTTCTACATCTAACATGGCCCTATCAGTGCTTTCCCCCAAAGGGCTGGGTTAAATTTACTTCAGTGGGTGGTTGCCCCTTCTGTGATCTTCTTCTTTTGCTACACATGCAGTCTACTGGCACAGTGGGTTTGGTGGAGGCATCTGTTGGCACCCCTCCATTTTACTTATTATCTACCAAACCTAGGGTTCACAGCAGAAAGGTATGCTTGGTCAGGGCATGGGCTTTAGCCTGTGGTTCTTTCTTGAAGATCAGCAGTCTTGGAGGTCTTGGAGGTTGAGGGCCAAGGCCCAAGCCCAGGACAGAGTCGGTGAGATGGGCTGGTTGTACACTCTCTATCCATCGTGGCCCTTGGGGGTCTTTTGCTGCTCTGAAATCCTTCCTTTTGTATTTTTTCTCCTCTCATGACTTAATTTCCAGGTACCATTGATTGGTTTCCGTGTGGTCGTTATGCTGTCCACATTCTATTCTGTCCTTTGTTTCCGCAAGCCCATCACATGCATACATCTTAATTTGATCATTTACCAGTGTCTTAATTTGGGCATGCCCAGCCTCCTAATTTGGTCATTTAAACAAAACTGGAAATCCCAGGTGGTTTGCAAGAGGGCACTGTGACCTGGTGCCAACGCCTTATCTCTGTTATGGGTTTTCGGGGAACAGCGTATTACATGTCTTCAATTTCCCAGTCTGTTTGTCTGCTGGCTTCAGACCAGTGGTCCTTGAAAGAAACTTTGTCACAAACAGGCTTTTAGAAACCAATTAACCCTTGCCATTCCCCTGGATTATTGTTCTAATGCAATATCTACTCTACCTACAAGCTAATTGCTAAAAGCAAATCTCTAAATATCATTTTCTAACCATTGGCATCTATAGCACTGGATCTTGGCATTGATGTCTCACTGAGATAGATAAGGCAAATATTGTTTCAGGCTCTCTGCAGATTCTAGCAGAGGTCACTGAGTTATTTACATTTAGGTCTGATTTTCAAGCTTTTTTTTTTACAACCCCTTGAGAACTACTGATTTGATTTCAGCTTAAAGAGGAAGTGACTCATCCAAGGCCAATCAGCAGACCTGTGAAACAAATCCCCTAGAAATAGGACCCACAAAGGTGAGACCAGTGCTCAATTCAGTAAAGTGAGATTCTGGTAGACCCCCTTGACTCCAAGACCTAGGGTTATAGTGCCTATGTCTTAATACAAATCAGCTGTGAAATCCCTTAGTCTCCAAATGATCTCTTCTCACTTCAGTAGGACTTCAGCTTGTGCTCAAGTGCTTTTCTGAATCCAGGCTTGAAGCTGCTAAAAGAACCATGAAAAACAAGAATCTGAAAATAAAGTCAAGCCCCAGAATCAGCAACCCTCACCTCATAGTTATCTGCTGTTAATCCTATGACAGCATTGGGTGACCAGAATGATGCTTCATGTGGTCAAAGCAGTCTCCAACCTCCTCTCCTGCCTCACAAATGACTGAGCTCATCTCCAGCTCATGAAAGTATCTCCAAGGTCAGGCTCCCTGCTACTACAAACCACAGGTAATAAATCCTGGGTTCAACATGCCTGACTTCCCATGGTGACTTCACAATCAATTTATAACAAAAGGCACAAATTTGACTCTAAGCTTGCCACTTTTACACATTGTATCTCACAGGGTTATAAGGAAAGAGTGAGTTGGATACATGCTGTCTAAGTAAGCATATGCAGGCAAATAAGGTGGATTTTATGCATGAGAAGAAAGCCCATATGGATTAACTAATGCCAGTTAATCTCAGGGTTTATTAGCTGAAAAACATCAAGGCATGGGGATGCCATTTCAGCCATTTCAATTGGCAGTATTAACTTTGCTTTGCATGTGTGTGAATACACATGTTCACACTTAATCTCACACATATACCGACACATCAAACCTCACTGAAGTCAGTGGGACCCGCAGCTGTTTGAGAAGTGGACCTGTGCAATATGTATATGTACATATATATAAGTGTGTGTGTGTGTGTGTGTTCAGGCCACCGCCTTCTAAGTGCAATTTTGCACTTCTGAACAATTCATTATAATTGTCCTAGAAGTTACACGTTCAGCTGAAAAGCATGCAGGCTCACATAATTGTAGGGCGGAAAGGCAGGGTTGGTTCAGGTGTCAAAAATCAGGAGCACCATGACTATATGTTGTGTACGCACACAGACAGATACACATACACTTTCATGTAGAAACACAGACAGAAAACTTTAAAAAGACCTCGGCCTGTGTCTTTGACTTAAAAACGAGCATGAAAGCTAACACAAAAATGCCACTTAAAATTTAGATGATTTATTTTACAGCCTTTCCATCATTTCTGTTCCAAGTAGCTGTTGAACATTACCCTGTCAACTCTTCAAGTATTTAACTAAAAAATACTCTTTGTAAATAATGTAGGCAGATTAAATTTGTAGTAATTATATACCATTTAGTTAGAGTCCTATTGCAGGATATATTTTGCCCATGACTATAGACTTTCCAAACGCACTCTTAGATATCTTACAGGAAGCCCTGTGAAATTTCAGCTCCCTGCAACTGGTATTCAGAATACGTAACAACATACATTAAGACTTTGATTCTGGAAACACATAATCTGTTGGGGTTTTTTCCCTCCATTTTTCTTTCTATTGAAAGTTTAAAAAAATGCTTAAGATTTGAACTTACAAACTGGAAGTTTTCAAAGTGAGTTGTAAGTTCGTAGAGCTGTAACAAGGTGTATCCATTTTAGCACAGGCTCAAACAGCAGCAATGACACAAGACAAGGATTAAATAAGCGTCCTTCCTTCTGTCCTTCCATCCTCCCTTCCTTAATTGGTGCTAGGAAATGCAACGTCCTCTCTATTTCTGGAAAGAATGGCAGTTTTTGGAGTGGTTTTCCTGAAAAGGACTTTCAATATCATGAAATAAAACCTTAATTTCCATATAGAAAGGTCATGACCTCATGGAACTGCCAAGATGTTACTGTCCAGCAAAGGTCCATTAGTGATTTGCATATTAAACTCTTCATTAAAAGGCCTCAAAATAAATGCCAAAACAATAGCTACAATACAGACCCAATATGCCTCATTGGCAGTATGGGAAAATCCCCCTGACTTCAGTGTGATCTAGTTCAGTGAGATACTTGAGATACTGCAGAAAAGGGAGCTATCTGAACATCTCATAATCATTCCTGTGTTACTGTGGGGTAGGGAAGTGTAATATTCTTCTTTTAACTGGGTTGGAGTTAAGGGATCTCAGAGCTTCACAGGAGTTTCATAGTTATTAGGGTCGGAAGGGACCTGAGCAGATCATCAAGTCCGACCCCCTGCCGTGGCAGGAAAGAGTACTGGGGTCAAACAACCCCAGCAAGGTAGGAGCCTGCACCACTTCTCTTGGAAGTTGGTTCCAGATCCTAGCCGCCCTGACAGTGAAGTAGCGCCTCCTGATATCTAGCCGAAACCTACCCTCTGTCAGCTTGTGACCGTTATTCCTGGTCACTCCTGTTAGTGCACAGGGAAACAGGGACTCCCCAATGCCTGCTGGTCCCCCCTGACTAGTTTGTAACAAGCCACTAGATCCCCCCTCAGCCTTCTCTTGTGGAGGCTGGACAGATTCAGGTCCCGTAGTCTCTCCTCGTAGGGCCTGCCACTCGTAGGGATCATGCGAGTGGCCCTCCTCTGGACCCTCTCCATGTTGTCCACATCCCTCCTGAAGTGCGGCGCCCAGAACTGGATGCAGTACTCCAGCTGCGGCCTGACCAGTGCCGCATAGAGGGGGAGGATCACCTCCTTGGACCTGCTTGAGATGCATCTGTGGATGCATGACAAGGTACGGTTGGCCTTCCTGACCGCATCCCCACACTGCCGGCCCATGTTCATCTTGGCATCAATGATGACTCCAAGATCCTTTTCTGCCTCTGCACTGACGAGAGGGAGTTCCCCAGCCTGTAGATATGGTGCCGGTTGTTCCTCCCCAGGTGCAGCACCTTGCACTTGTCTGTGTTGAAACCCATCCTATTCTCGTCCGCCCACCCCTGTAACCTGTCTAGGTCTGATTGCAGCCTATTACTCCCTTCTAGTGTGCCCACATCCCCCCCACATCTTAGTGTCATCCGTGAATTTGAACAGGGAGCTTTTTACCCCCTCGTCCAAGTCACTGATGAAGATGTTGAACAGTGAGGGCCCGAGAACTGAGCCCTGAGGGACCCCACTGCCCACATCCCTCCAGGTCAAAAATGAGCTATCCACCGCCACTCTCTGGTTGCAGCCCTCCAGCCAGTTGGTGACCCATTTGATTGTGTAGGTGTTGAGTGATCAGAGCCTGATGGGGGTGGCCCATTAAAATCCTGGTTGGTTTAAAAGACTCATGGGTGCATCTACCTGTGCAATTAGTGCTCCTGAATAAATTCTGGCACAGTTTGCACTGGATTTTATTGCTCCTAGGTACAGTGTTTACATGTGTGCCTGGGATTGCAGCACATTGAGCTGAGGTGGCATAGCCCTAGCTGGCAAGGGGTCCAGGGGTGAGCCTGCCAGCCAGGGGCTGCTCCACCCTGACTCAACATGCTGTGGAGGGGGCTGGCTGGAGCACAAGAGTGGTAGTGTTGGGCTGGCCAGCAGGTAGCCCCTGCACTAGCACCCTCGTGTCCCGGCCAGCTCCGTTCACAGTCTACACATGCATTGCAATGCACCTAATAACTCTGCTGTATTATACTCCTTGTGTTAGACAGTACTATCCTGTAGCAGACTTAATTAGTTTATGCTGGTCTACTAGTGTTGCACATGTAGATGGTGATGCTTTACTGCAGATCTAATTAGTCAAGATGTATAGATGCCCCTGCGTGAGTGAATTCACATCTCCTAAGTATTATTAAGCTTGAGATATAGATATAAATATATTTTACCCTAATTAAAAATACCTTAAACATACTGGATTGACACAGGGGCATAAACTAGACAACTTCAGATACATTAATTTACTGTTGTAAAAATGAATTTGAGACAGTGTCTGTTAAAAAGATATAAAAAAAATAAAAGAAATATTTTCTTTGATTTGGAAAAAGCTTTCTGTTCAGTTCCAGGGGTAACTTTTTTGAGGTACTGCAGGATTAGGATTTTTGAGGTACACCAGGAGAAGACTTAGCTTAAATTGGATTTTTTATTGTATTATGACCAAGACATTCAGTTTGTGTCATATGGGGATTGGCACTGATGCTGAAGATTGGGACTGGGAAATCATGAAGGGTTGCTGGACTTTAACCTCCCATGTGCTGTTCTCCCACCACGTGGCAGTGGAAGAGTCGTCTGGTGGTGAATACAGGAGAACTTGGTTCTGTAGGCTCTGCTTATGGCATGAACATGGCCAATCTGCCATGTGTCAGTCATGGGAAGTATCACGTGTCACTAACATGAGGTAGTGAGGAGGTAGTTGAGGCTCTTTAAATTTATGCTTCTGAGGATACAGAAAATCCAGGTCTCGAGCATGGTGTCAGTGATGTGCCAAGGGCCTCTTCACTACCTTTTCCAAGGCTGACGTATGCAGAATGAGAGTAGGTGGTGGGACTTATTGATGAGTCTGGTGCTGCAATATAGACAGACACAATGTGTTAGCAACTAGATCCCCGTTCTCCATTAGGAGGGGTTGTAATGGATGCCATAAAAAATAAGTCTCTGGGATCCCATCCTGCTGCTCATTTGCTCTTAAGTTAAACCTCCCCTTGAGTATCATTACATCTTGGCTTATTGGCAGATATGCAGAAGCAAACAGTAACACCTGGTAAGAAAAGCAATCATAGCAAAGAGATTACCCTCTTTATTTCAGCTGTAGTATACATTTCATTTGCCCTGGCAACTCTCACCCTAAGGGTGCTAGATGTGTGTGCAAGTATGCATTAACAGTAGCTAGTTCAGCTCCACCCCTCACATTCGTCCCTCTGGCATTTCAATACTTCTAAGAAAACATCTACCTTTGAAAACTGTTTTTCCTTTTGAGCGTCCTGTGGTGGTGATTTCATTTTTCCTTGTTGTTAGCAGCAGGTGATAACGCAGGGACTCTTAACGTTAAATCATACCCGTCCCTGAAAGCCAAAACCACATTCTGCCATAAAAAGAGATCAAGTCTGCTCTGCTTAGATACAAACGTGAATCATTGCAAATGGACAGGGCTGGTGGATGGGGTGCATCACGGTTCTGCTCGTCTGCATTTTTTATTCTCATGCGTCTTCCCTCGGCATCGTATCATGAAGAAGAAAATGTGTAAAAAACCTCCATCCCATGCAATAACCTGGGCCTGGGATGAGTCTGGCCATCCCACCAATAAGGTATTCAGGGGTTAATTTTCTGACGGTGACATATTTTGTACCTTCCTTGCATACTTCACGCAGTTTCAGCTCATCTTATCCCATTGGGTTTTAAAGAAGTAGCCGGTTAGATAAGTGCTATAAAGTCCACACAGGCAAGCAAACCTTCTGAACGCTGTGAAATCTCTCAGGTAGCAGTGAATTTTGCTCTAATGCCAATTAAACTCTGGGTTTATTAGCTGAAATAGAATGGTTGAGGGTGCAGCACGAGAGAGAGTTTATCACCCACCCCAGTTTCCTCCAGGCTTTATAATCTTTATGTTCCATAAAACCCCACACCCGACTTGGAGTACAGCCCATCTTTTTTTCCCCCCATTTCAGTCAACAGCCAAGTGCATCCCTATTGAAGCAAGGAAGACTTTATTTATGGGCTTGACATCTGAGCCCACTGCAGGTATTTTCTCCTGAGCTGTCTGAGACATTCAGTTTGCCGTCCTCACATTTGCAGCATCGCCCAACTCAGCCCCTCACTTGTAGCTGCGATCTCACTCCCTATTGGGCTTCCTCTGACCCTCTTCACTCCACCAGTAATGCAGTCTTATGGCCTTTTTCATTTCCATCGGCTCCTTTTCCCCATCTCAACACCTCCTCTGCCATGTACATAACAACATCCAAAACACAATGCACTTAGACTTTGCTCCCGCTACCCAGTGAAAGCTTGGTCCTCCATGACATCCAACAAACACGGCCTCATGCCTATCAATGGTCCTTTTCACCTCTAACACTTCACTAGCAGATCCTCAGGGTGGGTTTCAAACTATAGTAAGATTTCATAGATATTAGGGCTGGAAGGGACCTCGGGAGATCATCGAGTCAGGAAGTCAGCTGGGGTCATAGGATCCCAGCAAGATAAGCATCCAATTTACTCTTGAAGATGTTCAATGTAGGCGCTTGAACCACCTCCGCTGGCAGACTGTTCCAGACCTTGGGGGCTCGGACAGGAAAGAAATTCTTCCTTATGTCCAGCCTGAAACGGTCTTGCAGGAGTTTGTGACCGTTCGACCTCGTCATC
>NW_017728951.1:22458270-22575139 GCF_001723895.1 Crocodylus porosus
TAGGATCCCAGCAAGATAAGCATCCAATTTACTCTTGAAGGTGTTCAATGTAGGTGCTTGAACCACCTCCACTCGCAGACTGTTCCAGACCTTGGGGGCTCGGACAGTAAAGAAATTCTTCCTTATGTCCAGCCTGAAACGGTCTTGCAGGAGTTTGTGACCATGGCTCTCAGCCTGTCATCGTAAGGTCTGTTTTCCTGACCTCTGATCATGCGCGTGGCTCTCCTCTGGACTCTCTCAAGCTTCTCCGCTTAGTCCCTAAGTAAAAAAGTTTCTCCTAGTTCTCTACCGTATGATTTTTGGGCCTTGTAGAGAATTTCTCCATCTCTCTCTTCTTAAAGCATATCATATACTAAGTGGTATCTTATGCTCTTCCTCTGAGGATCCAACACCACTGATAAATATTCAGTGAAATCCCTTCTCAAGTCCAAGATGGACATACAGTTTGAGACTACCCAGGCCAGGTGGTTAGAGTACTTGCCTCAGATGGGAAATTGAGGTTTAAATGCAGACTATGAATCAAAGCAGGGACTTGAATGGGGGGGAAATCTTTAGTCTCCTTTCCAAAACTAAAAGAACTTGACTTGCTTATCCTAGAAAAAACAAAGGCTGACGCAAAGCTACGAGTACTCCCTACAAATGCTCTAGGGAGACAAACACTAGAGAACACAAAACATAGGCCTCAGGACCTGGGAAGTCTGTGAGGGAGCAAGAAATTCCTCCAAACTCCTACTAGGACGATGTTGGCTTACACCATATAGTGAAAATAGATGCAGAACTCCCATTAATGTCATCAGGATGCATCAGGTAAAGTATTGCTGGAAGAGGTAGAAAAGTATTCGTGTAATTGCAGAAGTCAGTGGTAGGACTTCATATGGTGAACACTGGGCATGTCTACACATGTATTAATGCACCCTAGTTATTGTGCATTAAGTTTAGTACTTGGTTGACCAAGTACCAAGTCAACGTGCAGTAACTTGCGCTACTGCGCACTAGTGCTGGTGCACAGGGTTTTAGTTATGCTTACTGTGTAATAGCGTAATAACACTGTGCAGTAGTTTATTAGCATGGGTTTTGACCAGCATGCTACTGCACAGCATTATTAGGCTAGTGCACAGTAAGCACCTCTTGTAGATGCACCCACTGAGTACAGGTCAGGTCTCCTGTTTTCAAGAAAGATGAATTCCCACTGGAAATGAGAAGGGCAGCTGGGATGATCAGGTGAAGCGAAGGCCTGCCTTACAGGGAAATGCTAGAAAAGCTTGACTCATTTAGGCATGCAGAACAGAAGCTGAGGGCAGATGTGACTGCTCTTAACAAACGCCTCTGGGAAATAAGCACAAGGGAGAGAAAAGAGTCGTTCAAGCTAACGAACAATGATGATGCAGTTAGTCTATCGAGTGCAACATGGCCCTTCTCCAAGGGTGACACAAAAAACACCTGGGTGAAAACGATCCAGGAATATATTTCGGATACAAACTAGAAGGCTTCTAGCCATCAGAGCACTGAGATTCTGGAACAGCCTTCCAAAAGGTTTCATGGGGACAAAGACAGTGTTGACTAATTTAATAGCAGCTTGATTCACTCCTGAAAAAGAAACTCTCTTGACTGTGAGAGCAAGGGATTAAGCTCAAGTGACTCAGGTGGTCCCTTCCAGCTTTACGTGCTATGTTCCTATGAACCAATATCCTCTGGTTGGTCTATATGTATTGTATTCATTTCCAGAAGGAAAGTCAACGTGCAGTAAGGCACTAAAAAGGTTCAGTGATATGGCCAAGGTCTCCCAGTCGACTGTTAATGCAAAACAACATCCTTACTCCTTATCCTATGATCTAGTGTTTGGACCCTACTCTTAATTGTGCTTAGGATATGTTTATCAATAGTGAATTTCCAGGGCAAAAGACCCCTCCCTGCATCCCATTACAGAAACAACGGTTACAAATTAGAGCTGTTTTGCTATTTATTGCCACAACATCCAATTTCTGCATTGACATCAATAATGGAAATGTGTTTCAGGGTAGTTATACATTAAGAGCAGATGGTTCCCCCCCCACTCCCCCCGGCTAGTAGTTCACAGTTCACACAAGGAACTTTTGCAAAGATTTCAATTTAAACACAATTTATTTTTCTTTTCCAAAATCAGTTATGACTAGTTAATCATTTTGCTCAGCTGATAAAATAACCCATTTCTATGTATCTATCTATGCATACTATATAATGGCCCCTATTACTGAAGCATACTATGCAAGTACCCATGTGAAGTGACGACGCATTATTACCTCCTGCCACAGATGGGGAACTGAGGCTCACGGGCTGTGACTGGCCAAAGATCATATCAGAAGTTCGTGACAATGAGAACTGAATGCACATCTCCCAAATCCTAGGCCAGCCTCTAGCCATTTCACATATGTCTACTGTAGAAATAGCACTGACTGCTTTGCTTCTTAGCCAGCATCTGGGCAAAAGATTGAAAGGGAGAGTATCAGCTCTTCCTCCCATAGTATCGGCTCCTTCAAGTCCAAGTCAAACCAATTGTGTTGGAGTGCTGTGCTGCTCATGCCACTGCGAAGGCAATCATAAGACACGCAGATACAACAAATCAATAACTTGAATTGAATCCCCTGGCAAAATGCTCAATGGGGGCTTTGTCTCTGCGACAGAAAGAGAAGTCAAAAGGAAAGGGAGACCGTGTGAAAATAGAACTGTGCTTCCTGCCAGCCAAGGTGCTTAATTAATGCCTTATATTTGCATAAAGTCATTTTTGCCAAAGAAGAGAAAGAGCCCCATCCCCGCAGATTAAAAGCCGCTATGTAGGCGTGCGCTGTATTTGTTACAGCCGATCAATTGGAGTATCTGCCCTGTGAGAAATTCTGGTATTTTGACATTTGCTTTCTTCCTAATTCATGACAAAAAAGTCAAACTATCACTTTTCTTTCCCTCCGCAGACAGAGAAAAGGCTGACATTTCCAAATCAAATTATTTTCACAACACTTCATCTGCATTTGACACTGAACTGCATCTGCCTGAGCACCTGCGGTGCCTCATGGGAGTTGCCACTCAGGTGCCCCGTGGCCTCTTTCTCCTCTATGACCTGGGCTTGATTACATTTTCCATGAAGGCATCAAGCCAAGGAGAGAGTGAGGTGTATTGTGGGAGCCCCACCAAAGGACCCCAGCCCAGAGAGGACAACGAAGGTACATCTGAACTATGGGTCCCCTAAGGCACCATGACAACTCGGGTAGACACCTAAAAATGCTTCGCTGACCACAAAGAACAGTTCATCTTGGTTTAACAAACCTAACCATTTCATTTAGGATTAAGCCCCAGCTATTTCCTTCTTATTTTCTGGTGGAAAATGTCAGCTTCACAGACCCTCCAATGGAAATTTCCCAACTGTCTCTAGTATTAATGCCTGCACATCCATATAGGTACCACTGCATTTTCTCCTGAACTGAAGTCATCAGTGGCCCATTAGCAACTTTCAGCCAAAGCTGTGACAAGGATTCAGTGGAATTACACCAGAATTACATGGGTAAACATGAGAACGAAAACTGTCCCTTTGAATAAAATAGTTGCATCTCCCATTACCAGCCCTTTCCTACTGATATGTAAAATCCGCCCAGCTAACCTACAATGGTGCGGCACTTTCACAGTCATGCAAAAGCCATTATATAAGCCAATAAAGGATGATATTGGCACAGAGGGCTGGTGATGGGGCCTCTTTTCTTCGAAAATGTGGGGCAACAAGAGGTGCCAAACAGTTCAAGGTCATCCATTAATTCACACAGAGCACAGAAGAAATTGGTTGCTAATTCCACGTGTGATGCAGCCACACAAGGGAAATGGCTTCCTATGGGGAAAATAAAAAGGGGAACAACAGCTCGTCATGATTAAGTCGCTTATTGCTGTGGCTATTAAGCTACAGCAAGAGAGGGCAAAAGCTTTCTCATTTTTGTTCTCTTGTGCGCTTTATTTCAAAGCACTAAGAAGCATCATCTTTCTATTAAGGCCTTCCTCAATAAAAAAAAAAAATGTTGGTTTTGGTTATGGCTCGTATCTATTATTGCTGAAACCTTTTGAAACTGCTTTATGGAGACTGAAGCATTAAAAAAATGCACACATATGACAACAGCCTCTATATTTTTCATAGACAGAAGCCATCTGCAGCCAGGCAGCCTTGGGCTGAAATCCAGAGATGCGTTAACCATTTCGGTCATTAAATAGCTGCTGAATTTTGTTGTCAGAGCAAACGTATTTGTGCAGGTGTCCTGGCCAAATGCTAAACCCTGTTGCGTCTGTCTGCAGCTCCCTGCTGCAGTTTGACAAGAGGAGACCTTCCGCAGACTTTTCCAGTGACTTTCTCAAGGAACCCAGGGGTTTTCTATTCATAGCAATTCTCAGGAAGATCTTGGTGGTGGGCTCAGTTCTGTGGGGGGTTGAGTAAATTTGACTTCCCAGGGAATTCAGTGGGAGCTGAAGCTGTTAATTACTTTGCCGGGACGGGGCATTTGGGTCTGAGTTGATAGATTCCCATAAGTCAAAGCAGTTATCTTGATGACTGCAGATACCTAAGATGAGTCTGGGGCCAGTGGGTTATGGACACTCATTCACTTTGCATCTGACAGTAACCGCCTCTACATGGGACACTGACTGCACAGCTGTTACTGCATGGTCATTTAGTCCTTGCGTACCCAAGTACCAAATAACTGTGCAATAACTGGTGTTACTGCTCAGTAGCTTCCCCATCCGGCTTCATTGTGATGCTGACTGTGGAGTAGCTCATTACTACTGTGCAATAGTGTCATGCCATGGTTCGTGCCACGTGATGCTACTGTGCAGTAGTAACGAGCTACTGCGCAGTAAGCATCTCGTGTAGACACAGCCAGCTGGTAAGTAAAAGAACCACAGCGCATTATGTCATTGAGGGGAGGTGGCATTGTAAACTCTGAGCTACCCAGAAAATCTCACCATTGGTACATGTAGTAAAACTAACTTTGTCCTTTCAGGCAAGGAGAAGGCAAAAGAACGATGTTTTCTTCCCAGTTTAGTGCTGCCCTCTATTCTTGTCTCCGCTTGCCTGGTCTGAGACTCCCAAACCGTGAGAGAAAAAAGCATGGAAACTAGGAGCGCAGGAGCTGGCACAAATGGACATAGTGACAGGGTGCTGGACAGCTGAGTTTGTTTGCCACAGGGTGCATCTCCATGAGACGCTTGCTGCTCATTACCCTAATGATCTGATGATCTAATGACCTGATGATCTCGTGAGGTCCCTTCCAGCCCGTAACTTCTAGGAATCTATGGATAATAATACTGTGCAGTAGTGTAGTGGTTGTTAACCATGCTAATAGCCTATTGCACAATGTTATTAGGCTAATGTGCAGTAAGCATCACTAAAAAACTGTGCACCAGTGCTAGTGCACTGTGCATTCATGTAGTACCTCTTGCTAGAGGTACTAAACTAAATGTGCAATAACTAAAGCACATTAATGAACATATAGACATGCACACAGTCAAATATTCCTCCCAAGAATGGATCGTCCACCTACTAACTCCTGAATACTAACTTCTTTCCTGGGGTAGGAATAAGCCCTTCTCATAGATTCATAGATTGTCAGGGGCCAGAAGGGACCTCAGAAGATCATCAGGTGCAGCTGCCTGCACCGAACAAACAAGACAACTCGGGGTCAGGTGACCCCAGCAGGGTGACTGTCTAGTCTCCTTTTGAAGATCTCCAGGTTAGGTGATTGCACCACCTCTGGAGGAAGCTCATTCCACAGTCTGGACACCTTGCCTGTGAAAATTTTTTGCTAATGTTGATCCTTAATTGGTCTTCCAGGAGTTTGTGAACATTACTCCTAGTTTTCCCCTTGGAAGCCCTGGTGAACAGTTGCTCACTGAGCCCTTGATGTACTCCCCTAGTCTAGTGGTAAGCTGCTACCAGGTCCCTTCTCAGCCTTCATTTCTTCAGGCTGAGGAGTCCCAGATCCCTCACCCTTTCCTCGTATGGCTTGCCATGTAAGGCTCTGATCATACGAGTGGCTCTTCTTTGGACTCTCTCAAGCTTGTCCACGTCCTTGTTAAATTGCGGTGCCCAGAACTGGACGCAGTCCTCCAGCTGCGGTCCCACCAGGGCTGAGTAAAGCAGAAGAGTCACCTCCTTGGCTTTGCTGGGGATGCATCAATTGATGCATGCCAGGATATTATTTGCCCTGCTGGCTACAGCATCGTACTGATGGCTTATATTCATACTGTGGTCTGTTATTACCCCCCGGTCCCTTTCATTCATGGTGCTAGTCATTTTGGTGCTGCCAAGCCTGTAGGTGTGTTGGGGATTGCTCATCCTGAGGTGGAGCACTTTACATTTCTAGACACTGAACTTCATCAGATTCTGATCCACCCATCTTGCCAGCCTGCCTAGGTCCGCCTGTATCTGTAGCCTATCTTCAAGTGTGACCATGCTCTCCCATAACTTCGGTGTCATCTGTGAACTTGGCCAGTGAGCTCTTCACCCCCACATCCAAATCATTAATAAAGATGTTGAAAAGTACTGGAGCAACCACTGACCCCTGCAGGTCACCGTCGACCACTTCGCACCAGGGTAAGACATATCCATTCACTATGACTCCCTGGGTCCTATCCTGCAGCCAGTTTCCCACCCACTTGACTGATCTAGTATCCCACAATGTCCTTGCAAGAAAATTGAAGGATTATGGGCTTAACTCTGAGACAAAGGCCTTTTGAAAGTCAAGGTATACAATGTCAACCTGTTCTCTTGTGTCCAGGCGGCGAGTTACCTGGTCATAGAAGGAGATAAGGTTGGTAAAGCAAGACCTGCCTGCAATGAAACCATGCTGGCTGTCATTCAGAATCATACCTTCTGCAAGCCTATCTCCTTACCATCCCCCATGACCAATCACTGTCAAAACCAGAAGCACTCATGAGGCCCTTCATTAAATAAATAGTGGTTGCAGATACTGAAACCCATGAGAGACTCTTCAGTTTTCCTCCAGTGGTCTCCAGCATTTCATTTACCCGCCTCGGTGTGTATAAACAAACTCTGCTTCAGTTCATCACACTATCATGGCGGGTTCCTTGAGAGCTAATGGACATTTTTTATTATTTATTGATAAAAAAAAGATGATGTACTAGAGGGCTTCCATCTACTGAGCATTACATCTGCGTTGCAAGGTCTGTTGGCTCCAGATCTCATTATCAGCAAATGAACAGACTGATGGCTGTGACCATCTCCCTTGCTGAACTTAAACATCGCATGCATTTACAACTGCAGCCGATAATTCTAACATTTTTATATATATTTTTTCGGCAAATTAAAACTTCAGAGTTTGTGACTCAGCTATGACTGTTTCCAGGGGATAGTTCATAAAACTGTCTTTTCCCTTCCCACAAGTTTTGATTCAGAGTCTTCTGGAAGCAAGAGTGGTTGGATAGACAACCTTGGCCAAAAATAATATTGAATAGCTTTACAGCTCAGAAGCGTTGGTACTGAGGTATGGCGACCCTTCATGGCTGGGTCACTGGTTTGACTGGTCTGTAGTAACTGACAGAAGATGACCCTTGAGATTTTTTTTTCAGTTTAGATAAGCAATAATAATAAATACTATTTAGCTACATTTAGAAAGTTAGATAAATAATAATTAAATCACACGGTTTCCTTGGGGTTCGCCTTCTGAAACAAAAGGGCTTCCTTAAGAGAACTGAGTGTTTCCTGATTGTATCTACCTATCTGGTTATTTCTATGGATCTAAGGTACATAACGTTGGTCATGCCTATATATCTTTGACCCATTTCTAGAGTATCTCACGTAGTTATCCTTCCAGCACCCCATTCAAATAGACTCATGCCATTTCCCCATTTTACAGGCCAGAAGTGAGGCTCTGAGAGACTAAGACCCACCTACTGTCTTTAGTAACTTTCCCAAAGTCACATGGGAAGTATCTGGTAAAATGGGGTGGAGGTTATAACTAGGTCTCTTGAATCCCAGGCTAGTTGCTAAGCCATCTTTCTTCTCCAAGATCCCAGCTGTAGCTTTTCTTTTGGTATTTCAGTTTTCCTAGTTAAAACTAAGAATCACATGACACCTGACCATTTAAAAAAGTATACTGAAACTTGGAAAAATTTCACTTGGAAATAAGAGGAGAACATTCAGCTGGTTTGCGATCATATCTTAACACATTCACCCACATCCATCCTTCACCTATCCTTCTTTCCTTTCTTCTCTCCCTTTATATGGGAAACCATCATGCATATTTAAAAGCAGTTACTTATAATAACTTTTTTTTTTTGCTACATGAGCAAGTATTTTTTTTTCTTTTGGAGCTTATTCCATGTTCAGGATTTTTTGTAAGCTGTGATATGTGTGTGTTTGCCTGAGAGACAGGGAGAGAAACTTGAATTTAAATATAAACTGATCGTGGCTTTGCATCCTGAAAAGCATCCAACAGACACTATACTGATTTGAACACAGCCACATCTCACTGAAGATTTCTTCAGTTCTTTGCCCATTCCACCTGACAGAGCCATCATGAACAGGGATGTTCAAAGACATGTTCTGTTTTCTATGACCTTTCCTAAAGGCACACAAGATCTTTAGAAGAGAAATTTTTATTTTCCCATCACCTTTAATGCTGGATATACCAGCTGAAAGCTAGATCCTGAGAATAAGGTCTTGGGGAGGCACAGGGACCTCCCCAGCCATGTCTATACAAAACATTTAATCTGCAGTAGACTAATTAGCTGAACAGTAAATGTTGTGTGTCTACACATGTGCCCCTATTGGGCCGGAGTAAACTAATTAACTCTGCAGCTTGTAAATGCACTTGTAAATGTGGAGTGTTTTTGCTCCACAGCAGTGCACATGTAGATAGTGACCGGGTGTGATTGGGGCCCAAGGGTGCTTTACTGTGGGAGCTGCCCTACACTGAAGCACCCTCATGCCCTATCCAGCCCCTCTGCAGCATGCTGAGCTGGGTGCATGTGAAGAGGCATGCCCGGGAGCAATACGCTCTAGAGCACTAAGCTCTGGAGTTTATTCAAGTGCATTAATATGCATGTGTAGATGCACCCCACAAGACACAGAATTTGAGAATAGATCTTCTTTGAATGTCACTTTTGTTTTTTGCTCTCCTTAGTGTGGTACACAAGATGCACTAATTGCAAGCCTCCACTTGCTGCTTATATATTTCATGGACCACCCTGGCTGCAACACCACTCTAACATACCAGGCCTCCACTTACACAGTCTCATTCTCTCTGGGCGCATCTACATGTCGCCCTACAGCAATATGGTGATGCGCTGTGTGCTACAGCAGCATAGAGATCACACGGATCTATGTGATCACCAGCTACATTGCTGTAGCAGCACGCTCCCATGCCACTACAGCGGTGTCACTGGGAAATCTAAGCATGCACAACCACGCAGTGCAGTAATCACCTGTACTGCGCTGTGCTTTAGTATTTCCAAAAGGTACATTGCCATAGCAACATCACCATACGGTGATGTGTAGACACACCCATTGATATGGCTCTCCTAGTTTCATTTGCACATTCACCATTGCAAATCTATGAAGTTTAGCTTTTGTTGTATTTAGCACACAGAAAAAGAGAGAGGAGGGGAAAAAAATCTCTCTTGAAAAAGCAGATTGCTGACTGCTGAAAATTCTGTACATCTTGGATCAACTTTCACATTGGACATCCAAACAAAGAATCATGTATTTCTTGGAGGCAGGTGTACCTTACCACATAACCAAGATAGACCTACGTCCATTTAGATGCCCAATACAATATAGAATATAAACTGGCCCATTGAGCATAACAGCTATTTGCCATTAAGATGAATGAGAATCTTTTATATAATTTCAAGTCAAAGACTTGTATGTATATAAATGTATATAAATGGAAGTATATTATAACATGCAATGCAAATTCTGTATTTTTATGCCAATGTAGCATATTTTATTATCAAAAATAGATTGAAGGGGAATATTAATAATAATGATGTTTTCAGTTGAAGATATGTTTTTATTCCAAGTTATGTTTTCCCTACCTTGTTGCTGTTCCTAAAGTTAGAGCTGAGTGAATAATTTGGAAATAAACTTTTATCATTGAAAAATGCAGATTAAGGTCAATGGAACTATTGACCACATTCATTTTAATTTTGCTAAATTGTTTATTTGCTGGAAAGAACTGAACAAAAAAAAATCTGTTGCCACTTTCCAGCAAAAGTCAAAGTATTTTGTTTTGACATTTTCAGTAGGAAACCTTTTAATGTTTCAGTTCAAACTGATACTGTATCTTAAATAGCCTTCTATTCTATTTTTTTTTCAAAATAAGAGAAACAAAAATGCTCCAATAGAGTTGAACAAAATATTTTGCTCACTTTGTCTCTTTGCTTTACATAAAAACAGATGCATTTCTGCTCAACCCAGGGGTTTTTTCTATGTATATTTTTAGAACTCAAAGTGAACCCCCACTCCAGTTATTCAGACAGCTCTTGTTAAGATGTGACCTGCTCATTAGATCTGTGTCAGCTTCTGCCATTTTTCATTAACAGAAAACCAAAAAAGTTGCCATCGGTATGCCTCCAGCAAGAAAACACAGAAAGAAACCGCTTTCATTTGAGAATTTCCAAGATCCAGAAAGAGACAATGCCTTGGTAATGACCTTCAAAGAACATCAGCAGGATGAAAACATCCATCCCCCTTCAGTGTGCTTTATATCACCACCTCTGTCCTTGATTTGGCACGGTTAGACCTAGAGGATGTTGAGTGAAATCCTGGCCCTACTGTAGTCAATGGGATTTAGGCAGCTAATCTGCTTAGAGTCTTTTGAAAATCCGACTAGGCAACTATCTGCATCATTAGGCACCTAAATACCTCTCGAAATCTGGCCCGCAGTGTCTAGTCAAGCAGCAATGCAGGGGCCCAGTCACATTATCCCTGCTTAGCCCAGGCTCCGCTATGAACTGCAGGGTTTGGCACATATGTAACGAGATGTTGGTTACGTTCCATGTCACTGGAGACTAGGATATCCTAGATCTGTGCTACCATCTCCTCCTCTGGCCTCCATGACACCTCAGTGCCGTAACCCAGGAAAATGCCATTTGCATTGTTGACTGTAGGTGCAAAATGGTTATTGGAATAGCGCATCACTCCAAAAGTCTGTGTGTGCATTTTGCTGACAATAGCACGCAGAGCAAAGCTTTCATCTGTTTTGGCTGCAGAATGATTTGGGTTTTTCTCCATTAGAGGAAGAAGCTGGGTGAGAATGATGATAAAGCCTCCCGTCCCATAAAAAGGAAGGGGGATGATGCATTATACGGCAAGTCTGGGGATCATTTTTACAGGCTTATGAATATATTTTAACATTCATTGATCAGTGAAAGCACAGAAGAGAAATAAATGCACTTAAAGGACCACAGGGATATGTGCTGCATAGAATTTGGATAGATAAAGCTACTCACACAGGCAAATAGGATTTTATGTGACCATTTTTTTTTTCATGTGTCCATCAAAACTGCTGTTGCATTTGTGCTGTGTGTGCATGCCCCCGTCCAGACTCACAGTTAGTGTCAGGTACTGTGAAGGTCAGCTACGTGGCTCTGCACCTGGACCTTGGCACCTAAGCCAGCTGTCAGCCTTTCCATGCTCCACCTAGAGTTAAACTCAGAGACAGAAGAATCTCCAGATGGTCCTGGTATGGGAAAGGCTGAGTGACTGAGGGTGCATCTACACGTTCATTAATGTGCTTTTGCTAATGTGCATTAAATTTAGTATCTCCATAGTGAGGTACTAGAAACAGGTTCATTTGCCTATTTTAATGCGCATTAGTGAAAGCACACCTCTGTGCCTAAGAGCATGGCTACAGAAGTTCTGTGATGCTTTAATGTGCAATAAAATAGACTAACATACATTAAAGCACACGTGTAGATGTGGCCTGATTTTAGGACCTGGGTCTGAATGAGAATGGGGTGATTTCCCCCACCCTCCCCCCACACCTCCTGACATTGGTCCACCAAAAACTGTGGGTTAAGACTACGCAAAAAACATTGCACAAAACTGTGTTAATTTGAAGAAAGTTTTTTATTTGGGGGGAGGAGAGGTCAGGTCCCCCCCAAAATAAAGTTTTGAAAAAGTCAAAGCATTTTTTCAACATTTTCTAAACAAGGTTTTGTTTTTTTAAAAAAAAAAAGAATTTGAAGCATCATTTTGTTTTGAAATTTATTGCCAGGGGGCGTTTTTTAAGTTTTTGAAGTCCTAAAAGTGAAGTGCAATTTTTTTATCACTCTGACCACTCTGGCTCAATCCAAAATGTTAATTTTGGATGTATTTGCTTCACCTTAAAATTAAAAAAAATAATAGTTGTTTCAGATGAACTGGACATTTTTTCCCCCAGTTTTTTAGAGCTTCCATAAAACTGAAATAGTCAATTATTGACACAACTTTTACTTGTATACCCACACAATGGAAAGCGGCCCTCCAGAAAGTTTGTTGTTAACAGCTAGGGGCAATGAATGTGTGAATCTATTTAGCGAAAAGCTAATGTTGGTGCTCCTTCTCCAACAGCAGCTAATCATCAGATTTATCCTTCTCATCATAACATCTGCTTTCTCCTTTAAACCACTAACAATGGCCATGGGAACTAAATCTTTTTTCTGATGTATGAAGATCAAATTGAAACGAATGACTTGTTTCTTCTGCCTCCAGGAATGATAATGATTGTGTCCGTTGTTATGAGCTGAATAACAGCTCGTCTTTACACCTACAGTTTGAACTCTGGCATTTGTGCCAGTGAAAGTTTTGCTGCTTATTCAAGATCTGCCTCAGAGTCCATTAGTTTTAACTCTCTGTCCATTAAAGTCAGTGGCTTTACATTCCTTCGATGTAGCTACGGTCAGACTCAGGACCAAAGCATCTTCATTTTCCTTCCTCCCACATCTAAAAGATTAATCTATGTTCCCTGAATACTGTATATACCAACCCTGATCCTGTGAATCTGACTATATTTAACTTAATCCTGTTTGCTCTAAAATGAGCACCATAATTACTGCTCCAACAAGCATTTTGGGGCACGCTCTTTAGTTAACACACCAACTTAACAGGCTGCCATCAAAGCATGTAATTGTACTGTTCTTCCTAAGCAATGCAATTCTCGCAACCGATTAAAGACAAGCTTGTTTCACGTTATCTTTCTCCATTTTGCATATTGGAGATTAACAAACATGCATTCAAATTGCTGTAGCATCCGAAACACAAATTACTGATAATTTCTTGATGAGGGTTGTTTTGTTTTTTTTTAAAGAAGGAGCTAATGAAAGCCAGAGCTGCATTCTTTTAATCACCAAGATACAGGTTATATATACTTTTAATATAGAAAAAAAATACAAGACACAAATTCATAAATAGACGGATCTCTGGGACTTGATATCATGTTTAAAGCACATAGAATAACAAATTATCTCCAAGAATGGTTAGTTAGAGAGCATGCACTCTTTTGATTTTACTAATTTGGGGGGAGGAGGGGGCGTTTCCCACACGTGTGCAAACTTTAATAAAAAGAGACTAGCCTAGCTGATTATTAGCCAATTTAGAAGAAGCAAAGTCTTGCAGTAAAGCAGATAACTCCAACTCTTGGGTTTTATTTTTGGTTTCCTGCAGACTCTAAGTACATGTCAGTAAATCCTCTAATAATTCAACCTCATTGCCCCCCCCACATGTGACATATATCATGCAATTAATGAGTTAATTGCACAGTGAATGTAGACCAGTTACACATGCACATTTGCAGGCATCCCATAAAAAAGGTATAACCAGCTATAAAGTTATTGCTAGAAAATGTGTACTAACTTTATCACTGGTGGCTATTCAGCTTTAATTTGCAGGGTATGGCCCTGTGGAATAAGAGTCCTTGCAGCCGACCAGACTGCCAGCTGCAGCAGGGCACCATGCCCAGGTGGGGCTAGGAGGCCTGCAGCTAAGGGGACTCAAACCTGGCAGCTGAGGACTCTGGGTCCCGGCAGCCTAAGAGCATGGCTACAATCCCGCAGCCCCAGAAGTGTGTGGGACTCCTCACGGCTGGCAGATCACAGTAGTTGTGACCTTCCAGCTGGGGGGGGGTGTGGAGCTCCTCCACAGCTGGAAGTCCCATTATCTGAAGGGGCTCCAAGCCACGGGAGCTTGCTTCTTGTAGGTGCAAAGGGAGCCCAATCTGGGAAATAAAGTGTGATGAGACCTAATGTGCACATGTGGCATGACAGGAGGCACGATGGTGTGGATCCATATCAGATCCCCTTGTACCTTTACCTGCATGTGTAAAGGGGCCCATAGACAAAGCAACTATTCTAATAATGCCTGCTTCACAGAGAAACAATGATCTCACCATTTGCAAGCCCTTCTGAGATTCTTTGATGGATCTTGTTGCCCCGTGAAGCAATGGCAAATAGTAGGACCATATGTATAAGCATGCCATTGGAGAAGAAATAGTCGAGATGCAGATTTTAGGTGTGCTTTTAGTATGACTTTTTTTTTGTTATACCAATAACACCAGCCCTTGAACAGAAGTCATTGTACATGGCATGCAGACAATCTCTTTTTGCAGGAGTCTCAGATTTAAAAAAAATAAATAAAAAAGAAAGGAAAGAAAAGGAAAGGAAAAACTGGTTCCCAGTTAGCAGTTCTGCATCACAAATTTACTATACTGAGAGAGTTGACTATAAAGAGAAAATCCCCTTGTTGCTCATAACAGCGCCTTCCAAAAAAGAAAATGGCCTGACAAAAACAAACACCAGCATTTCTCCGAGACTGAACAGTGCTTGCATGATTTAAAAAAACGATAAAAGGAATTGTAAAACTAGTAACAGCACCACCTGGTGCCTTCCTCTATGACCATCTTTAATGAGCTCAATGTAACATATTTTTATTTGGGCTTTGGGCTCTAAGATCTGAAGCACCCAATCTTTTCAAACTCAGGGTGTGGACACACATGAAACACCTGACTCAAAGGAAACCATTCTTTTTTTTTTGCAAACCCAGAGGTTTACTTGCTTGAAGTCCCAGCTGTTTCCAGCATACTTGTCCCTGACATACTTTTCATATGAAGGTGTGGCCATACGTACACTTCAAGCCTTTTCAAAAGGAGGGGACATTTTAAAAGGGCAGAAGGTGTTATGTTCTAAGTGTTAAATAGGAATGAGTTTTACACCCCTTTGTGCCCCTTCCACGAATACTCCCCATGGGAAGTAGTGTACCGTCCAGCTTGTCCTGGCCACTATCTGAGACAGGATGCTAAACTGGATGGTCCACTGCTAGATCTGCTATGGATGTTCCTATCTCCAAAGGACTTTTCTTCTTGCAATAGCCTACAAGACAGAGTATGCATGACTTCTTCTCACTTAATATTCCTAAGCATATGAATCTCTTTCTATACCTATCTTCAGAGCTGACCTGAGCAGGGTGCAGAGCCTGGAGCAAATCAGCCCATGCAGGGCCCTACCCCTGCTCCAATCCCACAGGCCCTGGACCTAAAGAAATGGCATTGGTGGTGGGGGAAGGGTGGCAAGTGACTGGATGCAGAGCCATCGCTCCACCCAGCTCCACACCGCCACTGCTCTGCCCCACTCCGTGGGGCCCGGGGTGGTCAGCCCAATTCACCCCCCTCCCAGGGATGGCCCTGCCTATCTTAACTGATGGGCAAATATATCAATAACAAGACAAGGACACAGACACTGGCTATATATAGCACTTAGAAGAGCGAAAAGGTGCAGTGTTCTGCAGAAACTTAGAAGTAAAATATGTTAGATAATAGTGACACTAAGCTAAAGATCAGAGCCAAGTTACAAAGACTCTTGGTATCCGGGCTTTGATCAGGGAGGAAGAAAAAAAAACTTATTTCTGAAATGCTGGATTTCCTATTAAGATCAATTTCTCCCTGAAGTAGGAACATTTGAAGCAGTTCACCTGCGGAGTGTATGTACAACATGGCTGAATAGCTTTTCCAGGTGCCAAAATCCTTTAGGGACTGAAAATCATTGTGCATGCTTAGAATCACTTAAATCTGCACCTGAAAGAATATCATGAGTCCAAATGAACCCATTCCCTGCTTCCCAAACATACCTAAGGGCTATGAATTCCCTCTGCCTCTATCTGTCCCCTGCATATACCGAGGAGAACAGTCTTTGCAGCTCCTAATTTTACTTTATGGATCTTATTTTGCTTTAATCAGAGACACAGTACAATAAAGACACATCAAAGCTAAGTCGGGTCAACCTAACATTTGCTCTCCAGCTCCTGCCTGATGACAATCTACAGCAGCGGTCTCCAAACTTTTTAAGTAAGAGATCACCTTTGGCATTTAAAAGCAACTCAAGATCTACCATGTGCTGCCACCCCTTCCCCTCCCCATCCTGCCACCCAGCAGGTAAGTCTATGGGGAGGGAAGGGCGGGGTCCCAGATTGAGGCACAGGGAGAAAAAATTATTTGGGGATACACCTCCCCACCAGGTAAGTCTGTAGAGGAAGGGGCAGAGCAGATTGAAGCCCCAGCCCTAGCCCCTCTTCTTGGCTCACTGCGGGGGACCTTGATCTCACCCACGCCCCTTCCTTCCTCTGTGGTCTGATGTGCTGGGGTAAGGCTCACGAATGCAAGCACCCGGGCACCCCAGCCTCAGAAGCTCCAAGAAGCTCCAAGTTGTACCAGTAGATCAAGATCCACTGGTTGATGAGCACTGATCTACACTGAAAACTCGGCTGTTGACAGCAGTCCTGACCCCTGCAGCTCTGCTGAACTTCAACTTAAAGTTGAACCTGCCCTGCCTTTCCCTGCAGTGTGTTTTGAACTCCCTGGAGGTTGCAAGCTGCCAGCATAGGACATTCCCCTAGCACCAACCCCACCATTTCCTGTTCCTGGCTTTTCAGTTTTCATAGTTTCAGGGCTCTTCTATGCACTTCTGGCTCTTCTATGCATCTCAGCTCCCTGTAATTAGAGCCAATCTCAGAAGCATAGTCAGGAAAAGGAAGCACAGTGTGAACACCTTTAGGAGGGGCCACTAAGCAAGACATGTAAGGGGAGGAGCAGCTTCCATAACTGGGTCTGGTTGAGGGCAGCCCTCAGTATCAGCCCTGCTAACCAAAGCACACATACATCATGGGTTCTGTCGATGTAAACTAGGTTCTCACTTTTTCATTAGCATAAAAAGACAAAGCATGTCAAGTCGGTTCTACTCCCCAAATTTACCCAGAAGAACACAGGTGCAAGTGTCCATTTACACTCCAACATCTAATCACATGATACAGATACAAAGAAAGAGGGATCTGAAATCATAAATGAAGGGCCTTTACTTGTCCAAGTCAGAGAAGTGGGAGGAAAAAGGGAACATTCAGTTTTTTTGTCTTAAGAGTCTGACAAATAAAGGTGACCTGGGTAATATTTGCAGCCGCTAAAAACCTTCCTCATGTCTACTTTGCATGTTTACGTGCTGACGTGATGTGAGACTTGGTACAAAGTAATCCACTAGTTTGGCTTCTTAAGAGATGATGCGGAGGTTAAGCCGCTTAAGCATATAAAAGCAGCTGTCACAGTATGCAGCTGTGATTCCAACACTCTCCTACCATCAGTGCACTCTATGAGAAGTATTCCTCGAGGAACATGGGATATGCATCCTGCTTCAATCAGTTTGCAAAGGAAAGGGAGGTATCTCAGCCCAAGCATACACACCCAGCCATACTGACTCCATAATTCCCATTGGGCAGTGTTGTAACTAAAGGAGACCTTTCCTGCCACATGCAGCATGCAAAGCCTGAGATACAAGTATTCCAATCTTTGCAAGAATTAGTCCTGCATTAGGTAAGGCCGCTATGCAACATTAAACATGAAGTTACTTCCCTGTAATTGTAACTTCCTCTCTGTCATCTTTCCATAGTCCCTCTGGAACGGACACTTTGAGGGCTGTGGTTGGTGGGGCAGGTGTGTAAGTTGGAGGATCCTATAGCTGCAGGAAATGACATAGGTTGCACAGAGTTCTTCTGATGTGAGAGGCACATCAGAAATTGGATTTTTAAAAGGATCATTTGACATGTCTACACATGCATTTACTCCGGCTTAAATTTACTGAGCAGTAAATTACTGCACATTAAACAGGAATAGGACAGCATCTACATGTGCAGGCATTAAAGCACATTAACGCTGTGTGCAGATTGACTTGGGACTAAAGTTAGTCCCAAGTTAGTACACACACACACACACACACACACACACACACACACAGTGTTACCATACCGTAAGATGTCTACCCATGCATTACTGAACAGTAAATAATAAGGCGTAAATGTGATACCTGCATGATGCTTAAGTCAGCATCAGACACCATATTTACTGTGCAGTACAGCTGTGCTAGTATAGATGTGTACCCCTACTGCACAGTAATTTCGGTTACTGAGCAGTAAATGTACATGTGCCCATTATTGACCAAACTCTGTCCACAGAAGCCACTTCAACAGTAGTAGCATATAAATTGACCCAATACTGTCTCTTGATTTTGTTCTCATAGGAACTCATTGCACAAATGACAGTAGCACGTTTCAGGGAGAGGTGGTCTATCCATGTGGCCAATCTAGCAAGTAATGTGTATAGCCCCCATACTGGAACAGAAGGTGGCTGCCACGAATTCATGTTTTGGTCAATATTTCAGCCCCCACTAAGGTGAGAATATTAATTCCAGTGATCAAACCAACATTGTATGTAGTCTGACAGATTCAGATCTAGACCCTCTGAAAGCCAGCATGTAATTATGAGCCTTATGTACACATGACACTTTGAGCTGCTCAAATGTTAATCACTGTTAGTGCTAGCACAAGTTTGGAGCAGTCACTCCTTAAGGCTGAAAACCTTTTCTGATTGCCCCCAATCTGCACAGATGTGAGTTGCCACTACAGGGCTGGTGAGCCAGGACAGGCTTCTATTCCTATTCTTGGTGGGGAGATGGGACAGATTGGTTGCGGGAGGGCAGGAATGTGAAGCTGGGAGGCAGACAGTTAATGGGATGGAAGTAGATAATGAAGTAGGAGGTGGAAAGGAAATGGGGTTGAGGGAAGGGTGGAGACATGGATGAAATCAGCACTGAAGGATAAAATTTTTTAAAAAGTTTAAAAAAAGAAGAAAGAAAGAAGAAGTAAATTAACGAAGGTATCATATTTTAATAAATTGGGATTTAACATTGGGATGTGGGAAGTCGCGGCTGTGCTTCTTAGGGTGGCTTGGAGATGGATGCAATGAGGGAATGTGCTTTTTGGGGAACTACTGCCCCTGCCCTGGGAAGAAAGCCCCAGATCACGGGGACCTGATCTGGTCCCCTACCTTATTTTCCCCTGACCCTTTAAACTAGGGGTGGGAAAAATGTGGCCCGGGGGCTGGATGTGGCCTGCCAGGCCATTCTATCCAGCCCATAGGGCTCCTAAAAAATTTAGAAAATGAATATTTATCTGCTCTGGGCTGCCTGTCATTTGGCCCTTGATGGCTTGCCAAAACTCAGTAAGCAGCCCTCTGCCCAAAATAATTGCCCACCCCTGCTTTAAACCCCACTTCTGGACCCATCTGTGACCTGGCTAGCTGGCATGCACTCTGCAGGCTGCCTTGGCGGGGGGTGGGATTGGCTTGGTGCTAGAACAGGGGTGGGCAAAATGCAGCCCGCAGGCCGGACGTGGCCCACCAAGCCATGCTATCTGGCCTACGGGGCCCCTATAACTATAAAATTTAGAAAAGTAATATTTGTCTGCCCCTGGCTGCCTGTCATGCGGCCCTCGTTGGCTTGCCAAAACTCAGTAAGCAGCCCTCTTCCAAAAATAATTGCCTGCCCCTGTGCTAGAACAACCCCGTGGGCAGTAGAGTCCAGGGTGGAAAGTTTGTCCTCACAGAACAGGAGGGTGGATGAGAGAACAGGACACAGCAACCTGGGATGCTGGAGGATTGTAATTTGTGCCACTCATCTGTGGGGAGTAGCCACACATCAATGTCCCATGAGCTGGGAACATGGAACAAAAACAAACCTGACCTGGAGTGGCATAACTTTAAGATGCCTAAAGTGCAGCTAAAACTAGTTTCATGTGTTAATGTGTGGACAATCCAGGGATTAAGAGCTCCAGGAACTGCCTAAAATGATTCTACATAATCTGTAATCTGCTCTATCATGATGAGCCATCTACCTCTCACACTAGCAAAGAAAGAGTTAACAGGAGCTAGTGTGCTTAATTAGCTCTCCTAGCTACATCTAGAGGTGCTTATCATGAGGCACACCTGCAAAGGAGCTGGATTTCCTTTGAAAAGGGTTAGGGCAAGCTCAGGAAGGGAAACAGCTTGAATGAGGAACCAGCAGCTTAGTTATAAAAGCGAGCTAAATCTTGGGGGCAGGAAGTCAAAACTATGCGGTCGCTGTCCTGCAAAGAAACCAGAAGCTGGAAGATGCTTCCTGGAGGGATTAGAAATGGGTGGGCAGAAGATACTTAGACCTGAGGTTTTTTAGCATCTTTTTTTTTTTTTTTAAGAGACTGCTATTATAGGGCCTCCAGGAAAAGCCCTGAGCTTCATAACTCTGAATAAAAAAAATTGCTGAAGAAACACCTAGAGGCATTTTTAGCGAACTGTGTCATGTAGCATAGTATTAGATAAGACTTCATTTCTCTTCCTCATAGCTCTTTTAGGTAAAGGATCTGCTGAAGTGAAATATGGGACCAAATGTGACCTGGCCAGGAGGCTACGTTTCAAAACGGAGAGCACAGAAGGGCTAGAGGGGATAGGCGGCAGGGGGGGCAGGGAGAAAGCCAAAGCCTGTTCTTCCTTGTTTGGCCAATGGTCATGGGGGAAGGCACGGGCCAGTGAGACTCACTTTTGTGCCTCTATACATACTTCAGTTCTAGCTAACATTGTGCAGCATCGATCTGGATCAACCCCATGACTAGGGTCTTGAGAGGGATGTGGGGGGCACTGAACCAAAAACGGGCAAGAGAAAGGATGCCCTACTAGCCCCATTTTACAGATGGGTAACTAAGGCAGAGAGAGACATGGGTATGAATCCTGAATGGTATTGGGTTACCTATTGAAATCCAGAGGAGTCAGCCTCAGGTCCACAATCAAACCTGGATGTCTGGCTCTGGGTCCCTGCCTTCCTTCATGCTCTGTGCTGTGTCCCAGGCAGAAACAAAAGCTTTTTTTAAAAGGCCAAACTCTCTTCTGCAAAATGGCCACCTCCTTCCTGCACCTTTTCAGCATATTCTTTGTTTCCGGATGGAAACTGTCAAAAATAAGCCGTCAAGGCCTACCTAGAGGCACCACGAAGACCACATTATAGTTTTGCCAAACTTCTAATCGTTAGCAGCTTGAGTGCACTGGGGGCTATGGTACAAATGCACTGTTATTTGTCAGTTGTCTGGCACCCGCTGACAATGTCTGCCAGAGGAGCAATTGCTTATATTTAAATATCTGTCAACGGTGATGACAACAGGCACAGAAGCTTGCTTGGGACTTGCGGTGACCTTTTCATTTGCCTTGCATTGAACAAGTGCCCAATTACATTGCTGAAGTTTGCAGTACATCTCTATCATGGCTCCATAGAAATCCCTTTCTCCACAAGACAGTTGCTTTCCAGCAGTTCTCTGCTCTTTCTTGAAGCTTGTGGTTACAAACAGTGACACCATTTTTATGAGGTTGTCCAGGGTGCAGGAGCTCTGTTCCTTTCTTGCTACAAAAAAAAGTGATAATAGCCTGATGGATCTTCTTGTGAAACGAGCCACTGTTTGCAGAACTAAATCGTCTCTGGCTGCTAACTGATCTGGATGAACAGAGAAGCACTTAACCCTGTGTACACTGTATGCTGATATAAATGACACTGGGATCAAGAATGGACAGATGTGCATCTATCCCAGGGTAGCTCACACAGCAAGCACCTAATGCTATCCCTTGACAGGGAACAGGTCATAGCCTCCCCGGCTTGAGCAAATGGCCATGCCACAAAGGAAGTGGACAGCCTACAGGTAAAACAGTGTAACACTGATACAGTTTTACCTTTGAATCTTTCAGGAGTAGCACCCCCCAGGACTGGACAAAGTTAGCCCAGTTGTGTCATCTGGCTGCTGCACATTAACACTGTTGTAATAGCAATTGCACTGGCATAAAAGTTTCATCTGTCTATATCCAGTAGCATTTTCATCAAATATTTAATTTGTGAGCACCAAATCCAGTCTGGGGTTAAGTTACTTTCCAACAAATACAAACTTAGATCAACACAGCTACAACCTAGACCCCTGAGCCCAGACATGGGACACTTGAAGCAATGTTTCTTGAGAGACGCTAGATACAGCTAATACAGCTTAAGCAACTTCCCCAGCCCCTAGAAGAGCAGCATTTTGGCTGATTGCTAGCAGCAGATGTCCCTCCCACCAGAGAGTTCAGGAAGGGAAAGTGAACTGGAAAAGCACTGCTGGTGAGCTTCACATTTCAGCTGCAAGAAACCATACTTTTGTAATTAGATGCATTAAGAAGAAGTTTTCCAAAGTGCTCGGTAATGAGGAACCATGGGAGCTGTTAGGTATCAAGGACTTTTGCAAATCTTGCCACCTCCCAAAGAAGGGCTGTGTGCTTCAAGTGATCTCACTAGCATATGCCAGTCTGGGGAGAACCCAGACTCAGGAGCATTGATACTAGATCCAAAGGCGGATCAAGTAACCTGTCCAGCTGGGGCTTAAGGCCACATATAGGTTAAAATTTCAATTCCATGCTTCTATCATCTCCCAAACTCTTCAGAAAGAGAGGTAAAATCCCTCTCCATCTTTTAGCCATTTTCGGTGATGCGCCTCTTTCACTATCAGCCATGCTCGGGAGATTTTAACAGTGTCAAACCAAAAAAGGAGCCTCTTTCCATTTTAGATCCAACCCTGAACTGCAGCTGTTGTAGAAATCTTGGATCTGAGCCTAACCTAAAAAAATGTGAAGGCGTTTGGGATTCTGGTTTTGATCCATCACTAATTGAAAGCTTGAGAAACAAATAAATTAGCTAATGATAGGCAAATTGGATAAAGATGTTTTGCAATCCAGACTGGAACAATTTCTGGAAGACATTATTTAGCCACCACTGGTTTTACAGCCAGCAGGGGCCATTACATTATCTAGACTGGGTAGCACTCAATGGAATTACATCCCGTTACCCTTGCACTTGAACCAGTAGCTCGCGGTTGCCTAAGCACTGGTAGAAAGGGACTGTTGTGAATGTATTGAAGCAAAGAGATACTTCCAAGGCACATACTTTGGTGTACAGGTAAGGTTGAGTCACCTTCCCCCTCCATGCCATTGCTTTGGCTGAAGCTAGATGAAGGCAATGGAACTAGGGAACTCAGTTTTGCAGGAAGATTTGTCTCTAGTCAGTCTAAAGTATTGTTTGACTGCAGAAGAAGGGGGTTGTTTTTAATGTCTCAGCTGGGCGACTCTGGAGGGCTATCAAAGCCTTTAATTTACTTGTATTTATTTTGTATTTGAGCTCAGTGGGGCCAGCCTCGAGAGGCTAGCATCCAGTTTCCAACATGCTAAATATCAGCGAGATAGATCCAGCGTGCCTTCTCCTTGCCCATAAAAACCTCACTGAGAGCAATAAATATGAAAATGCAAACTGCTTTAAATTAAAACACTGTTAGTTACAACAGTTTGTGGGGGATCCTTATAAATAATTATTGAGGCCTAACTCCTTGGAGGCTGCTGGGAATATTTTTAGGCAATTTGTTCCACAAAGCCTTGAGAACTTGCATAAAAAAGGCTTCGTCTCACTTGTGTGTCTTTAAGATCCAAAACTTCTGCTGGTCTATCTGATGGAGAGGCAGTTATTTCATCCCCACCCAGACCTAGACACAGGCATGGGTAAACTGGGTGTCCGCCCAAGATCTGGGAAGGAAGGTGTTCCCCCGCCAAAAAAAATTACAATTGCAAAAAAAATATATTTTAATATTGCACATATATGGGACTGGCGATGCTATCAATTGAGAACAAACTATTTAAAGACATCAGTACCACAGATGTGATAAGACTTTTGCAACAAAAAAGTAATTATCTCTTGTTCAGGGAGGCCTGATACTAAAAGTTTGCCCGGGGCCACCAGAAGTCTAGGTATGGCCCTGTCCCAACGTCGGAGGATCTCTCACATCCCTGAGAGATATGTATCATCTAATATACTTAATGGCCTCTATGCTACACCTGTCCCAAGCTATGAGTAATCCAGCAAACTACCTACATCTACGGCTGGCCGCTTTGGCTGCCAGTGTTAATGAGTATCTTCACACAGCACTCAGTCCTTAAATGTGCTGTTTCATTAGGAATGTCACAAAAGCTGATCTTCATGGGAGAGGATTCAACTGGCTCGTTTGCACTGTAGCTGTCTGTGTAACCCAGTAACACTATGGATTCCTAGTTGAAATATCTGGGTTTATCTTAGGAATCGTGCTTGCAAACCTAACACGGCTAATATTGTGTGCCTCCCTTGAAAGGATCTCGAGGCACCACAGGGTGCTGTGGCACCTTGGTCGAGAATCACAGGTGTAACCTTCCCATGTAGGAGTCGTCTCAGTAAGGAAGTCTTGCAAGTTGGGAGCCTCTTCTTTACAACAGCGGCCTTTCTCTCTCTCTGATCAGAGGAAGTCCACCTCACAAGGGTATGAAGTCTACCATTGTCTGATTAAGGACCGATCAAGGCAGCAAGGAAGGCCCTGTAGCAGAATGCCATCTCTGACTCTCCCCAAACTCTGCTATCAGGCTGATGATCAACCTGACAGTTTGGTTACCATGGTCACTAAAGAGAGAAGACACCCCTGGCCCCATCGGTTTCAGGTAACCCTGGGTTGTAACCTGAGCTGGATACATTCCTGAGAGCGGGGGAAACCTGCTTCCTCTGCCTATGTGACTGGCCTCACACACTGGGGGGGGAGGGCTTAAACTCCCTATTGTTCTAAGGAATGTCATCATGACTGGGAGGGGTCTAGAGACCCTGCCAATCTACCCAGCAACCAGAGATGCATTTCAAATTGATTGGCTGGCAGCCAACAACTGCTGGCCTTCATTGGGTCAGGTAAATGAGGTCATAAGATCTATATAAGTTAAAGACTGCCCAGGAGGAGGTGCAGCAGCCATGATGAGAACTCTCAGAGAAGCTGGACTGTCTGAAACTTATTGTCTTGCTCTTGAAACTCATTGGTCAATGAACTGCTTGCCTCCAGAGGAAATCTCCACCTGCCTCTGGATGATACTTGTGAGTAAGCTACTTGAGATCTAACTAGATATATAGCTTCCAGTAATAGAGATGCATAATCAAAAGGATACTATGCCACTGTTTACTCTAAGGGATTTCTCTGATATTGCTCTACACTGTACTCTATTCCAAACCTAGTCCTTGTAACCATCTACTTCTTGAAACCAATAAAGCTCTCCTCTGTACCTAGCATGGGAGACTTATTAGGAGAGGGTCTAAATTATGCCTCGGGCTCCCCTTGGTCCAGCTGACTAAGGGAGAACACTATTTGTGCTTCAGACTGAGGGAAGCACCCCAAGTTCTTGCAGTGGGTCAAGTACCCTCAAGGACTACTAAGTCTATGTTTCCCAGGGGATACAGGGCCAAGATCAGTCCAGACCCTGGGTTCTGGCAGCGTTACCCCCAGGCTTGTGGGTGTGCTCCAGGAAGGGGGTCGGCTGGATGTGAGGCACCCCCAGGGAGGCACTTGGAGCCTGGAAGGTGGTTGGGCATGATGAGGTGTGTGGCTCAGTACAGGAGCACCCCCTACTGGCCTGCCACAGGCACTGTGACTAGGATGCTAGCCAGCCAGCTAGGAAACTAGGTTTCTATTCCCAGGCCTGTCACATGCTTCTGGCCTGACTTTGGAAAAATCATCCCAATGCTCTGTGCCTCCAAAATGAGGATAATTGCATTTCCTTGCCTTACAGAGGGATGGTGATGGGATAAAATTACAGTATAAAATCATAGAAATGAAGGGCTGTAAGAGACTTCAAAAGACTATCAAGTCCACCCTCCCTGCTCCGGGCAAGAATATTGATGAAATCAAATGATCCCAGTGAGGCATCTGTCCAGTCTCCTCCTGAAGACATCCAAGGTTGGGGACTGCACCTCCTCCTTGGGAAGTTTATTCCAGAGTCTGGTCACAAGGCAGCAGTTTCTGGGAAACTGCACCTCAAACTACTGACAAGCAAAACTCATGACATGGGTGATACTGTCTGTGTGTTAAGGCACAGGAGGGTGCAAACTAAAGGCCTGCTAGGCCCTGCTGTGGCCATGAAGCCTGCCAGCTGTTAAGGAGATATGCATACAGAGGCTTTTATGCTGTTTCTATGTCCCTCCCTCAGACATTGTGATTGGAAGGGCAGTCAGGGAGAAATCACACTCACTGGACAGCTAGAGATGTCAGTCTTTCCCACCTGTTCCCCGCCCCCAGCCATTCTTCTTCCCTCTTCTAAGTTTCTGTTTCCCCTCAAAGACTGCCTTCTGAATTGCTGAATTGCTTCCGAATTGATTCGGAAAGTTTTACACTTCTAGCGATTCAATTCAGATTCGGAGATTCAGCCTCTGAATCAGGCCGAACCTTCTCCAAATCGAATCACGAACCAAAGCTTCGCACAGCCCTAATGACCAAGTGTTTTATCATGAACATTGGGCAGATACGCCCAGATTCAAAGAGAAGAAACTCGGCAGTACATAGATGCAAAACAACTTACCCACAAAGAATGTCCTACCACCATTACTTAGTTAATCACCTATAATGGCCTTAAAAAGCAAATAATAAAACCCAATCCAACTGTTTCTCAGAATATTGCATAAATAAAAGGTCTCATTTACTGAGCTCTCACTGAGATATATAGGTAATCTGTGTGTGGGTGGAAGCTTTCAGTGAATTATCAGGAAAATGCTGTAAAACCATGTTCTGTTATAAGCTAACTTTGTAATTTCTCTTCCCATAAATTCCTCACAAGTCACTTGACAAGCTTTGACAATCAGTGACATGTTGCGTCACCAAGGGATAATTCTACTGTTGTCCAAGGGTTTTATATCACTTGTTTTATACTGGTTCTCTCCAGTATCTGTTGCCATTGAACCTGAGCCAAGGATTTTCTGGTGTCTGATATGAATGGGGTGACACTGAACAGTCTCAATATACTGAGAATTCATCTCATTGTTAAATCCATTTGATTGTAGAAGCTCCCAACTGAATCATTTATGATTCAATTGGACAAAACCCTAAACAGGGCAAATCTGTTATTACTGAGTGGTGCCCAAAGGGTCAAGGCTATTTTAGAAAGTTCCCAATAAGTGGCAGAGAGATTAAAATAACTTGTCTAAGCAACTCTGGAATGAGGGCTCTTAGAGGCAGGGAGAAAGTCTCTTTCTTATTTGTCTGAGGGCTCACTTCACAATTGTGCTCCCAACACTGATTTCAGTCTCCATGTGCTCCTGCACTATACATGATACACAGCCATTCATAGAAGCCCCTATTTGTTCCCTTCCCAACATGCATTGCGAAGCAGCTGCTGGATATAGGCCTGCTTTAGTATATCACAGGTGACCACATGCAGCAGTAATGTGATATATAGGAGACCCCAGCCCCACTTTCCGTCCCCATGAGTTGGATGTGTCTTTCAATCAAGTACCTGCTCCAGTAGCAGGTTCCTGTGCATGTTTTGGCAAGTGGAAGGGGAGTCGTAGAAGGCAACCTTCCCTCTGGCATCATAAAGCATGGGGAAGACACTGCTGTGGCAGTGGGCATTTCAGAAGAATGAGTATGTAAGGGATGCCTGGCTTGGCATAAGGTCCCACATCCTTTTCCTAGGCCTGCAGCCTTCCAGTGCCCTGGGTATGACCAACACAGCAGCTTACACCAAACTGCCTTTATCTTTGCTCCTAGAGCCCGGATGAAGATACCTAAGGTTCATCAATGTCCAACACTCCACCCACTCCCTGGGGCCTAATTGGCAGGTTCAAAACCTCTCACCAGCCACTTTCGCTATTTAAGACCAGAGAGAGGCACAGGACGTGTCTGAGTAACAGAGTTCTTCTTGACCTGGCCTGCTCCTGGACTCTGCTCGCCTGCTCCAGCTTGGGTTAAACATTACAGCCCTCCAATCCAGTGATCCTCATCCTCAGTCTGGTCACCACATCCCAGCACTGACCATGGCCTTTCACTGATCACCATGATCTCTCTTCAACCCTAGTCAATTTAGAGCAACCCAGGCTCTGCTGAAAGCAAATGTTACTGACCCCCTATCCAATTTGCTGGTCAGTGATGAGTAATTTTGTTTCTCTCTGGTTCTTAAGTCATAGATGTCCCACTAAGAATCACATGGGACATGCCAAGGGTCCCTCTGTCTAATTAAAGGCCCATTCAAAATTCCACTGAAGTCAATGAGGAAAAAAAATCCTACTAATGACAGTAAGCTGCAGATCAGTTTCTACTGGAGGAATGTTAGAGGAATGTGCATTAAACTTCAGACACTCCCTCTGCCTGAAGTACGGTGTTTGTACATGAAAGCTTGGAATAAAGAATTTTTCCAACTATTTTATTTGGTCTAATAAAAGGTATCAGATTTACCCAAAGAACCTTGTCTGCCGATGTTCTTCTACAAACACAGGTACAAACAATAACCATTTCAATCATGCTAAATTCTTCTTTAGACAAAGGAAACATGGTAGATCTAATCTAGTTGGACTTCATAAAAGCACTGAATACAGAGCCAAAAAAGAAGCTGTAGAAGATGGGGCTCAGTACAAGCAGGGTAAGGTGGATAAAGAATTGTCTGAAGCGGAGTCGACAGTCAGTTGTCTAATGGAGGAACTCTTAGCTGGAGAAGGGTTACTGGTGAAGTTGCTTGAGATTCAGCCTGGGGACCACTATCTCTTCATATTTTTCTTTTTCCACAGGGTATTTAACCTCATTTCATTACAGTGTATTTGAAGGAGAATCTCTCAAATCCATGAAACCTCTGATTTATCCTGGAGATTCCAGGTGGCAGTGACATGAGCAGCCCCACCATCTTCAACAGCTGGAAGGAGGCAGTCATGGCAAGCCATTGGGGCAAAGTGGAGTGAATCCCTTCATAGCCAACAATGGCAGGAAGCATGTTGCCAGGGCCCTACCCCAGGACACACAAGCTAGATGTACAGCTGATACTCAGCATCTTTGTCCTGGAAGGGCCTGGGCCTCACAAAATGGAGACTGCAGGCATCATGGACCCAGTACTTTTCAGTCACCATCACCCAACTAGGCCTTCAATTGCAGGTGTTAGTGGAATACAAACAGGGCTGTGAGGAGCAGGTTGTAGTGGGGCTGCAGGCAGCCTGTGGCAGGGAACTGTTGGTGCCTGCCACTTTAAGATCAGAGCCAAGCAGCCAGCAGGCACTTGATTGTGGCAGCCATTTTAGATCCCTGGTTGCCTATATAAATAGATCAGTTCCCTGCTGGCAGGCCAGGCAGCAACGTTGCCTGGCTGCAAGTCTGCTGTTATCAGTTTGGAGGTAAGAGAGGAGCTGTAGGGGACGGCTAGGAGGCTCCTGGTCCTGGGTATGACCTAAAACTGCACCTTACCAGGAGTGTGTGGCCTGGTGGGGCTCTCAGTGGTGTGGGAGCCCCCAGGAAATTCCAGGCCAGTTACCACCCCACTGAAAGGCAGGTCAGAGTACCTTAAACCCAGCTCCCACAATCAGGTGTGTCACCCACTAGTAGGGCCCAGAGGGCAGACCCCAGGAGATAGAGTGAGAGAATCAGAGACCTGATAAAGAGAGTACCCTCAACTGGTCAATGCTGGGGCCAGGACCAGACTGGTCAAAAGGGCCAGGGGCCCACTGCGAGTGATGCCCAGAGTTAGGAGGGCCTGGGGTTTCCTACTGGTCTTGGAGGTGAGGTCAGGGTCTGTATGGCCAAAAGTCCTGGGCGACCACACCGGAGAAGGGAAAATAGTTTCAGGGAGCTAGATAGCCTGAATGAAAGTGGGGTAGGCTGCCAGAATGGAGGGATCTTAGGGGGGTCCTGATCGGAGAAGTCTGGGGCCCAGCGTGGGGCCAGTGACTGTAAGAACTATGGATGCCATCTGCAAGGCATGGGCTGCAGTGTAGGGGAGGTACAGAGCCACAGATAGCGCCCCCTGGCATCAGGGCAAGAAAATGGGCAGCCTCCCACCTAATTAAGATTATTAATTAATTAACAACAAGGCATGGCAGGTGGGAAGGTGGGCACTTGGCCCAAAAACAGGTGGGCGGGCCAAAGGTAAAATCAGCCCTGAGAAGGCCCCCTGTTATCCAGCCCTACTCCAGCAGCACAAATGCTTTGGCCAGATGCTTGGCCATGAGATACTGGAGTCAAAAGAGCCAGCAGTACTCATGGGCACCTCATTTCCAGTCTTCATGGAGCAGCCTGGACACTCCCCACATCCCAGGAGACATGCACCAGGGGCAGTCCCAGCTCCTCCTACAGCTCTGGGCTCAGCTGGAGCAAGCACAATACTCACTATGGAGCAAGGAGTCAGGATCCAGCACATCCACCTCCTCTCCCATGCGACTGAAGGCAGCTGCTGCAGCAATACTCCATGCCAGCCCCCTCCAAGCCACAGCCATGGCCAACTCCACTGCAGGCATGTGGGTTGGTGACTGCCCACACCTCCTGCCGGGCCTCTTGGACCTGCAGTGTGTCCTGGCTTGCATCAGAAATCATTATGGGGACAGATGGACACAGATCAGTGGTCACTGACACTAGACACTAGAGCAGTGATAGGGTTATCTGCTATATCAGAGGACTGCGCTCAGACACTAGAGCAAACTTTTTTGATCGCGCACCCCTATCAGTAAAAAATTTTTGAGCACATACCCCCAATATATGTATATTTATATAAATATAAATAGAAGTTCTAATATTTTCTTCCTGCACCCCAATGGTTCATCTTGTGCACCCCCTGGGGTACACACACCCCACTTTGAAGACCACTGACCTAGAGGATGTATATACAGAAACAGGCGACCTTGAGGACTTGAAATAAAGAAAGGTGGTACTCTAAGTTTACTAAGGGCAAGGTCCTGGCACATAGAGATGAGTAACATGTTCTGATGTAAGTGGGTGGCTCATCAGTTGAAAAGATTTGGGTGCATTAGTCAATCACAGGATGTGGCTATGCAAAAGATAAATGCCATTCAAGAATATATCAAGTGAGGCCTTTGAATTACTGATAGGAAAGTATTAATGCCATCCATGAAACAAGGCACTGGGGAGATGGGGAGACCACCCTTGTACTGGATCACCCTGTCCATTCTGGCACCGCCCATATTCAATGGGAATGGGTGCTGGAAAGGGTTACTAGGATGATGGGGAGAATGTGGAGCCTGTCTTACAAGAGGTGGCTAAGTGAGCTTGGCTTCTCTAGCCTTGCAAAATGAAGGCTGAGTGGAGGATACGATTGCTCTCTATAAATACTTCAGGGGGAGAGAGAGAAGAGCTACTTAAACTAAAGGACAGCGTTGGCACAGGAACAAATGGTATAAACTGGCCATGAATAAATTTAGGCTGGAAATTAAAAGTTTTAACGGTCGAAGTAGAGAGGTTCTGGAACAGCCTTCTAATAGGAGCCGTGGGGACGAAAAGAATCCTAACTACTTTTCAGACGGAGCATGATCAGTTTATGAAGTGGATTGTGTGATAGGGTTATCTGCTATATCAGAAGACTGCGCTCAGTGACCCAGAAAATCCCTTCTTCTGTCCCTAAATACAATTATTGTAAATGGATAGAACAGTGAGACTGAATCCCATTGTAATTACTTCCCGAATGTCATTAAAACCAGAGGGTAACGTAACTCACCATCAAAGCAAAACGTCACAGGGTGATTCGTGGAAGGGGAGGGTGCTTTTAAAAAGTAAGTTTATTATTTTCAAGGAAAGACCCATAAAATATAGTAAGAGAAAGTCACTGGTTTTCTATTAAAAGTGACTTCTTATTCTTTTCTGACTGAGTACTGCTTAGTTTCCAGGATGATACGTGCATTGGAGAACTACGGTCAATAGTTAGGCAGTAACTAATTGCAGCATTAAATGACTGTAGTTGTGTTTAGGTCTTAAGTCCTATGCTTCTTTTTCTCATTCATAAATATACATACATGCAAATTAGGGTCACAAGATAGGAACCAAAGGAGTCCAGTAAAATGATAATCTGTGAGTCAACCAGCTCTTAATAATACATAGAGATGATCCCCAGAGGAGATGCCCCCCACACACTTGAATGTGTATCATTTCAAGGCCCCAGTCCTGCAGTTACAGGAGGAAAATACCTGGAATACCTCTATCCTGCCTACTATAGGTGCCATTGGAGATGGATGTAAGAGCAATAGTCACCGGTGATGGTCATGATTGATCACCATGCTCACTAACCAAATGGGCCACCATCTATAAGTGGTTAGGTAAGAGCTGGAGGATACAGGGCTACCTAGCAAGCCCACTGAAGCCCATTGGACAGGGTGACACACTCCTCAGGCTGATGGCAGAATCTGAGTAGGACAATTTCCAGACATCCTACTAAACACGATGTTTCCTCATTAAGCACGCACAATGCCATTTACAGGCAGTCAAGGGATATGAATATTGCCAGGAAAGATATATATTTTTAAAAACACAGGTGACCTTGTGCAATATTATTCAAGGCAAGTATTTCAGTGGAGGAATTGGGTTATAAACATGTCTGCACTTTTATATACATACCCATATATTAAGCAATTCTGATGATGACTCTGAATGAAAAGAGAATCAACTTTGATTAGTTGCCAAACACTGCTGGCATATTATGGGTACTAGAGGTTATTTCCTCATAGCAAATTTCCTCATTTTATTGACTCTCAAGAAAGGAATTCATAGTTTAGGCCCTCTCTTTTGCTTGCTTCTCTTCCTTTTCAGTGTTCTCTTTATCCCAGGTACTAAAATATGTTCCCTTTCCCGAGCCATTATTTTATTAATGCACTATTATGTTGGTGCCACAGTCCTTTCCCCATTTCCTTTCTGAATACCTTATTTCAAGTCTCTTTCCCGCATTTCGAAATTACAACATAGAAGTGAAAGAGAACAGATCATGTATTTTTCAACCTTAAAGAAAATAAAAAATAAAGAGGTCAGAGAAACAGTGCATGAAGGTATTTCTGTATAAAACGACTGATATTATTATACAAAAGGAAATGGAATGAGATGAGTTTTACCCAGTCCCTTTGGGAAATTATTCAAAATGCACTTTTACAAAACTCTAATAATGCCCTGGATGCTTTTTGTTTGTTTCGATGAAGCCGATAATAACAAAAATCTACATTTATTTGCATTTTTTTCTGCTTGAATTCACGAAAGCCTCCCTGAATAAAATGTTAAAGAATGAATTTAACTTATGTAAGTCTGTAAGCTGCACAAGCCATCAAATTGAAAGTTCTGATACAAACTAGCAAGATTAGGGTTCACTTTGGAGTGTAGTTTGACCTTTTCAGGCATTGTTATTTATTAGCTTAGACAGGCACCAACCAAAATCATTGCCTTGTAGTGCCTGGTCCTGTACAAACAACTAGTAAGAGATGGTGTCTCCCCCAAAAACCCCACATGGACACAATATGCAAGTGGGCAGAAGTAGATTCCCAGGTTCATATAACAGGTTGTTGGAGTGGCAGGACATGGGCAGGGCCCTCGTTGCCATCTTTTACCTGTAGCATTTTGGCATGTCATTGGTGTTTTGGGTATTGTTCCTTATACTTGAGGTTGAAGGTTCAAAGTGATGATTTGCGTGATTTTGGGGTTATGAGTTTTGGGATTCCTGGGGATACCCTTACTATGAAGGAAGGGTCCTGGTTCAATGGCCTACTGTTCACATGTTCCTAAGTTGTTGACCTAGCTAAAACTGGATATGTTCTCTTCAATGTCTTTTTCTGCTGTGCCAGATCCATCCTCATAAGGCACATGCTTGCAACTTTGTCCCTGCTGAGTCCATTAAATTTCCTTTCTATCCCAGTAATCCCCCTGTACAATGGTATTATTTAACTGTCTGTGAAGTGGATCTATTCCATTATTGGACTAGCATTACTTTGTTCATTGTCTACCCAAAAGAGCAGTAAAACTGTGACCACCTCCTTTAATGCATAAGCCAAATGACCTCACATTTATTACCTATACAGTTTGGGTATGTAAGAGTCAGAACATTTGCACCCAGATCTAATTCCTATCTTTGCTAAAGTGCACATGGGGAGAGCTACATATTAGGGTTGTGCGAGGCTTTGGGCCGTGCTTCAGATCTGGTGAAGCTTCGGACGCGTCAGTCTATGCCCTTAGACGCTTGGTCTAAGGACATAGGCAGACAAGGTTCATTGGATAAATCTGGTTTCTTTTATTAGACAAACTCAAACAGATTTACCCGAAGAACCTTGCCATGAAATATTAGCATTCTTAGGTGTGCAAACACCTACATATGATTCAAAAGATAACCCAAGAGATTTCAAAGAGGAAGCCATTCCAACTTGTTGTGGACTTTCTGAGTACTTTGCAATAGAAAAACAGCTCTTCTTCCATAGTTAAAAAAACAAATTGAAAACTATGAGCTGGCATTTTCCTGAAGGTGTCTTCAGAACCACTGTAAGAGGATCTAAAAACACGTGCAAACATTTTAGGACTTATCCATATTAACCCTTGGAGCTTATAAGGATGCATGCACCCCTAGTGTTTGGGGGCCTGTATGCACCACATCACATTGGTTTATGGTCCTTCTTAGGCAAAAAAGACAACTCAGTGGCTTTCTGTGACTTGGGTGTTACAATCACCTTCTGTAACAATCAATGCCTGCCCTGAAGCCCCTGACGTGATATAAACTGAATCAAGTGCTATGAAGCAAAGCTGAGAAAGAGATTAGCAAATTTAGCGCCAGCTTGTTATCCACAGTGAGAGCTCTTTTGAACTCTTGTTACTTATTAACTTATGGAGAACACGTTTAAAAGCTTGCTTCAAACTCTAGTCTATCATCTAGTACCCGCAGCTCTTTGCTGGCTGTGTGGTATTACCTACACTTGCAAAGTCATTGCATGTGTCCACAGAGTACTCCAGCCATTCTGAAGACCTTCTGTCCTTTTAGCAGTAAGTCATAATTCACTATCCATATCAAAGCAGTGGAGAGTAGTTGATATAGAGCATGTCTACAAAAGACGGGCAATGTGCAGTAGCCTAATAACACTGTGCAGTAGCATGCCGAGCATGCTAATATGCGACTGCGCAAAAGTATTAGGCTATTGTGCATGACTAAAAAACCATGTGCTGGCACTATGTACAGTAACGGTAGTTACTGCACACATAGTTTGTACTCCATTAAGCAAGTACTAAACTAAATGCGCAGTAACAACTGCATGTTAATGAACATGTAGACGTGCCCACCGTAACCAACTGTGCTTGCTGAGAGAATAAGCTGTGGACGTTCACATTCACTCTTGCTGGTTAGTGTTTTGGTGTGGGCCTGAGCTATCACTGTAATGCCAACGAGCAGTGGGGCTACAGGGCAATCCAGGGCAACACAGCCTAGACTCTGGCTTCATCTTTTCCTCCAACATGTGGAAAAGGGAAGCATTTGCTCTACTCGTTTACCTGCTTACAGTTTGCAAATTCTTTCATGCTGGTTCACTTATGTCGGTGAATACGGTAGAGTGGTAGAGCAAAGAGACAATGCTTTATACAACTGTAAGTAAAAGTATTAAAAAAACCCTGGGGGATGTTCTCTGCCCCATGCTGCTACCCATAATGCAGGGAACCTATGTAGGAGAAAGAGAGCCAACCATTTCCACCTTGTCTCTTAGGATGGGAAAACTATTTCTGGTCAAGGATCAGAAAGGTCAATGACCAAATGGGTCGTGTAAATCAAAGCACCTTTCACTCCTATTCACTCCTCGGAAATATCCTTCCAACTAAAATTCAACATTTGTAATTGGGTGATAGTGCATACAAAAAACTCTTGCAGGGCTATTGCTGTACTCATACTACAGAATAACCTAAAACATCACCAGTACTTAATTCATTAAATATCCTTACTATCCCAGTAACCCCCCTGTCTTGTGGTACCATTCAACTTGTCGTATTTTTTCAAAAACGTGAACATTCTCTGGAGAAAGGAAGATTTTTTTGTATAATGTCACACATTAGGATTTAAGGTGAAAGAGGAAATCTCCAAGGCAACAAAAGCAATTTTTTTGAATGAATGATCCGGGTTCATCCTTTATGTAATACCATTACAGTCAATGTGCTCTCTGTGTACTCAGGTCTGTCTGTCTGTCTCTGTAAATGGTTTAGTGGACAAATCACAATCAAATTTATGTCAGGTTGGATCTGGTGCTTCTGTCTGTCAAGGCAAATAGCTAATGGTATGTGCTGTTTGCCTGTGATCTACATTAACAAATGGAAACCTATTCAAATAAATGTTAAGGCTAAGTTATAATCCCAGCTGATGGGATGTGGTAATAGAAACACAGAACAAGGAGGGTGCTGCCAGCTGTGGGCCCAGCATCTGGTAATTTTTCAGGGCCTAGGATTGTTCATGTTTAACGGAAAGAGATTTAACAGAGACCAGAATGAGCTGCACAGGACTTTCCTTTGGGTTCATGCTAGGTGAAATGTTAATGAGAACAGACACCAACTGCAATTTTGCTCAATTATAATAGCAGGAGACAAGGTGTTACCCTTGTGAGTGATCCCAAGCAGACATTCAGGTGAATCCAAGAGAAGGTCCATCCTGCCAAGTCTTACTGATGACACCCGTGCCACTGTCCTTCAGTCAGCTCCACTCCCCTTCTAATTATCCCTCCATTTCTCTCTAGGAAATACTTATGCAAATACAAAATGCCACCCCCCCCCCAACTTACACAAATCTGTCTGTATACACAGTTTCAGTGGGAAAATAACAATTAGACTCAGTGCTGGGGACAGAAAACCCTTCTTCATCTTGCCTTAAGTCTGTTGATTGCAATGGTAAGACACCATGGATGAAGATGACCCATTTACTTCCTCTTATCAGGGCCAGAGTTATGAGCTAAAGGAAAGACTGAATGATGCCCTACTTTACAACATGTATTAACATATGTATCCACATGTGCTGGCTAGGAAAAGTCTGCAAGTCTATGCTGTGGTGCATGGCACTGTTCACTTTGCAACCCTCTAGCATATAAATCATGAATCCTCAGGCCTGGATTTTCAGAAGCAGGTAGGCACCCAACTCCCACTGAAATCAGCCTAGAGCCACACTTGTTAATCACAGCCGGTTACGTGAAGGCACAGAAGTCCAAGCTCCTACCTATGTTCAGTACGTGGTTGAAAAATCGTTATCTTCATTGCCCCTAAAGCGTGAGGGAGTTTGTCCAGAGGCTGCAAGTTTCCTATGCTTGCATATGACCCAAAGGCAGGGTTTTTCTTGAAACATCTGAGGGAAATGTCTTATCTACCAAATTCCCACAGTTTTAAGCTATTCCAAAATAGTGTTATGCCACATAATGGAATCTTTCTATACCAAGACGTCAGAACTTGAGAGCAAGAGCCCTTTTTTAATCCCTTTATGGAAGAGAGTGGGTTTTTCAGGCTGACAAAAGAAAACATAGAATGACTAATATTCATTTTTCTTGCACAATCTCTTTGTGGAACAAGTGAAGTAGATGAAGTCCTTTGTAGATAAGCAAGATGATCACCATCCTGGTGTTATCTCATCCACTCACACCACAGGAGGGACAATTTTTCTTATAATATATGCTAAGACACCTTTGATGCACGCACATTTACATTAAGAGCACTTCCACCTTTGCCTCATTTAGACTTCATCATCTCACTTCCCCTAGGTTCTTCCATCCTAATAGGATTGTTATCCATCTTGCTTAATAACCATTAGCAGTTAGGTCACTTTGTTGTTTTGCACTGTCCAGTTAGACATATGCCTCTGATGATCTAAAATATCCACAAATCATAGTGTGGTTATTGGCCCATACTTGTCAACCTCTTTGGTATGCCTATTCATCCCATATATTTTCATGTTATTTGACTGTCTTCATTTATAGGATCATAGAATAATAGAAAATGAGGGTTGGAAAGGATGTCAGATAGTTGCATCTAGTCCAACCCCTTGCTCAAAGCAGGACCAGCCCCAACTACATCATCCCAGCCAAGGCTTTCTAGAATAAATGAGCCCAGTTCCCTCAGCCTCTCCTCAGAAGTCATGTGCCCCAGCTCCTGAACCATTTTTGTTGCCCTCTGCTGGAATCTCTCCAGTTTGTCCCCATCCTTTTCATACTGGAAGACCCAAAGCTGGTCACAGTATTCCTTATAGTAAGCTGCATGCAGGTTTGGGGGTGCTTCTGCTAAGCCAAATTTCAATAGAGGTCCTTAGGTCTGTTGGCTAATTGTGTGTATAGAAGAAAATACACATCTACATGAGATGCTATGGTGATGTAGCATTGGTACGCACATACCGTCATGCCAATGCTACATCACCATATCATCTAAAAATAACCGTGCACCAGTAGCACTGCACAGTACCAGCAGGCAAGGAGCGGTCATTTAATACTTACTAAAGCATGAATTAAATGACTGCACTGTACCAAATGCACAGTCAGGGGCATGTGTAGATATACCCTGTGAAGAATTATCTAACGTCCCATACGTGAGCTACTATATGCCACTACAAAAAATATTTTGTCTACATCCTTTCTGTAGTGGGGGGCCCAAAACTGGACACAGGACTCCAGGTGTGGCTTCACGAGTGCTGAATAGAGGGGGAGAATCTGGTGGTAACTCTCCTACTAATGCAGCCCAGTATGCTGTTTGACATCTTTGCAACAAGAGTACACTGTTGGTTCATATTTCATCTTTTATTAAAAATAAATGGAAACTTGGGAAAACTAACAATGATATCAGGTGAGATCCAAAAAAGATTTGGCTCAAAATGTTTTCCCTTCCCCTTTTTTGGTGAAAAAAGCCAAATTGTTGATGAAAATGCATTGTCTATGCAAATGTTCGTTTTCATAAAAAAAAAAAATACAGATGGAAACAAATGCAAGTGGACGTTTTTAGAGCAGCCATATCCACCAACAGATACGAAATGATTCAACTCTGAATTTCTCTTATGACGTCACATCACAAGTCCAAACTGAGATGGTCTGAGTAAGGAATAGCAAGCATTTAGGAACTGTGAGTGGTGGGATTGCAAAGGGAATTTTTCTACGTTGCCTTCAAGGCAATCTGTTAGGCTTCCTATATGCTGTTTCCTAAAGGGAGCACTATAACCGTTCTATACATATGTTGCCCCCCCCTCCCCCCCCCCCCCGCCATCAACACATCTATAGAAAGGGACCCAGTACCACATTTTACAGAGACTTCCTTTGTTATGTTCAAATCACCAGGACAAAAGTTCCCTCAAGGTAGCCAATAACAAACTGGAGACAAATGGGGAGAAAGTGAATGGATTAAGTCAGTGAGGAATGGAACATATTTTATTCATTCCCTACATTGTTCTTTGGTTCCTTTCAAGAATTGCTGTTCACACTTTTGTTCTTTTTTGGTAAAGCCTTAGAAATCTATTTTGTCACTGTCAGGTACTATAGACAGGAAAAGATATGCTCTCATGGCTACAATGAATTCTTCCTCTGTAATCAACGGCTTTCCTTTTGTTCACTGAAAGGGGTGGGTTATATGATGCAGTATTGAAAAGCATGGTGTGAGGGGGTTTTTTTAGCTGTTCTGATTTGTGTTGATTATTTTTTCTTCTAAATCCAGCTTGTACTGCATATGAGTTAGCATATCTCAACAGCCTTTGCCTGATGCAGAAATAAATGTTTGATTACAATTCCAGCTTTCTACAGAACAGCGCTTCTGCTACTATAAATCAACTTGTTTCCATTGATTTCAAAGTGGCTGTGCGGTTGCACACAGGTAGAAGATCTACCCATATAAGTTTCGGGCACAAAACTCAACTTTTTTTTTTAATTCTTCTCCAGAAAAGCAACAGAAACCATGAATGGAGACAAACACTTTTCTGAATACCTGTTTACAAGGACACACAAAACCACTGAGATTGACTTGTTCCAACAGAGTCACTGGCTGGAGTAGATAAGATATATTGAATTTTTAATTGTGTCCCATTATGAATACAGCTGTTTTACATCAGCCACTATATAAGACTCATTTAACTATTCTCTTCTGGTTTCCCAAGAAGAGAAACCTCAGATTTAATTAGAACAATGAGACACAGCCAAGAATTTGATAACCAGCAGCCACTCTGATGGAACTAAAAATCAAGACGGATGGACAGCAAGAGATAAGATTTGTTTAAAAGAGATACTGAGAACACATTTCCACCTTTGGGGCCAATGGAAGCTCAAGTAAATACCACTTTTGCCTATAATTCCCAAGTCTGGTCTTCAGCTGCCTTAATGCAGTTTTTCTTCAAATTACCCATGGATAAGAAAAATAAGTGCTAGGTCTATTTAGACATGTAGTAAAATACACGGAGATTAAGACTCTGGCTATATCTGATGAGACTCAAAGAGAGTATGGATATCCACCAAGCATGTGAAGGGTGGCAGGGAGGATAGTAAGATGGGAGGTGTGGCTGAAAAGCTAACAAACCAGTCAAAAGTGCCTAGCTTTCATTACAGCTCCAAAAATGCTGAAATGACTCCCAAAATCATTAAGAACTTCACATTTCAAAATATAAATGAAACCCCATCTACAATGCAATGAGGTTATTTTGCATGTACACCTACCCTAGCTTGATTCTCATTAGCTTGGTTCTGAATAGCTGGGTGTGAATACACGTGAGCATTTAATGCACATTAGCCTGATTTAAGATGCATTATGGGCACATGTCTACAAGTGTGACTTCTTAATGCACCTTAAAACTGGTGATTTAAGGCTATTGGAGCCTAAATTTGTTACCTTTGTAAAGCAGGTATCAAACTTATGTGCAAATAGCTAAATCATATTAGCGAATACGTAGATGCATTAGTGCATATTAACATGGTATATATCTATTGGTTAGGGACTAACTTTAGTTCCAAGTCAGTCCACATAGCCGTGTTAATGCGCATTAGTGCATCTACATGTTCACTAATGTGATTTAGCTATTCAAGCATAAATTTTATGGCTGCTTTATGCATGCACATGTCAACATGTACCTAAATCACCTTAATGAGCATTAGGCAAATGCACATTAAATTCAGGCAAGTGTAAAAGCACATGTAGACATGGCCACCATGTACTAACATCCTAGGATTCAGCACAGATGATACAAGCCATGGTTATGTATTCCAATGGCCAGCCAGCACTGACATCTGAGCTGCCATGGTTACACTGTTATTCTGTTATTGGTTACCTAGCTACCTTTTTAAGTAGATTAAAGCTTGTTCAGGTACATATATATGTGCTGCAATCACACCTCTAACTGCTGTGTTGACAAGAGGAATTAGTTAGCCTGTATCTGGAAATACGAATGGAAAAGAATCCCTCTTTGAGAATCAGGCCTCCTAATGCTGTCTTATGCTGGGCAACCACACATGGAGGGAACTTAAGATCATCTACTACCCTTGGAAAATGTAGGCCAAAATGAAGATAGTGGCATTCTCTTCACAAGTGAGCGAGGGTGACACCAAACTCAAGGGAGACAAAAAGACAACCACCTATGATTAGACAGCGACACCTGAGACGAGATGCTCTTTCACCTACTATATGCACAAGTGAATTTAGGCGCCTATAAGCAATCCTCTTCCACCCTATTCTAGTTCCTAAAAACCAGGCAGCCCAAAAGGTGAGTGGGTCACCCTCCTCCTCATTCCCTCTTTGTCACTCAGCCTTAAGGGTCAGATGAGGGTGTTACACATGTAGATGCACTAATGGACGTATGGGGACTTGAGCAGGGTGGCATAAAATCATGGTTTGGCATTTAAGTCCACTCAGACACCAACTATGGCTCTCGGTCCTTAAATAAAGGCCCAACCCAAACAGCGTTGATGATTCTGTTTGGGTCTGGATTCGTTTACCACTAGAAAACCAAAACTATGTGCTGGTAGCAGATGCTTTTTATATGTGTGCTGGCACAGTAGAAAGAAGGTGATACCAACTATTCACAAGAGTGGGTGCATTTGTCTCTCTTCTCCCTCCTTAAAAATTTGCCAATTCACCCAAGGCTGCTATATTATTAACCTGGCAGGGTCATTAAACTGAGACATATGCAAGTTTTTTCCCCCAGATTATAACTCCAGGATCATCAGTGTATACGCTTGGGGTTTTAGAAATCTAGATTTCCCTTTCTTTTCCCCTGCCAACAAACGTTCCGGTAACATTGTGAGCGGCTCTGTTAAAGTTTGGTTATGCAGCAATGCCCCGTAGGCATCTGTACAGCTGTCAGGGTTGACATGTCTTAATGGCTTTTTTGCTAGAAGCACTTTGTATGTTTAGTTGCTCCTTGAACAAGTCAAATGCCTACTGCCTGCCTAGATAAGAACATAAATTCTCTATTGTTTTAGGTAATAATATCAGATTGGTTCATTCCATGGCATCTGAGGAGGTTCAATTTGAACAAAACATCCTTTTCCCTTTTTTTTTTGTTTTTGGAGGGGGGCGTTGTTTTCTTGTTTTTACCTTTAACAGATGCCTCAGGACAAGGGCCCATTTGTGGCTAGATCTTTTCATTGCGGCATTATTTGTAATGAATTCTTTTGTACTGGATTTGGATATAAATATGTTACAGTGAGACAGGCCTCTGTGGATTTTTAGGCTGGCTCTGCTACAATTGATGGTTGTCTATTCCCCGTTTCCAAACATCATGTAATAAGCTAGCCATTATGCTTTGTCTCAGAAGAATGATTGACAGGATAATATAAACTCCAGTGTGAATCACCCTTTACTGAAGGATAAAATTCTTTATTAGAAATGTTAGTCGAAAACACAGGAATGGCTCAGAGCACTGGGGGATTTGTTTAAAGGTTTTAATTAAAATATATATCTCTATATCTATCTATCAAGCTCATTGTAGTCCTTGCCACTATTTTTCATCATGGATTTTCATAAAGGTAGTGCTCCTGGGGACAGATGGCAGGAAGTCAGAGAACTAGAAGGAAATAATAACATAACATTTGAGGAGTTGGTCTTACATGCCCTTGGAGAGCATTATAACTCTACACATTAGAGAGGAATCTATGCTAGAGGCTTAAAACTAAAGCCAACTCAAAATTGTGTGTAGCAGTGGTTAGGGTGAGGAGGAGAAAAAATTACATGCCCATTGCAGATTCTTAATATTAGTCTCTGTTTTGTTTCTGTGGCTGAACCCACAGCTGGAAGAGAACTAAAAGTCTCAGGGGATGGTAATTATGGAAGACATTTATCATTTAAGAGCGCCTATTTGGGCCAGACTAATGTATCAACAGGTTGTGAAATGAGGTAGGTGCCTGAAACCCAACCCAAGGTTTGGTCTTGGAACTGAGCCCTAGCCTAAATGTACTCCAGATCCAGGTCACTGGCTCTTAATCAGTCTTCGCAAGGGTCCTGCGCTGCAGACTGGGTCAGCTCAGCATGGGCTGCAGGGCAGAACCTGCCTGAACCAGGCAAAGTGCACTGACCCCATTGCTACCAATCAAGGCCAGCTGATCCCAGCCCCTTTCCTCTGGTTGGTTCTGGAGCTGCATTTAAGGAACTCCTCCAGGACATGAGCCTCATTGCACAACCCACCGGTCTTCAGTCTCTGAGCAGATCCTGTCCTAGCAACGTTCCTGGCTTCCCTGGGTCCTGACCCTGCCTTTGGTTTGCCCCTGGATTTCGGCCTTTGGATTCTCCCTGCAGACCTGTTTCCTGACCCTGGCCTGGCTCACTCATGGACTTTGTTCGATGGATTATCCTTTGGATTTGGTGACTAGGTTTCTGAATCCTGGCCCTTTTTGTTGAAACTGGTGGCCAAGAAGGGTAGGTATCTGGAGCCAGGAAAGCAAAGCACAGGAGTATGGCTCTGTGAGATGGACACTGTCCTGGAAGGAAGAGAAGCTTGGGTCCTAGCCCCCAAGTCCAGTGGAATACAAAGTACCCCACAGCTTTCTATCCACAGACTCTTATATGCAAAAGGCAAAAATACTATTGCAAGTGGGAGCAGGGACCAGAACCCATGGCAATGACTGCTCCTGGAGTGACCCTCCTTCGGCCTTTCTCTCCTGGCCTCATATACCTTCCCTTCTTGGCTGCCCGACGGACCAGCTGCAACAGAACGGATGGAGAAGGAGAGGCCTCGTCTCGTCTGTTTCTTGTGGCTTTCGCAGTTACACGGTTTCCTCAGCAGGAAGTGAGATCTACAATCTACATAAGTGGCCTGAAATGCCCTGTATGGGTGCATCCGGACACCCATGGATGTTTTGTTCCCTGGGGACAACTAGCAGTGGTGCACTTTCCTGCCAAGGCAGGGGGTCGGACTAGATGATCTACCTAGGTCCCTTCCGACTCTAGCTACTATGATACTATGATACTATGATACTTTGCACCGCAGCTATTTGTCCCCAGGGAATGCCTGTGGCACAGGCACTTTGGCGCATGGCAAGTTGCCCCAGGTGGGGTAGGGGACACTGGGGCCAGCAGTGGGCTGACCCCAGCAGCCTCACCTGGTGTCCTGTGGGCCTCCCAGGGCTGCATCCATGGCAATTCTGCCATGTGGAGAGCCTGGCTGGCAGCAGAGCGTGGCTCCAAGTGACCTGGCTCCACTTTACAGCAACGTGTGCTGCCTGAGTGTCCACTGGGCCACTTTTCTTTTCTACAATTTTTTTAACCCCTGGATATCCAGGGGTCAAAAAATCCATGTGAAAAAAAAGGTGCAGTGCATTCTCAGGCAGTGTGCCCTTGCAGCATGGAGAACGCTGGACTGTGCAGTATATTGTGCTCTGCACTCATCTGAACGTGCTCTACAGGGCCAGTTACACATCTAACAGTGGAGTATTTGGGCCACTATCTTCATTATTTTGCTCCAAGAGGATGAGGGTGGGGCTCTTTTAGTAATTTGTATTGGAATAGACTTGACAAAAGCAAATAGACTTGACAAAATGTATTTGATCTCAGTCAAAAGCCTACATGGCTCTTAGAATATGAATAAAAACAGGAATGCTGGTTCTCATGAAAACACCAGCCATATTCCTGAAATAGAACGATTGTAGATGAGAACATGGGGCTCTTTCCATCACCGCAGGGTGTCAGAAACAGCAAAAAAGCCAGCTGCCAAGCTGGACTTGGAATGATTCAGTTGTGCAAGACTTAAATTTGGTTGGTTTGTTCCAGTTCAGTGTCCAACCCCAGCAGTTCACCCACACATGCTCAACAACTCCATAGTAAATTTGTTCAAGAACTACAGCTGTCTCAGGCTCCATACAGAACCGAGAGCCAAATCCAGCTAGGATATAAATGCTTTCCTGTTACTGGCAGAGTCGCACATCTATGAAAAGAATTCAGATTTGCCTCTAGCTGACCAAAAATGATGATGTTCTCAATTCAATAAAGCACTCTGAATCTTGCTTAACAGCTTTCCTGACTTAAGGCCTACATTTTAATGCCTCTTCATTAATTGTCTGTATGAGGGATGAGTTGTTGGTTCCTCGTCTTTATCACAAAACCGTTCTTAAATATATCTGCCTATTAATGTTATGAATTGCTTATCACTGTGCTTTCCATGTGCCAACTTCATTGGCATTCATCAGCAATGTGTTAGGAACCTCTGCAGAAAAGGCAAGGATTACACAAGTTTGCAGTTTGAGCCACTCCCTCCCTCCAGCTGGAGAGTTGCTGAGCTAGAAACAAAGACCCAGGTCTCCCCAAATCCTACCTTAATGCTCTATCCATTCAGCCGCACCCCTTCTCTCATGTACATAGGAATACATTCCACCGATCTGTCCCTCCACCCCTGTTCCCTAGCATTTGATTACTTTCCATATTTATTCACATACCACATGCACCTTTCCCCTAAAAAAAATTAGCGTTCCAAAACTGGAGTATGTGCCTTATGTGGAGAAGCTGATTTTTTCTGCCCAGAATAACAGTAGCGGCATTTCTATTCACTCAGACTTGAGCAGGGTTTGACTCACACTCTGACCCTTGGGTGAGGTCTGTGGTAGTGGCAGTCGGACGGAGCCGCCACTGCTGCCTCTGCTGCTTCAACTGCTTAAAAAGGCGTGGGGTGAGCCAGGGGCCCTTGTCTCTTATGGGGGAGCTCTCATCTCTTCTGGGGGGTTTGTGGGGCAGCTCTTGACTCTTAGGAGGGGGCTCAGCCTCCCCAAGCCCTCCTCCCCGTATTTCAGACAATTGACTTGAGGAAGTTAATTGACTTAATGGCTCATGAGAATCTATTTAATGCCAGCTAATTGCCCTTCACTCAACAGGTGTTAACTACCCACTATCACTATTAATGGTCTTGATGTTCCACTAATTGACAGCTCTTGTCTCTTATAGGGGGACTCAGCCCCCATGGGTCTCCCCTCCCGCATTTTTTGAACCCTGGACTTGAGGATCTTAATTGACTTAATGGCTCATTAGAATCTATTTGATACCAGCTAATTTCTCTTTACTCAACAGGTGTTAACTACTAACTATCATTTTTAATGGTCTTGATGTTCCACTAATTATGCAATCCTCTCTTTAGCAATTTTGCTGCAGAATTTACAATTTAACTATTCCTGATCTTTCCTCTGTTTCATAGGCATGGTTCATTATAATCTACCTGATTCCTGCTAATTGATGTACACTCCATAGGTATTAATTACCCCTTCCCTTTTCAATGGGCTTGATGTTTCACTAATAATTCCATCTTTTGTTTAGAAATTTTGCTCACTGTTATCACCTCTAGCCTCTTTTCTCCTGTTTCATAGCCTTGCAGCCTGTATTAAGCTCTTTTCAAAATCCTGGATCTGCCACAGATTCCAGTCTTCAGCAGTAATAACAGTTTCAGCTTTTGGCAGAGTAGTGGCTGCTGACAATTCAGCTGTGAAAGGGTTCAAACTGTAGCTTTGGCCTGAGTAGGAAAGGGAAGGTGAGGGAGCTGAAGATAAGGCTATGTCCATACTGTATGCACTAATAACTGGAAAAAAACTTTTTTTTTTCTTCATTCTGCCTAGCCACAAATAAGGCATGTGGTATTCAAGAAAATAGCGTCATAAAATAGGCATGTGGTATTTAGCCTGATACATTCCCACATTAGTGCATGCAACAAGCCATATATAATATGGAAAAGCATGAACCTAAGTGACAAATAGAGGAACATCTTTGGCCCTGAAACACATTCCTTGATGACTTCCTGCTACATTTCCTTACATTTGTCCTCCTTTTTTTTCACCCCCCTGTATGCATTTCAGGGGCTGGCTCTTTGAATATGGTACAGCAATGTAGCTGTAGAGATAAAATATCTGCATCTCCCATTCTTCCAGCAAATAAGCACTCTTGCTACACTCCTTCATCCAAACTGCTGAATGGCATATTCAGATATTTTTGCTTTACACCTAAACTACAATAACACAGTACAATGCCTGCCCTCTAATCAGTATATAATTTTCTGGGCCTTACCTGAATCATTTTATGTAACAATACCCATTATGTAGTTCTGGGATGATACAACTAAACCCTGCTTCTTTCCCCCACGTCAGGAAGCTTTCCTGTACAAAGCAGCCCAGTATGTTTTCCATTAGAAGGTTATTTGAACGCACTAGCTGAATGGAATTTAATTGCTACATCTTGCAATAGGAGTGTGTGGAAGGTATTGCTAATCTGTTAGCTCTCGTACTGAAAGATCGGGGTAGTTTGGAGAAGAGTAGCTCAGTAGAAGTTGCGCCATGCACCTGCAAAAGCACGCTTCCCTGTTATCATGGTTGTCTGTATTTCAATAGCACTTGGGGACTGCAGTCAAGGGTAGGGATATAATACCTGCCCTTTGGCTAGGTATTATAAGTAGGAACCTATCTAAATCATGGCAAGACAAAAGGTTTTTTTTACAGCCTGGTTGTGGCACACAACCAATTTCATGGGCATTTCATGGCAGCCCTGCTTCTCAGTGCTGATTGGCAGAGAGGCCTGGGCGGGGAGGCAGCATAAGAGGGAAGCCACCATCTTGATAGCTGGCTGTCCTTCATGCCACTCTGCCCTTCAGCACTGATCGGCGGCCAGGCTCTGGAGCAAGGAAGAGGGGGCAGCTGCTATCTTGTCTGCTGCTTTTTGTGCCACCTCGCCAGCCAGCACCTTCTAGGGCTGTGCGAAGCTTCAGGTGGTGATTTGATTCAGAGGAGATTGGGCCCGATTCAGTGGTCAAATCTCTGAATCCAAATCGAATCAGGGGACCAATTAAAAGGTCCAGATCGATTCAAAGCTTTGATGATTCATGCAGTCCCCAGTGGCTGCAGCAGGGAGCTGCAGCCAACTCCAAGCTGACCCTTGCCAGCCCCCAGCCCCTGCCTGCTCCCCCAACCCCCACCCACTGAGTTGGGACTTTTTTTTAAACAAATGCCAAGAGCTGGGGCAGGTGGGACAGCCATGGCTGGGCTGGGGGGGATGGGCCTGGCTGATTTGGAGATTTGGCAGCAGCCAAATCTCCGAATCAGATTTATCCAAATCAATTCGGGACAGCGATTCAAATTACCGAATCGAATCACTATCCCCTGAATCGGCCGAATCCAAATCTGAAGCAAATACTAGCTGTTTTGCACAGACCTAGCACCTTCCCCTCCTGGCAGTAAGGACTAGTGGCTCCAACTGTGAAGCCAGCATTTTATTTTTATTAAGGTTTTTTTTTCCTGATTTCACAGATTTTGTAGACAATCCCAGGTTTTGCATTTTTCACAAAATCCACAAAACCACAAATTAAGACCCTAATTATAACAACACATCATAAGACAAAGTCCCTCTCGAATTTACACTGCAAACAGAAAATAGTTGAGAAGATAAACAGAGACATGAAAAGACTTGGCCAAGAACACGTAATTGCTCAGCAGAGACCAGTAACATAACCCTGAGCGTAACCCTGAGCTAACGTAAATTGGCCCCGTGTGCCACCGTGGGGAGGGGGAAGAAAAATAACAGCCATGCTAGTGGCACCACAGCATCCAAAATTCACCAGCCGCTCTGTGCATCATGCTCCCCTGGACACCTAACTGCCTTGTTATGCCTCCAACTGACTCTCAGTCCAGGACATTTGCAGAAAAAACCCAACCAGAAAACTTTTGCTTGCATTCAAAAAGCGTTTGGCTGCATAGTTCAGGTATTGGGAACCAACACCCTGCAGGCTGAATCCAGATTCAATCCAACCCTGCAGGCTGGATCCAGACTGTGAAGAGATTCAATCCATCCCACCACAAATCCATCCGGCCTGCAGAGGCATTCAGCGGCAGGGGAAATCTGCACTCCGTGGTGGCAGAGGGAAGTGCCAAGGCACTTTTAATTGTTTTAATTTGGTTCTTAACTGTTTTAATTTGGCTCTCTGTTAGAAAAAATATTGCTGACCCTTGAAAAGCTGCAAGGAGTCAGTGGGCCATCTGCGCATGTGCAGCGGGTATACACATATCTCACGCACATCTTCTTGGAAATTTGGCTCGGCCTGTCAGCGTGAAGCATCTACTTTTAAAGGCTCAAGTTTAGCCTACTCTGTTATCAGTATGAGGAAAGTTGGAGTCCTGCTTGCAGACAGGTATTTGACTGAAGTTCATGGTCAGGTCTGCTGCATTTGGATTAATAGGTGAATGTGCATGCACAAACACATGAATGTGCATGCGCAAATGTAAAATTATTTTTTGTTGAATCTGCTAATGGCAATGCATGCACAGCTCTACCTTACGTTATAATATATTGAGTGCCTGCCAGTCTGGCAGCACTCTTTCCCACACTTGTGGCTGGAGTCATTGATTTTTAAAAGCCCTTGGACAAACATAACATATTCCATCTGGTAAATCTCTCTCTTACGAGAATTGCTGGGTGATGTTTTAGTTTGCCAAAGCAGAAGTGTTTCTACTTAATTGGCCTTGGAAAAAAAAAAAAAAGGAGTTTGGCTGTCAGATAAAAATGCTAACTACAAGGAGCAATTAGATACAGGCTCATTCGTGTCAATTCGCCTTTACCCCTCAGAGGAATGAAATTTCAGAGGGTTCCTCTTTCTTCCTCCTGACATTTATGTTGTGACCTGTTTTCATTGTTCTATTATTATTGCTATTCATTATATTTCCTAAAATTAAGCTGCAGACACCTAATAAAGAGTATTTGGATAAGAAAGGGGGAAAGCAGAGGAATAAGATAACAAAAGAGGTGGTGAGCTTTCGGTGGGTCTGAATTCAAGACTGCAGGGCCAGATGAACTTCATCCCAAGGCATTGAAGGAACTGGCAGAGCAGATCTCAGAGCCCTTGGCAATAATATGTATGAAGTTGCTGGAGATGGGCAGTGTGCCACAGGACTAGAAAGGGGCCAACTTAATGCCCCTCTTTAACTGGTTTGTAGTTCCACAGGTCCTCCTATTTGCTTTTTTTAGTCTTACCTCAATGCCTAGGAAACTACTGGAGCACATCCTAAGAAAGTCCATTTGCAAACATCTGGAGGAGGAAGTACTGATCACGAGCAGCCGCATGGATTTGCTAAAAACAAATCGTGCCAAACAAACTTTCCTCCTTTGACGAAGTAACTACCTAGGTGGATGGAGAAAATGCTGTGGATATAGTGTATCTGGACTTCAGCAAGGCGTTTCACAAGATCCAATATACGATCTTCTCATAAACAAGTTGGAGAAACAGGGGCTAGACAAAACTGCTATGAGGTGGCTTGACAACTGGCTCCAAAGCCACAGGCAAAGGGCAATTGTAGATGGATCCATGGCAGGATGTTTCTAATGGAGTCCCACAGAGATGTGTCCTAGATCCAATGCTGTTCGACATGCATAATGATTTGGATGCTGGCGTAGAAAATTGTTGAACAAGTTTGCAGATGACACAAAACTAGAAAGGACTATACACATGCTGAGGGATGGGAGCGCCATTCAGAAAAGGCTTGACAGAACGGAAAGTTGCGTGGAGCTACCAAAATGGAGTTCAATGCTGACACATGCTACATGTTGGGAGGAATAATCCAAAACTCAAATATAAAAGAGGTGACACCTGGCCAGATGGCAGCACTATAGAGAAGGATCTGGGAGACTTGGTAGATCACAATATGAGTCTGCAGCGTGAAGCAGCAGTACAAGAGCCAAATGCAGTTTTGGGATGCGTCAATAAAAGCATTATATGCAAGGCACGGGAGGTGATTGTGGCTCTGGTTAGGCTTTATCTAGTGTTTTGTGTGCAGTTTAGGGATCAATGTTTTTCAAAAGGACATGGAGAAATTAAAGTGGGCCCAGAAGTGGGCTTAGGAGGACTTGGGAGGCAAGTCATACGAGAAGTTGAAGAAAATAGGCATGTTCAGTGTGAGGAAAAGGCACTTAAGAAGGGACAGGATAGCAGCCGTCAAATACCTGAAGGACTGTCATAAAGAAGAGAGATAACACCTTTTTTCTCTTGCTGCAATCAGAAGGACGTGGGCCATTGGCTTAAAGTTGCACCAAAGTTGGTTTAGTTTGGATATCAAGAAAAAAAAATCATGGTTAGAACAGCGAGGCAGTGGGCTAGATGCCTCGGGAAGCTGTTGAACCTCCATTAGTGGAGGTGCTCAAGAAGAGGTTGGTCAGGGATGCCTGTGTCCTACTATGGGTATTTCCCCTGCTTGTGGGCTTTGCAGATGGATACACAGGAGATTTTTTTCCTCTCCTGCTTCTGATTCCTCTACAGTCATGGGGTTTTGGCTGCAACCAAGGTTGGGGATTTTGACTTGCATGTGCCAATGCTCCACATGGGACTTAAACCTGGAGGTCCCTGGCTAAACCTTGCCCCTCTACTCAGTGTCAGACCAATCACCTGATATTTGGGGTCAAGAAAAAAAATTTCTCCATGGTCCAATGGGTGTGGACTGTGAGGGGTTTTGCCTCGCTCTTCCTGGGATCTCTCAAATGCTTTTTAACAACCTTTACAGGATGTTGGCAGCCATGCCCCCCCCACTCCCGCTTTACCTATGGCAGATTAGGGTGTTACATCTTGTATTGTGTCTGGATTGACTGTGTAGTTTGTCTAGCAGTAGACAAAGGATTTGTATAGGATGATCCTGATTTGTACGGGGGGTCAAACTGCATGACCTCTAGCTGTCCTTTCTAGCCCTACTTCTCTATTATAATTATACTTACTGTTATTATTAGTAGTACTACTACTACTATGCTTTTTGAAAAGATGCTCTTCTCTAAACTGACACTGCATTCAAGCTCATCAACCTTGAACTCTCTGCTTTGATATCAGGGCTAATAAGCTTTTGGAAGGATTTTGAAACCTTTCAAGATGGTTCTCCACAGCTATAGTGACAGACCCTGTGATAAGAAACATTTAATCCATTAAGAAGGATTTTTCAGGGGCTTTGTGGATATGGTTGGGCAGCTTACCTACCTACAGCACCATAGCTCAGCTGCAGCGATAGGCAACTTTCTATTGCTGCCCCAGCGCCCACTTCTGCATCACTCCTTAGACCCTAGGCAGACAAGGTTGGTTAGGTAAATGTGATATCTTTTATTAGATCAACTAAATAGTTGGGGAAATTGTTCTTTGCAAGCTTTCAGGCACAAACACCCTTTTCCAGGCACAGGGAGAGTTGGTTGTTTCTTTGTGCTCTCTCCTGGGCAGAACCTCCTTAGTCCCTCGAATACTGGGTGCAATAAATGAATCTTCCTGTCTTTCTTTTGTCTAATCCATCTTCTGCTGCTGGATTGAGGGGTGTAACAGGCATAGTGTTTAGTAAGCAATCAGGAGTCACAATTTCCAGGAAAGGAAGCGCAGCAATTTAGCCTTAACTATACAGGTACTCAGCTCAACCTGGGGCTGCTCAGGCTTCTGCAAACATGTCACTCCCACAAGCATGCTCAGGAGCTGCAATAAGCATTAGCTCTGTGATTCCCCTTACAACGTGATGCCATCTCATTCCCAGAGTCTCTCTCATGCTTCCCCTTACAGCAGGGCAAGAGCAGCTTGCTGTTACTTAATGCCAGGCTCTGTATTCTTGAAAACAAGATAAAGGCAAGAAGCTATAATTTACTAGACTATATGACCATATGTGCTTATTTCAAGCCCATTGCCTCCTGTCCTGCCCTCTGTCCTGCCCTCCATCTTCTTTATGGCAGCCTTTCAACTATTGGAAAATTACTATCGTGCCTCCCCCCTGCCTTAAGCATCTTCTTTTCTCCATACGAAACACACCCCGTTCCTTAAGCTTTTCTTTGTACCGCTTGCATCCCAGCTCCTTTATCATGTTTGGCTACCTCCACAATTATGCCCACCTGCTTTTTCAAACCACTGCTCAGGCTGAGGGAGAGAGAAAATGTGCCCCTCTCCTCAGGTTTTCAAGCTGTCCTGTGGAATAGGACACTGTAGGTGCATTTACACATGCTACTAATGAGCTGGAATAAATTCTGGTGCAGTTAGTGCCAGATTCAACTGCTTCCGGGGCTCAGCGTCTCCACGTGCACCTGGAGCAGAGGTGTTACTCACATTGCCAATTGCTTAAATCACGAGCGAGACTTTATAAAGGGGGATAAGGCAAGGCACCGCGTTTATTGATTTATTGAGTTAGACATAGAGGTTTGGACACACTATTCATACACACACACACACACACAAATCATCATACACATCATTACACGCAGGCATACACATACACAAAACAACTATTTTATCCACACATACACCAAATATAGTTACCAGCAATAGTTGCTCAATATCAGCCCAGGATGGCCAACCCGAGCTTATTGAATAGATGATGATGATTTGAAGATAGCTGATTTGAAAATAACAGCTGGAGCAGGGTGAACTGATGCATCTGTGCTCTGATGAAAGAGACTTACCCAACTTGGCATTTTTAGTGTTCTTTTATAGGGATTGGCATGCTTTGTTTCAGTTCTTTGGTGTTTTTCCATATCCAGCTTCTGTTTTTGTGATTGTTCTTCTTTTGTCTTCAGCTTATCTCAGCCTTGGAGTGTTCTTGCTGCCCGTCTGGCAGGATGGGTGCATTCTTTCTTCTCGTTATCTCCTTTGTGCCCTAGGCCTAAAAGGGATTCTTCAACCGTTCATTAATTAATGTACTGACTGGTAACTTACATTTGGCGCCTTGTTGCTTACATAAACAGTTAAATCTTCTCTAGTTTCTATGCCATTCTCTCACCATTCACCCTTTTACACACACTCATACATAAAGGCTATACAGAGTTTATTCACTTATGTCAAGCAGAAGGATACAAAATGGAGTTTTCAAGTTGCTTACAGGACAAGCCTAACATGGTTATATTTCACTATTATTACACTTTATGTTAACATCAGCTACATTAGTTCAGTTCATGCTATAGAAGGGGTTTGGGAGTCATCCCTGGGCTCTGGGTGGTGGTGGAGGGTGGCGGAGTAGCTGACTAGGGCACACGGGTGCTAGTTGAGGGATAAGTGGGAGGCAGCCCCCACACTGTAGCACCTTTAGGCCTCAGCCAGCCCCAGTCATAGTCTACACATGCGTTTGAGCATACATAATTACTCTGCTGTAGGAAAGTACTTGTCCCAGATAATACTATCCTACATCAGATTTAATTAGTTTACTGCGCCCTAATATGGGTGCACATGAAGACTGTGATGATTTATTGCAGAGCTAATGAGTCAACGCCACAGTTAAGCACACATATAGATGCACCCATAAACAGTAATGCTGCCCTTGCAGAAGTACAAATCCATCCTGCATTCAGTGTATGCCCAGGTAATGCAAGGTATAAGCAACTTTGCCATATGTATTCCAGTCAGGGGTAAAATGAGTAAGATAGATACCATGACCTCCATTCTGTTTCTAGCCACGTGGCATGAAAATCTCATTTGCCGTGGCATAGGTCTCCAATTCAAATACAATGACCCCCACCTCTTGATTCCCAGACTATTCGTCCTGTATCCAGGAGCTGTAGTTCATTTGACCCCTAATGTGGCCAAGCTGCAAATCCAAAATAATTCATACTTCAGCACAAAGTGAGCAAATCACTTTGGAGACCCCGAGCTCCCTGCTGTTTATAGATAGAGTTGGGTGTAATTTCACACTGGGCACCAAAAATGAATGGGAACTTTTGAAACTTTTAGTCTGAGTGACTTGTCCAAGATCACCTATATCATCAATATGTCCAGGAGAAAACTAAGCACAGAACCCAGGAGACCAACTCCAACTCTTCAAACCGCTGCTCCATCTTGATATGCGTGAGAGGCCTTTTCAAGTTGGTTTCTCTAGAGAAGCTCAAATTGTTTGACTATCCAACAGGGTTGTGACCATTCTTCTGTTTTAAGATTAGCTGTTTCTCCCCAGACAGTAGTTCTCAGAGGCAAAGGGTATTCCCTCATGTCTTTCTGAAGCATTTACTGTCAGGAGCAGCTTTCACTGGGTTGTCAGGTTAGGGACCTCGTTTTGTAACAGTATATATCACTTGTCTCAGGGGATGCTCTTCTTGAGATTCAAGTCAGATGACACAGCAGAGCAGCATCCAAAATGTTCCCAAAGGGTGAAGGAACTTTGAGGGCAGCTATCTGGATTTAAATGATGAAGTGGCCACTTATTGCAGAGTTTGGGGTTTTATTTTCTCCCAATAGATTATCCCCAGGAACTAAGACTGATTGCACTGGGCTGGTAGAAATTGTTCCACAGTCTCTGAAGGTGCTCCTAACCCACTGGGCTTTACTTGCTTCTGCTTTAGTTGCTTCTGCAACTTGTACCAATAGTTGTCACTTTGCAAATTCTGGTGACAGGTTTGTCAGGGTGGCAGTTGTGGAAGAAAAGACTCTACAAACACCAGTGAAATGGAAAATAAAAAGCCGCTCATGCCTTATCGTATTAAGGAAAAAAGTAAAATGTAATAGTTTTCCTGCTCTTTTATCCCCCCAAAAATCCATCATGGGGTTTGTCTCAGGTAGGGATCTATTTGACCAAGCCAGCTCTTGGTGGGAAAGAGCCTTTTATATTGCACTGCCTTCCTGGTGGCTTTGTATATCCTCTCCACAAGTGGATATTAGCTGCCAATCAACCTCATAATCCATTCTGTCCACATGGTGGAAAGGATTTACCCAGGAATGATGGGCACCTGAAATATGAATGCCTGCGCTGATGGAAGATAAACTGCGGCTAGCCATCATCACATTATCCTTTCCATCTCTGAAAGCACTTGCACTGACAACAGGGTTGGCATTTGAAACCTTCCACATTGAAAGCCTGAAACACTGCTTGAGTCAAAGAATCGGAAGAATAAGGACTCATACATTTCTTGTGTGGATCAGTCATTCATGGAAACAAAGGCCTTCCTAATATGGGTTATGTGAATATACTGCTCAGACAGTGACATATATACCGATGCATGTGTACACACGGTGCTAGGTGGAGTGATTATATACATCTAATTGTTGCAGCACTGCTGAAACGTGGCCCTTGGGGTCAGCATTTAAGCAATTCATAGCCAGGCTATGGCTAAGAACATGAGACCAGACAGTTAAGATTCTTATCCAGCTGAAACTACAAGGGGATTTCTCTGGCACAACTAAAGCCAATTTTCCAACTGGGATATATGCAAGACTCCATAAATGTTAAGAGAGAGATGCTTGAGGAGCAAGAGGTTTTTTAAGGTTTCATGCAATTTCTGCTGTAAGAAATTCCTTGCATAAGAAGTCGCACTAAAGGAAAGTTGGAATAGCCTATGGTAAACTTTATTTAATCCTTTTAAGGTGGTATATCTGCTGGTAAAACAGGGATACTGGAGCGTTTCCTCAGTTAAGCTCTCACTCAAAATTGTTCTCACAGCATTGATCTGAGATCTCACGGCCACTAATAAGGGATCAGAGTTATAAAGTGCCGCTGGCTCATGTGGGTTGTAGAAATTGAGGAGTGTAGCTTCATCATAAATAATTCTCATGTCCAGAGAGAACAAGAGGACAGCTCGGTAAGGCAGGAAAGTCCAGGAGATAAGGTTCAAGAGAGTCAAGTTCTGTGCCCTTCTCTATCACTGGTGTGTGTTTTGTGTGGCCATAAGCAAGCCATATGACTTTCTAGCATCCGTATTTTAGACAGTCAGCCCATAAGGGCAGGCAATACCTCCTACCATGTGTTTGGCACAATGGCATCTTGATGTTGGAGCCATTCAAAGCTACTGGGCACATGTTCATTAATGCAGCATAGTTACTGAGCACTTGTAAAACCAAGTACTAAATCAATGCACAGTAACTGGTGCTACTGCGCAGTAGCACCAGTGCCTGGCTCTTCAGTGACACCAACTGTCCAATAGCTTAATATTACTCCACATTACCATATTAGCATGGTTTTTGCCCTGCACACTAATGCACAGTAAAATTAGACTACTGCACAGTTAGCATCTTGTGTAGACATGCCCATTGTAACATAAATTTAAACACTGGATGCCTTTGATTAATGATCAGTGAACAAGTAGGTTTAGAAGCTTCCAGAAGTGATAGGTATCACAGATAGGTGGTGAAGGCTGAGGCTAATGAAGCTTAGCCCCCCAAATGCTGAGCAGTGGCTAGGGTCACAGGGCAGCCTGGCTGTGGGCTGCGTGGCTGCAGCAGAGGTGGGGAGGGACATGCACGCAGCCAGGATCACAGCCCTGCATGTGGATCACTGCCCAGCACTGGCAGGCAAGTATCAGCCTACTCTAAGAAGGGGAAGAGACTTTGGGGGAGGCAGATTGAGGCCCCCACAGTGAGGGAGGGACTGGGGCAGAAGCAGAGGCAGCAGCTGGGGTGAATGGAGCCCCCACTGGCCTGGGTCATAGGACACTCAGAGCCCAGGAGACTTGTACAGGGGTGCTCCCGCCACTGTGAGCACTCCAGAGAGGCCTGGGGGGCACATGCCCCCCCAAACTGTGTGCAGGATGGAGGCGGGTTGCCGCTGTGCATTGGGTTCTATGCCCTGCTGCTGCTGCCTCCAGATCTGCACAACACCATGTGCCTGCTGCTGCCCAGCTGTGCCATGTCCCCTGCCTGCCCAGCTGTGGAACGCATATGACATTGCGTGGCTCTGGAGGCAGTGGCAGTGGCAGTGGCAGCGGCAGTGGGACACAGAGCCCACTGGCAGCCTACCTCTTCCCTGTGTACAGACTGGGGGAGGGACATGCCCCCCAGGCCTTCCCTGGGGTACACACAGCAGTGGGAGGCCCCCCCACGACCCTGGGCAAGCCATCTGGGCTCTGACCCTCCCACAACTCGCCCCAGCCCCAGGGCTTCATTCACCCCAGCCCCTCCCTCACTGCAGGGGCCCCAATCTGCACCCTTATGGGCCTTCTCTCTCCTCCCATCCCTTCCCCCACAGACTTACCTGCTTGGGGGGGTAGCTGCATGTGTTCATGCATGTACGCATGCTCAACCCCCCCCCAATAATTTTTTTCTCCCTCTACCTATGCTATCACAGTACCACTGAATTTCCCCTGACAGTTCCAGTTGGTGCTGCAGGGTTTTCTTTTTCTGCGAGGAGCGTATTTGTGACATTCTTTCACAATTGTATCCCACTAGCTTTGGCGTGTCTTGAAATTTCTCCTTTTTTGGCAAATCGATCATTTTCCAGAGCACTTGGAAATGTCATGTTTTCAGGGAGAAAACTGATTCTGCTCAGAAAGAGTCTGCTTCATTCAAAGGAATCATGTTTTGACGTCCAGATGTTGCAGAGGGGGAAGTCTGTAAGAAGCGGAGCAGGCATCAGAAATCAAATTTCCCGAAAGGAAAGGTTCATGCAATGCCCCAGAAGGACCACCTGTGCTCTCAGTCAAGCACCTTTGAAATGTTGTATATTTTACCATTACAATTGAATGAAAGGCTCCATAGAAATCTCCTTTGATGCACCCCTTAGTGATTTCTGACCTGAAACCTCAACGCGTAAAATGGTTCACAAATGCATTAGGAGATATTATGCCCTACACTCCAATTAGCATCAATGCCATCCCTTTGTGCTAGCTGACTGTCCGAAAAATTGATTTTATTGCTCTCAAAACTTTGAACAAACTCAGATGATCTTTCAAGCAGATGTATGAGCCATTAAAAACCACAATTACCTTACTTCAGGAACATAATTAAAAAGTTTGTTCCCAGTTCTAGTCCTGCGCTATTGATTTCTCAGGGAAACGTATTTCAATTATGATGTAAATGTTAATAAATCACTGGATTCTAAGTAAAGAGAAAAGTCGGGGGGGGGGTTGGGGAAAGCTTAGCTCCCCCCATAAAATATATAATGGGATTATATTGTGGAAAAAAAGGAAAACTAAATTATTGTAAATTTGTATTGCATTTTTATAACAGCTTAGGTTTGAAGTCAAGTATAATTTGACATTTTATTGATGTTTCCAGTATTTAAAGCTGACAAGCAGTACATTAAATTTTACCATGTAAATCTGATATGACAATAAAAAACCTCTCGCTCTCTGCTGGTGCAATAAAATGAACGAAGAAGTGCCGTTCAGGCTCTTTCTCTGCCCACTAAGCCTTTTGAGCCCTTTGTGGCTTTGGCTGCTACCTGTGTGGTATCTGCTTAGACACAGCTCCTGACACTCTCTTTTCTTGATTTATCTTTCTATTTCTCCACTATTATTAAAGCAGTAAGCCAAATCCAGTCGGATTTTTTTCCCCTCCAATTTTTGCCCTGATCCATAATGCAAGTCACAGGCCTTATCTATCACATATTATTGATCCATCACTCACCTGTCCCCCAGAGATGTTAGCCTTAGTTGCCTATAACACCACAAGCCCCTTGGCTTTGTCTCCTATAGTGCCCTTCATCCCTGGGAGAAAACCTTCCAAAAATCTGCATTTTTTTCACATCAAATTACTCTTAATGCTCCCCTTTGCCATGATGACTACCCCAAATGTACGTGGTTAGGCACCGAGTTGAGCTGTAACCACTGCTTATTGCGCTAAATGTAATGGTGTCAGCATTGCCTGGTGCTACTCGTGCCTATTTGTGATATTAAACTGTCCATGAGAGATATTTTGGGCATAAAACATTGATCCAACAATCTCTCAATGAGGGTCCTTGTTATTAATAGTACTGATAAGAACAATACAGTCAATAATTAATCTCATGCGACACACTAGCATATGCATTCACATAATCTACCCAACAAGCAAAAGATTCCTGTGCTTTCTTCTGGCACTGGTTACTAGAGACTTTTCAACAGTCAGGAGACTGTTGGCCCCTATTGCACATCCAAATCCTTTCAGTTCTTGGAGAACGTCACATTGAATCCAAACGTGCTCAAATGATTTTTCACCAGTGATCTCAGGCTGTAGGCAAGCAAGCGATGGGTCTTAAGCCTGTAGCGTCAGCCATTTCCATTCCTATGTTCCATTTAATGACCACAGTTTTTCCTTCTGCCACCCAGGAAGGCACAGCTTTTCCCTCTGCTCCTTGTAGGCGAACTTGATGCTGAAGATGTGCATTTGTTAAACTCTTCAGAGGAGTCCATCATGCCTAGTGCTTGCCAATTAGATAAATGTCTCGGTCTTCTTGTATATCCTCATCTGTAATCTGTTCTGCATTTGATAAATTGCACCACTCCATTCATACTTTATCTTTTCAATCCACTTTACTGGAGAATTATATGATGCCTTCCTTTTCCATGGTTTTTTCCCCCTTAAAAATCAATCATACTTTATTCATTTATCATCATATTCTTCTCATCCCTCTGCTCCACATCTCTGAAACATTTCCTCTGGTCATTTTCATACCGCTTGCTTTGCTGGTAATAGTTTTGCTTCTCTCTATATTTCTTTAATTTTTCTGACTGTACTGACAACTCCTGCTTCAATTCCTTTCTAACTTCTTCAGGGTTATGATAGGAGCTTCAGAATATATCCTGCAATTCCATTGTTATTGATCTGCTTCTCCATTTCACCTTCATCTCATTCATCAAGCTCACCCTTTATCTTAACCACTGGACTCCCAGACTCCTTCAGATTTCCAAGTGATGCCTTGTCTATGGCAAAGGTTTATTTCCCTCTCTCCCACCGATTCCCATTTCTACCGATGTTGCATCTAGCTACAACTCTGTAAGCTTGTGTTGACGTGATTACTCCCAAGAATTTATTACTATTCAGTGACTTGCATGAACTGTTTCTTATCCATATACCACACTGGCGCAGAATGCTAATTTGATGAGAGCACACCTACATTTTCTTTCTTGTTTCACCTCCATTGCTTTCATTCCCTTCCTCCTGTTGTTTAAGAGGCCAGGTGAGCTAAAGATGCTTTTAGGAGGAAACCATTATCTCCTGATACCGCCAGGGCTGTGAATCTGCATGATCTCTTCAGCCACCCCCCTCATTACATCATTCTTTCAAAATGATCACATTATATGTGTGAGATATATCCCATCTTTACTAAGAGCTTAACTTGATCAGTCAGCTGCTGCCCAGAAAAAAATGTGCAACAATTCTCTTTCCTTGGCCAACTCATGAACTCTCTTTGTGTACACTCAGCAGCTATTCTAGCTAAGAAATAGTATGTCATCAGTGGGTGTGTCTATGTATGCAAATACTCCAGAGTAATTTATTCTAGAGTAAACCTACCCCAGCAGCGGCATCTACACGTATGGGGAAACAGGAGCAGATTTGCTGCTCATGGTAGCAGTCTGCTCTCACCCCTGCCACCCCTGCACTGGCGCCCTGAAGCAGTGAGGGGCAGCTCCAGCAGCAGGAAGCTCATAAGCTCCCAGTCAGCTGTCTACACATGCCATACTGTGCAGTTATTACTCCCTAGTATATTTGCTACTTGTATTAACAGGTAGCAAATTTACTCATGTTTTAAGCAAATTACTGAGCGGTAAGCATCTGCATGTGTAGACTAGGACACTTACTGCACAGTAATTAGCCCTAATCTTACATAAAGCATGTAGATGTGCCCAGTTTGATGCAATCATCATAGAATCATAGAACATGAGGAGTGGAAGGGACCTCAGGGGGTCACATCTAGTCCAACCCCCTGCTCCAAGCAGGACCAGCCCCAGCTACATCATCCCAGCCAAAGCTTTGTCTAGCCAGGCTTTAAAAACCTCCAGGGATGGAGCTTCCACCACCTCTCTGGCTAACCTGCTCTAGTGTTTTACTACCCTCCTACTGAGAAATTCTTCCTAATATCTAACATCAACTTCCCATGCTGCAACTTGAGCCCATTGCTCCTTGTTCTGTCGTCCCTTGTTCATTTTCCCTATATCTTCTCTTGATTTTTCCATAGTCAGCCAGTGAAGACTTGTGTCTCTCTGCATTGCATAGGAAACCCTGCTGCATAAGATACGCAAAGCAATGCAAGAGTATGCTGTTTTTTCCTCATTCATCTTGGGTGTGGTAGCTCAGACAAGCTGTGCTTCTATCTTCTGAACTTAAAACCATATCTTGGATGCAACTGTAAAACATTAGACAAGAGAAAAGTAGAGGCTGGGATCTTCCCAGGTGACTCCCTGTAACAACTGTTCGTTATTTGCAGTGCAGAGATATACAAAGAATGGCTGCTTAAGGGTTAAAGAAAGGAGTCTTCTTTTACCTTTGTTTTACACAAACAACCTGAAACTATGTGGTCAGAATAAGACTGAGATTAATCGATCCACTGGTTAAAACTGTAAATTATTTTCCAAAGGATATAAGAATGACATTTGAGTTAAACAAGTGTGCATCTCTTCAGATACTGAAAAGGACTTGAACAAATGTTGCAGGGGATAGAAAAAGATATGTGATAAAAGAACATATCAATAGTATTGGACATTAAATCTACAGAAGAAAAAGGTCTGTGATAAAGAAAGGAAGGAAAAGAACTGAAGAAAGATTACTTTTGGAGCTTAATAACACTCTGCAAAAAACATAAGGCAATAAATAAATACACACACACACACACACACACACACACAACATCACGGAAAACTAAGGTTGGAAGAGACCTTAGGAGGCCACATCGAGTCCAAACACCTGCTCAAAGCAGGACCAGTCCCAACTAGATCATCCACCCAGGGCTTTGCCTACCCAAGTCTTCAAAGCCTCCAAGGATGGACAGTCCACCACCTCTCTGTTCCAGTGCCGTACTACCCTCCTCATGAGAGAGCTTTTTCCTAATATCTAAACTAAGCTTTGCTTGCTATAACTTGAGCCCATTGCTCCTTGTTCTGTCACCTGCCCCCACTGAGACCAGCCCAGCTCCATCCTCTTTGCAGCCCCCCTGGGGGGAGGCGAAGGCTGCTATTCAATCCCCCTCCCATCTCTTCTCCAGACTAAGCGTTCCAATTGGCCACCAAATTCATATAAAAGGTTGATAAGCCCCTCCCTAGGGGGGAGACCCGCTGAACTGAGGACAGATGCTGGTGCACCAGGGACTGCTCCTCAGCCAGGCCTTCTGGCCTATCAGTCTCCTCCGGCTTGGGCTCTCGCTGCGTTTCCGTTCTCGGTACCTCATTTGTGCTATATTAATCCTCTGGCTTTTGGACTGATTTGGCTTTCCGTCTCGACCACAATTCCTGCGCGACCCTACTTACTTCCATCATCTGTCTTCACGGCATTCGACCTCGGCTTTCAGTCTCGACCATCCCGATTGTCCTGCGAGGACTGGCGTCACGTCACATCGTTTCACCGCGTTACAGTTTTGTTCCTGTTTGTCTGTACCCCGCGTATGAGCTGTTGACCAGCCCTCGGACTAGCAGTGGGCAGCCTCACCTATCCCTCAGGGGGCAGAAAGCAAGGGCTCACTGTGAACCTCGTGGGCCAACAGACCCCCTCTGTTGTTCATCATTGTCGTTCTGTAACTGTAACCGAAGAAAGCTTCAGCTCCTACGCCTCAAAGCGTAAGTTAAATAAATCCAACTTGTTATTAAAACCATACGCTTCCATGACACTCAGACTCCAGCGCCGCTAATCCCGCCTCCTCGTGGTCCAGTCACCACCCCGGCCCACCGTGACCTTGGGGCCCGATTCATCTGGTTACCCCGACAAGTGTGAGAGCTGCAGGGGGTTTTCACACAAGCAGATGGACACCTCTCAAGGAGGCAGAGGTCCCTTCTGTCCTAATTGCCCAGCCTCTGGTTAGCTGCCTGGCAGAGCTCGGCCTGAGAGCACCACTGCTTGCTCCACATCTTCCAAGCACTCACAGACATCGAGGGCTACTTGGCAAGGGCAAGTGAGCATGATGCAGGGTCCAATGTCATTATTTCCATAAGTAGGTAGGGAACAGCCTTTTCACGGCACAGCTAATGGGACTACAACAAGCCCACGGATAGACTCAGCATTAGGTGTTTGTGCCTGAAAGCTTGCAGAGCACCATTTTTTCCAACTATTTAGCTGGTCTAATACAAGATATCGCATCTACCCAAAGAACCGTGTCTGGATTCAGCATCAGGAAGCCAGAGTCCTCCCAGCTCCACTACTTCTTTCCTTCGGTGGCTTCAGCCAAGTCATTTTAACTTTTCAATACCTGCTTGTTCTCATCAACAAGATGGAGATGATAGAGAGACTCTCCTTTTAAAAACACTTTGGGATCATCAATAAATCTTTGATGACAGCTAACCTAAGAATTAAGCAGATAAGTTGGTTGACAGGGTACCTTTTTTTTTTTTTTAATCCGGTGGATGGAAAACAGATTAAATCTGTGGCACTTCAGATGCGTCCTTAAGCAATGAAGATCTTATCGTGGTACAAAATATCTAAGGACCTCAAAGAGCAGAAGGTCAAATGCAAAAGGCAACCGAACTGCTTCAGAGATTAAACCTGTTAAGTGAAGACACTTTCTTCCCGCTACTACTATATCCAAAAAAACTGTCATTAAACAGCACAGGCCTTTGAAAAGAAGACTTATAAAAAGAAATGGAGCGATCACATGGCGACAGGCGGTACTGATGTCTCTGGGGAAAGAAGAGATGCTTCTTCGCAGCTGGTGATCTAACTTAAGAGCAGGGTTCACAAGCTGAGCTCCACAGACCGGGCTAGTTCACGGGAGGTCACCTCTGCCCTCAAACCTCTCTTCATCTCTGTCATGGGGCTGTTAAGAAAGCTGCAAGGAGCTGATGTATTTAGCAAGTTTCCTTTGCATTCGGAACGATCTTCCCTGTGATTTATGAGGTTTCTTGGAGAGTTTGAGGGACTGACAAGTACATCACCCCCTCCACTGGCCTGTGCTGGACAATGCCCATCCTAAAAAAGCCATTTTAATTCTCCTTTGCTCGATGTGGACAGCAAGGTGGGATCCTTAACCAGAGAATAAAGCCTTGGACCCCGAAGAGCTACATTTGATCCTCTGCTCCACCACCAAGTTTTCGTGTCAGCATGATGCTCAATTCACGGAGAAGGCCAAGGGGTTGCGATGCTGAGAGCATTTGTGCCAAACCCATAATGCAGTCCTGCTGCCCAGCTGAATTCAGATCCCAATACTAGGCTCCCAGGATCCCTGTGCAGGGCGTGAAAAGAGCTCAGCGCCTAGGAACTGGATCCACCGGAGCTGAACAGTTGGAAATGAAAAGGAGAGGGACGGGGTTGACATTGCCTTTTGTCCCAGTCTCCGAGAGAGCAGGGTTCAGCACTTGGGACTGTAGTGGAGTTAGACCTCGAAGCCAGACCTCCCTCTGGCCGTATCTCCAAATAATTCTCATAAGAGAGGCCTCTCTCTCATGCTGTATCTCCAAATATTTAGTGTCTCTATGGAAGACCCCAGTCCTTTTTTGCCCTCTACCTTTTTCTGATGTGGGGTAGGGATGTAATCCCACCTCTTTGACCTCCTCTTAGCCCTCAGCTGTAAAATAGAGGCAAGAGCACTGCCCTACTGCACAAGGAGATCATAAATACACATGTATCAAAGAATGCGGAGTACTTTCATGACCAAATAATGAGCTCCATATAACTCAGTAGGATAGACGGGATACCTCTGAGGTTTCACAAATTCTTCTGGGAAGCTGACGAAAAGAGGCACACGTTAGTTTGAAGCACTAGAGAAATGTGGATGCGCGTGAAGGAGGCAGAGAGACAGCTGCGTATTTGAGATTGACATGGAGAATGCGTGGTGACCTAGAAAACTCTCTATGCCCATCTCTCAAAGAACTCGATCGACAATCAAATCATTATTGGACATAGTCATTTGCCTCATTGGAGGCCTCAGAGGGCTGATACCATATAATGGGGTTTGCACATTTCAGCAGTCGACTTGAAACAGGCTTGCCGCGCAACCTGCTTATGAGTCCCTACAGACTCTGACAAAGGGGTAATGGGTTGGATCAGTGTTTTGTGAAGAATCACTCAGACGTTATTGTCCCAGAGACTCAGAAAGACAGCAATTTTCCATGCTTAGTGTTCTCAGATCGCATTTGGGCTACATTGCATGATCACGGTATTTCTCATGAAGTGCAAAACCCGTGCCCTGAGCCATTTAAAGAATCTAGCAAATTGTTTCCATGGTTAGTTCTGGCATCCCAGCCAAATCCCTGCTTGTGTGTTAGCCACAGGCAACTACTTTATTCATAGAGTCATAGAAAATTACAGCAGGAAGGAACCTCAGGAGCTCATCTAGTCCAACCCGCTGCTCAAAGCAGGGCTAGCGCCAACTAGATGATTCCTCCTTTTCTATCTGGGTCTTTAAAACCTCCAAGGACAGAGACTCCACCACCCTGTAGGTACCCTGTTGTAGTGCTTCAGCACCCTCCTAGTTAGAAAATTTTTCTTAATATTTAACCTCAACTTCCCTTGCTGCAGCCTGAGCCCATTGCTCCTTGTCCTGTCGTCTGCCCTCACTGAGAACAGCCCAGCTCCATCCTCTTTGCATCCAACTACTGTGCAGGGAGTTGAAGGCTGCTATTAAATCTCCTTTTGGTCTTCTCTTCTCCAGACTGAATCAGCCCAGTTCCCTCAGCCTCTCCTCACCAGTCATGTCCCCTAGGCCCCCAAACCATTTTCGGTGCCCTTGCTGGACTCTCTCATAGTTTCATTGTTTAGTTTCTCCAATTTGTCCACATCCTTTCTGTAGTAGGGGACCCAAAACTGGACACAGGACTCCAGATGTGGCCTCACCTGTGCTGAATAGAGGGGAAGGATCGGTGGTAAGGGGCTCGTTAGAAGGCTAGCCATAAATTCTTCCTGAAATGCCATAGAGTCATGCCCTTTACTTGCTCTTATGGAGAGACGCAAGCAATGCCACACATTACAAGAAAGGGATCTTGGAGTCATTATTGACTCCAAGATGAACATGGGCCGACAATGCGAGGTCACGGTTGGCAGGGCTAACCGGACCGTGTCATGCATCCAGAGGTGCATCTCAAGTAGGGCCAAGGAGATGATAGCAAGGATAGTGGCAAATCTACAGCTCATTCCCTCTCCCTTTCCTACTCAGGCAAAAGATACAATTTTAACCCTTTCACAGCTGAATTATCAGCAACCACTGCTCTGCCAAAAGCTGAAACTGTCACTGCTGCTGAAGACTGGAATCTGTGGGCAGATCCAGAATTTTGCAAAAAGCTGAAAACAGACTGCAAGGTTGTGAAAGGAGGTGAAAAGAGACCAGAGGAGCTAACAGAGAGCACAACTGCTAAACAAAGGATGGATTTAGTAGTGGAACATCAATACCAAGGAAAAGGACATGGGATCATTAACACCTATTGAGTATAGAGCAATTAGCTGGAGGCAGGTAGATTACAATGAGGCATGAAGTCAACTACCTCCCTCAGCACTGCCTGGATAGAAATGTCACTGCTACTGCCAGGCAGTTGGCTTTGAACTTTGGGTGGAGCAGGAATCAAAGTAGAGCATGACTGTACCCCTGCACCTGCCCTGGATCTGCCCCTACGGGATCCTGCTTTTCCTCCACATGGTTTCTGGAAGGAAAAGAAGGAAAGGAACCAGCCGCCATTTTAAAGCATCTTCATGCTTCTATTCCGGGCAGAAAATCCAATCCCCGTTTGAAGACACAGATCCCAAGGCTGGAAGGCTAATGTTTGGTAAAAAGGAGCATGTAATATGTGGGGAAATACAGGTACATTATTTTAAAAGCATGAGATTTTCAAAAGTGCATACAGGAATTAGGTGCTCAATTTCCACAGATTTCCAAAGCTGGTTCCATCCTGAAGTCACCCAAAAGCATTAGCTAAAATTTAGAATTATATCAGGAACGGATATTACCCTGCCTATTCATCACAAGTCATGATTGCATAAGAAAAAGGGAATACAAAAAGGAGACCCTTAGCCAAAGTAAGACTTTATACCTGCAAAAATTTCCTATCAGGACTTTGCATGTAAAGTCAATAAACCTAAAAGATTACAAAACCCTCCAATCCATGGCAAGTGTCGTCATATTTGCATTCAGCCAAATTGAGTGTCAGCTATTGGATAGCGTAAATTAGGATATGAATGAGGTTTTTTATTGTGATCTAAAGTTGCAGAGACTTTGTACCTTTGATAAACAGGCCTCATATTTTCCAAGCGAGGTACCCAAAAATTGAGTTTCCCTAGCACTATGATTGTAATTAATAGGAAGACCAGTCACTCATTTTTCACAGGAATCATTTTCCCCTGGGAAACCCATCTTTTCCTTCAGAAAACTTTGCTTTCATCAGAGCTTTCCATTAGGAAAAATTGAAAGGAAGCATTGCAAATATTATACATCAGTAATGGGAAACATTTCATACAACATTTAGATATTCCCAGACACATTTGAAAATATGAGAAACCCCTAGAAGATGGATATTTTTTTAGGGTACGCATTTTAAAAAGTGGTTTTCATTATCTCTAATAAATAAGTTAAATAAGTAGCCCAAATGGTAGGATTTTGTTGTTGTATTTATTTAGTTTACTGTCACCGGAAGAACCAGGGAAATGTAAAACAGCATGTAAATCCAGGGGAAGCTAGTAAAGCTCTCCCCCAGGTGACTGCTGGTACTCATACAGAATAAATGCAGCCTATATATCTTCCTCACTTGGATGCACATTTAATTTGCATGGGAGTCTTGTTCTCAAAAAGCAGGTACATATGTGAAGGCATCTGAATACGAAATCCTAATAAAGCTATGCAGTTTAATTAGTTGTGCCTTCACTGAGGTCTATAGCCTTTTCTTGTTCTCCCCTCCGCAGGGAGTTATATAAATGTAGTTTGGTGCTCTTCACTTTACATTCAGCTTGAATATATTCAAATCAGCTTTGGTAGGGTGGCTTCTGTTGATCACAGGAGACTACAGAAATGTTTTTGGAATTGTTTCTCTTTGCTAATAATGAAGTTGTATGGAAAAGCCATACTCAGATGGAGCAGACAGAAAATCTCTCCCAGATATTAAATAGATGGGACTTAGAAACTGTAGTACGTTTCATTACATGCCTGTGTCTATTTGGCTTTTATTCAACAAATCAAGGCAAATCCTACTGAGGCATACATAATGCTCTCAGCAACAAATTCAGACAAGGGCATTAATAAATCATGTCCATCATTAGAATTCTTAAACCAATATTTTGCAGTCAGGCATGCTGTTTATTACCAATCTCATATTTTAGTCTTTTTATTTATTAATTTATTTAGATTTTTTTTTTTAAACCTGCATATAAGAAATTAATTAATCCACTTGCTGTAGCAGAGTAGTTTACAAAGGTCATTAACAACACAGTTAGGGTTGTGAACAGACCGTCAATATGCTGACATGGAAAACAAGTGTCGGGACCTTGGAGACGGTGGCAATAATAATTACTTATTGTATGTCGTTCACACCCGGTTTGGATTCAGGCTTGGACGTATATGGTGTCTGGGTGGAGATAATACGGGAGGTCTGGTGGAAATTAGAGTACACCCAGAAGAAATTAGTGAAGATCAAAAGTGAACTTAGCCTCAGTAGCCAATACCGAGCGACAGTTGTTAGTTAATCTGTTTCTCTCCCTCTCTTTTCATTTTCTTCCATCTATAGCAACTATTTAGTAACTCAATCTCCCATTAGCACATCCGCATAGGGACTGATTAGTATTAGCTAAGATGGTGGCAACAAAGACACATTGCCTTGTGCATGCAGGATTAGCCAGCATATCATTAGAAGTCAAAGCTGTGGTTGTGGGGGCTCCTGTGACTCAAACTATCTTTGTGGTTGCCTGTATCTTTTTTATTTTATCCCAATTCTCTATAAAGTCTATTTATTCCCTGGGAGAAGGATCGATAGGAGGCAGCTGGTCTTAGACATTGATCTGCTCAGATCCCCTCCGACCCTACATCTATGAATCTATGTCCCTACCAGAAGGAAGTAGCAGTCTTGGAGGAGCTCCCATACATCTGAGCCCCAGTAGCAAAGGAACAAGCTGGAAGCATTTGGTCCATGCCTCACCAAGTTTTGAGGCATTTTAAGACCTTGCTCTGGGACCTGAGGGCCCATTGATTGTTGGTCTGCATACAAGGGAAAACATGCTAACTTGGGATTGCTAATGCTCCTCCACGTAGGGGGTCAGGGAATGAGTAAAACCATGCTCTCCTCTTACTTCCCTAATATGCCAGCAATGCAACCAAGCCCCAGAGGTTGGAGAAGTAACCTGAGGATAAAGCCAAAGCATCTTGGAGCAAAGCAGATGTAGACTGAGTTGTCTCCTGAGATGACACCGCTTTGTGCCCACCCATTACTAAGAGTTCCTGGAAATTACTTATTCCTGGTCTGTTATTCAGCACTTAACCTTACATAACCTCCACCTATAGCTGTAAATACATAGAGGGCACGTCTACACAAGACACTAAAAGCAGTATACTAATTCCACTACGCACTACAGCATCACAGCGAAAGCTGTGCTAATGAGCTAATGCACAGTGTTATTCGTCTACTGTACATTAGCATCACCTAAAAGACATGCACTGGTGCTACTGTGGAGTAGCAATGACTATGGCGCATTGAGTTAATACGCTGCAATTAGTTAATGCCCCATAATTACTGCAGATTTACTTAATGCGTCATAATTACTGCACATTAATGCATGTGTAGACATGCCCAGGAAAAAAAAGGGGGAGAAAATGGCCAGATCGGTAATACCTCCTTATCCTGCTCTTAGAACAATCAGAATCAAACTTGAGTGTTGCTGCCAATGGTGACTGTGGCTGGGGAAGAGGTTTTAACGTACTGATGTATTCTTCCTGGAAAGGAAGGCATATTAAAATAGGCACAGCTGAAACTCTGACCTTACTTCACCCTGTTGCGGCTGGATAATGCTGGTACACTGATCTCTAGTGAGCAGTTGGAGGAAAAGCTCCCTGCCTTCAACGTGGAGATGGCCCACTCCCAACAGTACTTCCTAATACACGTTTTAATACTTACCTACATACATACATATCTGACAAGACTGTAAATGCACCAAGTGCCTTGTGGATATTCCTCTGAGGTTTGCTTGGTACAACATACCTGGCCGATGTTCTGGCCTATCAGGTAAATATGCATTTGAGTCAAAGTTAAAGCATGCATTATTTACCCAGTTGGCATTAGCAGCTTTTCTGGAGCTGCTCTGGGACCTGTTCAAAGACATGATCTAAAACAGTGGAATATTAGCAGATGAATCCTTGGCATGATATTTCATAAAGCCCTGTGGAGACATTTTGTGTCTTGGAGCCAATGTAGTACAGATGCATGGATCGTCATCAGGTGTGGGTTTTCTGAGTTTCCGAAATGTCCTGACATCTTGGGCTCTTGCCTCCCTGTTTAAAATTATCTGGAATTATGTACTTATTAAAGAGATGAATGGAAGGCATCGCTACAGGCTGGGGGTGACTGACTGGGCAGCAGCTCTGCAGAAAAGGACCTGGAGGTGACAGTGGACAATAAGATGAATAGGAGCCAGCAGTGTGCCCTTGTTACCAAGAAGGCAAACAGCATCGTGCGCTGCACTGGTAGGAGCGCTGCCAGCAGATCGAGGGCAGTGATTCCTCCCCTCTATTCAGCACTGGGGAGGCCACATCTGGAGTCCTGTGTCCAGCTGTGGGCCCCTACTACAGAAAGGAGGTGGACACATTGGAGACAGTCCAGTGGAAGGCAGTGCAAATGGATGTGGGCTGGTTCCCCATGACCAAAACCCAGTATTATCTGCAGAGCTCATATAAAGCAGTGCTTCAACAGGCTACCACGCCATTTTTTAGTAAAACCACAGCTGGTTTTCCATAGCATTCATTATATTCTGGCCCTGATTGGAGTTGGCCTTCCAAGGATAACCAAAAAAGAGTACAAAGAAATGTATTCCCATGCTATCCCCTAAGTCCTGCTCTTTCCTAGCTCCCAGGATGCAGTAGCCACCTCAGTAAGGGTGAGGGATAGCAGTGAGAACATTGTTCTTGGTAGAGGGGGCAAGAGCGAAATGCTGTCATTTCCCAAGGTATAAAAATACCAAGTCTATGCCCACAAAGACCAAGGGTATGACTGGCTTTTCAGTCCCAAGCTTTTAATGGAAAACATTTCATTGTCTTCATTCGCTTGCTAATGTTGAAAACTTTTATCTGGAGGGGATTAGATTAGCAATGTTTCCTTTGTAGGTGGCTTGACTCTTACTTGAACAAAGTTTGGATTCACACATAATCACAGGACTCTAGGACCTGGGACTTTAAAAAGAGAAAACCAGCATTTTTAGACTTGCCAAAAGACCCAAGAGAGTTGACAACACCAGTTATGCTTCTCTTGTCTATGTAGAAGGTAACCAGACTGGGAAATATACTGTAAGGAACCAGCCTTGCTTCATCCATCTTTCAGAGTGATTGATAAGCTAAGACCCTTGAACATGGCAGGGAAGGATGCTCTTGTGCTTAGGTCACCAGTTGAAGACTTGGAAGATACTCAGCTCCATCCCTGTTCCACTGTAGATGTCCTGTGTGACCTCTGGCAGGTCATGGAGCCGATCTGTGCCTCAGTTTCCCCATCTGTAAAATAGGTGCAATAGCACTGCCCTGCTTCACAGGGGGTGAGAAAATAACTACACTGCAATAATGTCACCAGGGCAGTTAAATAAGGACAACTAGCAGGTTCTGTAGATGTTCATTTGGGGCTCTACTTGGCTTGGGGTAAGGAATAAAAACCCTAATTATGGCCCTATATGGGCTTTTCTAGAGCTGATGTGTGGAGCTAATTCATTTTTTCACTTCATGGAGCTGATTGGTAGGAACTCTGTAGGAGAAACGCCTCGATACCATGCACTCTCCTTGCCAGCTGGTCTGATCAGAGTCATTATCTCTGCTAGAGGCAGCCAGCACTATCTTGCCATCCCCTATGTAAAGGGAAGGCAACTGCGATGCTCGGGCGCGTGTGAGGTGTGGGGCCTGAAGCAGTTGCATTTTCCACCCTGAGCGAGGGATAATATTGCAACTAAACTCGCACTCTGCTGCTTCCACTAGCAAGCTAGAAAACACCAGCACATGTAGAGTTAACACAGCAGTTGTCCTCTTTCCAGCAAGGAAAACTATTTTTTTGTTTGTTTGTTTCTTTGCTTTTTGAGTTTTTGTTTTAGTAAAAAAAAAAAAAAATTTTAAATTGGCAGACCAGTTCAAACAGAAACACTCTGATTTGACAGGAGCTCCGTTTGGTCTACCTTCCTTGGATGGAGAGAAGGGCTTTGCTTCCCTGTGCCTGTGTGATTTTCACATTGAGTTATGAATAATTTCAAACTCTCTCGCTTTGTCAAGAGTGGGGAGAAAAAGAAGGGAATTTATTTATACCGGCATCCTCTCACTGCATGTTTGGCAAGAGCTAACCAGTTTCTATTTCACAGAGTGCTCTCTTGGTATATTATCATATTTATAGCTTTTAAAAATTACTTAAAAGGATAGAATTGATACCGACTGCTTTAAATTTCTACATCATTTTGCATCTCTGCCCAAGTAAACTTTTCTCCCTTCTCTTCTTGATTCCCTTTTGGATTTGGGGAACATGGGAAAATAGAGGTGGCCAGAAGCAGTCAGTGGGGCCTGTATAAACCCAGGTGGCTTTGGAGCAAAGTCCTATTTCACATGACCACCCAGTATTCATTGTGTGAGAGGGTTATTATCCGTGATCTGTATTCCAGCAGGTGGAGGTTGTAACAAAGGCCAAGGCCAAATGGTGCAAAGTGCTATACAAATACAGAATAAGAGGCAGCCTCTGCCCTATCCAGCTTCCAATCTAAATAGACAAGACAGAGAATGGGCACGTCTACATGTGCATTAATGTGCTTTAGTTAATGCACATTAACTCTATTACCTCCTTTGGGCATGTATACATGTGGTCTGGGAGTGGGGGACACTTTAATTTGAGAGGCTCTGAGAGTCACTTCCACTCCTTTTCGCCAAGGCTTATTTGCCAAGTGATATAGGTGGGAACAGACTCTCAGAGAGGTTAGGTAAAGTGCCCGAGGCCACATGGGAAGCCTACGGCAAAGCTGGGATTAAAGTATTGGCTTTATATGTTTCCCATCTGACTATGGGACCATCTACAGCAGTAAGTACAGTGTTCGTTAAGTATCTTGCATTATGTCTCTTAAAGGTATAGGTCCTCACAGCGGAGACACTTGCAAAGGCAGTACTCAATGCCCAGCTCTATCACAGAGCTCATATATGAGCTTCGATGAGCTTCTCTGTATATGAGCTCCCACTCTGCAAAATGAGAACGGGACTTCCCTGCCACAGACAGGCGTTGGGAGACTCAGCTATCATGGTGGATCATATAGATAGATGTCAGGTGGGATATTTGGATGAAGTAACTAGAGTTGGCCATTGTTGAAATCTGTGCTAGAGACTGAAGTGTTCTGGCTTGAGGGCTGTGCAGGTGTCTCCTGTAAAGCTTCACACTTAACCTGGGAAGAGCTACGTCTCCCCGCCATAAAGCACTTAGACGCCTTAGCAAGCCTGCATCTCAAAGCAGCAAAGAGTTATTAACTTGTTTGGCATTTCTGCTATTCGGTTCACACGTTACAACACCGTGAAGTACTGCCAGTATCCACAGAAACCTGAAGCGTGGAAAGAAATGAGATTTCGATAAGGCAATGTTTTCCCTGTGATTATGTAGTATATTAGCTCATGTACCCAGCTGAGAAAGAGTATTAGATTTAGCATATGGAGAAAACAAATAGGAGGGCAACTCGTAGCCTGAGGGCTATAGGAGCTCTTAATTTCTTCCATTTCCTCAGTTCTTTTTGATACCAGAGTTGGTTAGTCTGCAGAGTCACACATGGTTAGCCTGGGAGAATTGAATATAGGATAAAGGGCAGCCAAAAGAAATGAACTTCTCAATTGATGGATGGTGCAGTATTTCCATGTACGTAGTATATTAAGAGCAGCCTTACTAGAAGAAACCAATGGTCCGTCTCGATTAGAGTAGCATGTACCTGCTTGTAAAGAGAGTTGAAAATTTTCAGTCAAAACTGGTTTTTTAATTAAAAAAAAAAAAAAAAAGCTTTTCTAACACAATCGCATAAAGCACCCATTCTCACCCAAAAATATCCCTGTTTGTGTTGGAAGGAAAACTAGAGAACTGCATAATTTCTCAGTTTTAAATGTTTCAGCTTTTAGTTTTCAGCTGATGTAAGTGGTGGTGGGGAACTAAAACCCAGAAAATACCAGAGAAAATGTGTTGATCAAAATGAACACCCCCCTCCCCTCCCAAAAATGTTCATCTTTTCTTTCCTGGGAGGCAAAGGAACCATTTTTAACTCCCAGCTCTACCCAGGTGGCGGAGAAGATGCTGAAGCTATGTCCAACGATGCTTGGGCAGAGTTTTGTGGTTCTTTAACATGGGGGAATTCTTCTGACCTGGAGCCTGGGCCTGGGAAAGCAGCAACTGGGGACCTCTGTGTGCAAGCCCGTGGCAGGTTGTCCTACCAGCGCTCGGGGCACCAAACCAGAGGCAGGGGACTCCAACAGGGGAGCCCAGCATGGCCAAAATGCTGCTGCAAGAGGAGGTGTCACTGCCCAAGAGCCAGGTTAACCCTTCCCTGGCCCTGCAAACACCACTGTTTTATATGGAAAGCAAGATTCCTGTGCTGTGAACTTGATGGGAGGGTTAACCTGGCTTCTGCTGGTGACACCCGCCGCCTCCTTTCCCAGCAGCATCATACCCCTGTTCCAGCACCAGACCCCTGCTTCTGTTGCAGGACCTCTCTTTACTGAGCACTGAAGGCTGTGATGCACACAGCAGCTGGTGCCTCTCATGGTACACGTGCCACGGGTTGGTCGTTGTTGGCATATTGCACTTCTGTCCCATGGCACTGGGTGCATCTACACATGTGCTTTAATGTGCTTTAGCCTACTTGAATGCCCATTACAGCATCAGTAGAAAAAAATGTGCTATTGGGTTAACGTGCATTCAAATAAGCTAACGTGCATTAAATGTCACTTAAAAACTGTGGGTGTTTTTACACATGCAAGCACCGGGCACTTTGAAAAGGGCCCCGTGCTGCGATGCATACAGTTGTATAAGCTGTGAAATGCGTGTCTGTGCTGAGAAAATGGCAGCAGAGCGCTTTTCATCTAAAACAACATTGCAGGTGCTTTCGTTCAGAAGCACACCACCATCATTTTCTGCGATTAATCGAGTCCTCTCCAAAGCAACGGTTCTCCAACACGTCGCGGGGAAAAATATGTATACAAATGCCCTGTGCTCTTTAATTAATGCACATTAAAACCAGCTAATGCTCATTTTCCTAGTACCTCAAAACAGAGGGCACCTATACATGAGCAGCAAGGCTGCTCCAAGGCACCATAATTACAGCATGTCAGGGCAGATTCGATGAACAGAGTCTGCTGGAGCATGGTAATTACCACTCCAGCAGACGCCAGCATCTCGTGTATCAACATCCCTATGCTAAAAAATAGGGATGTTGAAAAAGCTTTAGTTAAAGTACCCCTGCCACCATTTTTCAGCACGGGGATATTGATACATGAGATGCTCTGGGCACTTTAATTAGAGCGACTCTCAGAGCTGCTCATACTAAAGCACCCTCACCTCCCCCCCACCCACTCACAAAACACGTGCATAAAAGCCAGGAGGAGATCATAGATTTAATGTGCATTAACTAAAGTGCATTAATGCACATGTAGACGTGCCCATTGTCTGTCTCTCAGGCCTGAATCTTATGGCTCTTTTTATTATCATGTGCCACCTTCTCGCTTTGACCAGGGAAACAGAGACATGCGGTTTCCTTGGGTTCCTCAAAGCTCGTGGGCCTATTGCTGTAGGTGTTGGGCCTCTGTTTCTGATTCTACCCCGATTGTACGTGTGCTGCTGAGCAAGTTCCCCGTGCCATGGCTGTTTAGGGCTGGAGCATTTTCAAATGAAGTAAGTTCTGGGGCTCCAAAAATGCCGAGGTACGAAACCTAAAATTTTTGGCAGAAACATATTGGTTCCAGGTAGCTTCTGACACATTTCTATTGGAAACGTGCCTGGTCCCCTTCCAGCTTTGAAAATCTATCCAGTATGTCACTTCCTTCTCCCTGTGCTTCACTGTCTCCATCTGTAAAACAGGGCAGGGATTTTTTAAGTCTCCTGATGGAAAGCCTTTGAGGACAGCTGAGTAGCCCTGAGTCCTTGAGGCCCTAGCCTCACATTTCTGAGTGTTTACCTGCAAAACAGAAAGCTAGACACTTGCACTGAAAAAACTGAAAGCTGAAATTCTTATATATTCAGATAACCTGGGGATTTAAGAAAGACATCGATTATAGGGAGACCCACAATGCATCCGTGACAGTTGGCAACCACGAGATATTGCCTCACCCATGTAGTACCACGAAGCTGTTAGGGGAGGGCTAGACAGGCCCCCTACTTCTCCTCGAGGTGTGTTTCGCATCAGGATAGGCTTCATCTGGCCATATCCACCCCACCTTGAACGAATAAGCATAAGCAATGGAGAGGAGACTCATATGAACGAGACGAGTTAACTTGTTTGTCTGGTTGCTTCAATGATTAAGGGTTACACCACAGCCCTAGATAATTATAATGCATAAAACAAGCCAGCTATAACACAGCCCGCACCAGGAAGGACTCGACTCACAGCTCCCGCAAGCATCTCCGCTGAGTTATTCCAGGCATTTGAGGCAGCATCAGCCATATGGAAGTTTTTTAAAAATGGTGATGGGAGAATCTTTCCTTTTGCAAATGGCCTCCTAATGCATCAGGACAGCTGCCTCTGCTACACCTCATTTAGCTGCAATTGTCTCTGTAATGTTTATGACCCTCCCACCACCATCCAGTGTACAGCCATCATTTATACTCTCATTTGCCTAACGCAGTGTTAAGATGCCCTTTCAGTGCTTTGCTTATTTTCCTTGCCTCTTGTGCTCAGGTTGCCATCACGTCCAAGATGTTAAAGCCACCTCTCAATAGCCCAGGCATCCATGCTGAGAATTTGTCGTGGAAGGATGTACTGTTTGTCTGGCTGCTTTCCTGCTCCACGTCAGGAGAAGGCTGGGATTTTGAGATGTCATCTGTCAGCCCTTGACCATTCTTGTTTAATGGCTGCACATCCTGGACTTCGAGAAGCCAACCAGGCATACGGACCATGTTAACTGATCGCCCTTTTTAAAACATTGACACCGCAGATTAAAACGAAGAGCACCACAGATCGGCAAAGCCCTCGCCTGGATAGTTACATCCATCTGCATTGGTGGTTTATACACATGCAAACTCGGCTGCATCCATAGGAAAATATCTGTGTCCATACAGTGCAACCCCTGTTGCTTTTTTCTAGACTCAGAAGTGATTTCACGTTGGAGCCGGATATACAATAGTCTGTGCGGTTGTATTTAATCTCTTAAGTAGTTCCCTGGGCCTACAACTGCCTTCTCGCCCTCCTTTGTGCCCTGCCCTGACCAGCCACTCTGTTTAATCCTGTCGTCTCAATTACCCTGGGGATGCCTTAACCAAAGTAGCCCAGGAGTACTTTGGGCTCCCTGTTGAAATGCTAATGCATCGGTGGGTTGGGTGTCTTTGCACTCACACACCATGCACCTGGCAAATGTGCCTCTCATCCTGCTCCAGGCAGCCCTGTGCCAAGCCCAGTTGTGTTTCCATCAGCCTAAGTTCTTAGCTCTCCCCACCCTGTATTTGCACCTCTCCCCACCGGGAACCATGGGTCCATTCCCAAAGAGAGATTTAAGCATCTAACTTCCAGTGTAGGTGCCTAAGGCTCTTTATAGATGTTACGTTTTTTCTAGGCGTCATGCGGACTACAGCCATCACTATATACACGTGGATGTCTGTAATTTGAATTAAAATTGGCTTCCGTCTGAACGAACTAATCCTCACAGAATGCAGATTAAAGCTAATACAAGCTAGGGCGGTCCAAATTTGGCAATTTAAAGTGTATCGATCAACATGAATACGTGTCATTGCTTTTAGGAAAAACTGCCCTTAGGAACTCAGAAAAGCAGATAAGCATTGCAAATATCAATCCCCCGCAAGGGAAATTCAAATGGGTTTTTGCAACATAACACAGGCTATTCAGACGCTGTGACTGAAGACCGGTATTTGTACCCGACAGCTTGCAAAGCACAATTTTTCCAACTATTTAGTTGATCTAATAAAAGATACCACATTTATCCAAAGAACCTTGGTGGGCACAAAGTAATACTTTCACAAAGTCAAATGTGCCAACACCACCTGGGGTCAAGTGCACCCATTAGGACTTCTGTAACAGCACTTTAGATAACTGTCAGTAGGTTTGCAACAATGTCGCAGTGCTTAAACAGGCTTATTATCACCCTCTAATTAGGGATAAGATCACACACAGAGGGTGCAAATTGGGTCTGTTAAGGGACTGACAAGTGCAAAGAGGTGTGTAGCCAGCACCCCCTGCAGTGATGGTCAATGATCATCTATTAACTCTTAATTCAAACTGAAATTTGATTTGAACTGTCGGTTAACACAGTTTAGAAAATGGTGAGCATATCTACAAATGGCCCAATTGTCTATCGACTTCAAATAAGGTGCTTAAACACCTTTCAGGAGCTGTGACCAGCCATAGAAACTACGGCATATCTGAAGTCGTTGTCATACCAGTGGTTGAGGGGGTCCCAGCCAGAGTGCCATTTAGTGCCACCAAGACCAAGAATTTGAAGTTAGCCTACCACAGGGTTAAAGGCAAAAACCAGACTTGTGTCAGCACTCCAACTACCAGTCCATGATACAGGGATCTGAACACCGGCCCCCAGCACAGACCAGAGCTGTTTCAGACATACCTGGTGGACAAGAGGACTTCGAAAAGTGCAGGTCCATTAACTTTTTCTGCAATGATGCACCTTACAGCTGGGAGCTTTTCACTACCAAAAACCCCACAGAGAGAGGGAGAGTTAGATGTGCAGGTGCCAATTCCTTCTTGGAGTGCAAAAATCTGCAACTTTTGGTTCAGAGATGATACCTTTTATTAGACCAACTAAGAAGTCACCAAAAAAAAAAATGTATTTTTCTGCAAGCTTTTGGGCTCACGCGCCCTTCTGCAGGCTCAGGGAAAATTACCATGACTGTCATTGTACGAGGCCCTTTTGAAACGTCATCTGAAATCCCACTATGACTGCAGTCACCTACATTCAGGAAAGAGGAAGAGGAAGTGGAATAGGTGCAGGCGAGGGCTCCTAGGATGATCATGGAAAGGAAAGCCTGTCATGTCAGAGGAGATGAGAAGTCGGCGTGTTATTTTGCAATGTGAGAGAGGACTTGATTGTTCTGCACTCGGGAAGGAAAGGAACCATTTCAGCTGAACAGCAGTACTGGTACCAGAACCAGTAAGTATAATCAGGCTGTGGGTAAATTTAGGCTGAAAATTAGAAGTCAGTTCCTAAGACTTAAAGCAAACAAGCTCTGGAAGTGCCTTGGGAGTAGTGAGAGCAAACAGCCTAACTGTGTTGAAAATGTGAGGCATTTATGAAGGGGGAGACTTATCGTAGTACCGGTGATAGCAGAGGTTAGGGCTCGGTGACCCAAGAGGTCTCTTCCAGACCCATGTTCCTGTGAGCACATCATGGGACAACCATGGGTGATAATGAGGGATGCAGATCAGCCAGCGATTCCAGCACATAGGATAAATTAGGGATATGAATTATGTCTCCAATTATATGCACTGCAGCTACTCAGGCAAACACAGATTAAGCCTGAATTGATTCAAAATCCAAAATCTAATATTTGCTTTTAGTTCTCCTGCTTGATCGCTCCTGGGACCCTGCCAGCTCGGTGGTTTCAAATGTGTTACTCCTTTAACATTTCAGAGAACTCAGGATTTCACATCACACTAGGGGAGGTTGGGAAATGTGATGGAAGAGGAAAGATTTGCATGAGGCACCACGAGTGTGCAGCCCTGAAAGATGCTTGCTTTCATGGGCTGCCCTTTTGTGATTATGCCAATGATATCATTACATAAAGGGCAGGCTTGTCCTTGTAAAACTAGGTGGGAGGCCTTGAACTGGGCTTGTAAACTATGTCCTGCTGGAGCTGTGATTTATCTGCAGGTAGTTTTTAGCTGTTGACAAGACAGCTCACACAAGGTTGATGAAAAAGGTCAGGACTCAAATAATACCAAAGATACCCTTTAGGAAATCTGAATACCTGGTAGGTGGAGGTGCAACACATGCTGACACAGCTGATCTCTACCCACTCAATCCTGATTTACAAATGAATTCAAATGAGGAGTGTTAGCAAATCCATAAATCTCACCAGGTCCCTTGCTGCTATTAAACCGAATGTTTTTTGAAAACAGGAGGCTATTTTGTTAAAACAGAATGGTTGATAATTTCCTTAGGATCAATTACCAGTGAATCTGCCTGTAATATCCACAAAAGCTGCCAGGCATTATTCATCTGGGTACTAGATCCTTTATAGAAGGAATGATTTCCAATCTCCAAATGACTGGGGTTGCAATGGTGGGTACTTATTTCTGCATGTAAGCTTCTGCTATCGTCTTTCAGCTGTATGTTCAGCTGCTGGCCCTACATGATAAGTGATATTTATCTCCCTGGCACACAAGTAAAATACAGTAAGGTCTTAGAAAAAATACATTTGCAAATTGTTACCTGTCATTCTTTTGTCCAGCGTGGATCCCAACCCAGGAGAATTGGAAAGTTTCCTCCTCCAGGCAGTGACAATGGAAAGTGGTATTTTGTGTATTGGCATTTTCACGCACACTGATTTCCCACTGTGCCCAAGTGGGTTAGCAAAAGAAGAGCAAATTTGTAAGTCCAGCCCTTACTTCTCCATGATGCATTTTTTAAAAGGGAGTCCATGACACTGGCTCTTAGCTAGAGGGACACCAGTTTAATTGCCTTACTTTTGGCTGTCACAGCCAAATGGGTGGAACTGCAAACTTCCCTGCATTTGATCAATCAAAATGCTTTGCAAAGTGGAAAATCTGCAGTCTTCAAACTGTACTGCATTGCAGTATGGAAAGGGGCAGGCCTTATGTGTGGCCTTGTTATTTCACTTATTTTACTGGGCTAGCTCATGGAAGGCCTGATGGGAAGTGTCCTGAAGTCAACACAGCAGTCCCATTGACTGAAATGGGCGGTAGATCAGGCCTGAATGGAGATGCATCTGAAACTGCCAGTTGAAAAAAGCTTTATTTGGAGCTTGCATTCAAGCCTCACTGGACACTTTATTTGGAGGCTTTATTTGGAACAAGCTGCAACATGTAGTTGAATTGCAAAACTAAACCGGGCAGGTGTAGAGCGATGGCAATAGGGATCATAATTTGGACTGCAGTTTAGAGAGTCTGTAACCACTGGAGGAGTGAAGAACTGTTTGAACAGTTTTCCAGTAGGAGCAGTGAAGACAGGAAAACCGACTGGTTCACAGGGAAACTTGGTGCGATTAACACCTATAACCTATAGTCCATAATACTTTTGGCTACACTTGATGGCTTAGCAGGTCCTTATCATTCCTGTAAGGGTGAATGTGACATCAAGATGGCTCCCGAATGATCACTTATTCTGGGAGCTTCATGGAACGGGTCAAAATTTTTCAGCCATTTTTTATCCTTGAAAAATGACATTTCAGTAAAATCAGGGAGTTGCTTTCTGTTTCCAAGAATGTTCCCTTTTTATTTTTTTAATGAAAAGTCCAAGGATTTAGTGTGTTTGTTTCTCTTAGCATTTATGATAGAAAATACCATTTTCCAACCAACTCTAGGGGATAAGAAGCAGAAGGATGGTACAGTGGTTAGCGCAGTATTTTTGGATTCAGAAGAAACCAGGCTTGATTGTCTGCTCTGCCCCAGACTTTCTAGGTGTGACCTTGAGCCCGTTACTCAGCCACTCTGTGCATGTTTCACCTCTTGTAACGACACAGGAGGTGTCGTAAAGACAATTCCATCAGTAGTAGTGAGGTGGGAAGACACTTTAGTAAGATGCAACATAAGTCCCTGCAACAGATAGTTAAAAGGGAAAGGTTCATGACATGGAGGCCTGAGATGCACTGCTTTTTAAAATTTGCTGTACACATCCAGCTAATGGAATAAAGACCCAATATCCCAAATGTGCTAATGACACACAGCTGATTCCCAAAGGGACTGAGGAGGATTTTGACAGAGAAGCAATTTGAGCTGCCAAAGGGTACCAACCACTTGGGAAGTCTAACTGGGCATGTCTACATGTGCATTTATGCTGGCTTAAATTTACTGTGTAGTAAGTTACTGTGAAGTAAGCTGGAACAGGCTGGCATCTGCATGTGCAGGTGTTAAAGAGCATAAATGCTCTGTGTGGACTGACTTGGGACTACACACAGTGTTACTGCACAGTAACTAATCAGGCATAAATTTGATACCTCCGTGATGCAGGTATCAAATTTACACTCAAGTCTGAGTAAGTCACCATATTTACTGCACAGTATGGGCATGCACGTGTAGACACAGACCTGTACTGTGCAGCAATTTCGATTACTGCGTAGTAAGTGTGCATGTGTAGCTGTGCCCACTGTGAGGTGCCACAAGGCCTGGAATTGAAGAAACAATTGCTGGATGGACAAAGAGGGTCATTCAAACAGAGGATGTGAAGAAGGACATTGGCAAGGAAAGGGATGCTGATTGCTGAGGATCAAAAGGCAACACTGAGGCTTTTTCAAGTGAGTACAGTAAGGTCCAAGGATGCCAAAGTAAAGCCATTTATTTTTAAATCCAGGGAAATGATATTGAAACTTAATGTTGTTCTGGATTGATTGCACTTATGGCATTGCATTGAAGGACACTTGACATGGAAGAAAGGGAAGGTATTAGCCCTTGAAAGGATGAAAAGGCCAAAATGTGTACTTTTCCCTGTTTAAGGACCCAAGAGGGGACAGGTTCATCTTTCAAAGAAGAAAAGCCTATAAGATACTGGGGAAAAAAGACAGCCCTTTTCATTTGCGTGATAATCTAACCGGCAAAGTCAGTGACGAAGATCATCACAAAATCTGGGGGCTCGTAAAAAGAGGCATCTTAAATTTGTGGGGGGTATTTAGATCTCTAGGGGCAGCCCAGATGCTTCGTCCTCCACTGTCAGCATCACCTGCTGTGAGCTTGGACTGTGGAGGAGATGGGCTCTGCACTGCCCCGTCTTACACCACAATAATGTGATGTTTAGCTGCTGTTCCAGCCCCTTGGTTTGTCACCTGCTGGTGAGTGTGAGGGCAGCCCATACGCTGCTCCCTTCAGTTGAAGGATGGGGTTTTGCCTACCCTGCTTCAAACTATATTTTCATTTTTTACATGGGGTGCAGACTTCCTCTAGTTCATGTCCTCCACCTCCATCATCAGCCTCTTCCTGCTCTGGTTACGGTTTAATTCCACTGAACCCTGGTATCACATGGTGCTTGGTAATCATTTACTGCTTCAGGCACTTGTAAGAGATCATTTTTGTTGTGGGTCCAGTTCCACTTTGCTGTGCAAAAAAAACATGAGCTTTCCAGAGTCCCCACCACATTCCCCAATGTGGGATGCTCAGGCCTGAAAGGAATAGCCTCCAACCCCCCCCCGCTTTTTATAGGCCTACAGTTTGGTGGGTATGATTTCTGTATCTTTAATTTAGGACTTAGCTTTTTCAGTGGTTAGCCTTTGTAAAATGCTAAGCAAGGAGACCAGGACTGGACTATTATTGTGAGCTTTCAACAAGTGACTTGGTGATTCAGTGGTAGAATCCTAGTCTATCACACCGGAGACCTGAGTTTGATTCCTAGACACTTACACAACTACAGCCATGGAGGCCCCAAACATCTGGACTTAGTCTGGTCTTTGGATTCTGTCTCAGTGCCCTAAAGGGAGGATGGGAGGCCTCCACTCCTCCAAAAATTCCTGCCCAGGCATATGTATTGAAAGTCTGGGTGGCCTTCGTGCATACACCATGATCCAGGAGGATCAATGGTTCCACCATCAGCAAGTGGCTGAGAGAAGGTTTGGGCCCAATGCACCAATTTAATTGCACTGCTCCATGAAGCATTTCAGTTTGGGGAAGTTTATCTATCTAGGCACCACCTTTCTCCCAAGAATATGAGGTTTTCCACTGACCAGTCAATAGCGGAACTGGGGGTGAGACACCAGCCCTGGTTGCCAACTTAAAGGGATTATGAAAATGGTGGCCCTCCAAGAAGTCTTTGCTATCTTTGCTGCAACAACAGCAGCCTCACACCTAGGCAGATATAGCTGGGGACAGAACAGTAGCAGCCAAGCTCCTCTCATCTCTTGGGAAAGTAACACTGACCACCCTGACCACTCATCCATAGTGGCACAAAGCTTACTGTATGCTTTGGGAACCAATTACCTTCATGAAGATTTTTTGTGACGAGGAGCTAGGTTGCCCTAGCAGCGCCCACCACTACAGTGTAATCAAAACCCCTTTTGACTGTGAACCTTGTCTACTTATGTCCTTAGATCAACACAGCTACACCCACCAAAATCCCTTATGAGTCAAGAACTAAGATAAACCATTCTGATTATTATTATTGAGTAGACAGATTGCCATTAATAACATTTAGCCAAACTCTGCTTGGGCTGGGGACATAGAAACAATTGATCACGCACTAAGAGATACCAGTCAGCTGCTCTGCAGTGACTGTCCATGTTCACTGCAACAAGGGATAGCTAACCTCAGGCAGTTTAGCCCACAGCTCACCTTCCATTTACTCCATCCAGGGCAAGACCAGGCACGTGAGCAGTGTCGTGGGAGGCCCTTGGTCTCATTACAGAGAAGAGGAGAGAAATGGGGTGACTGTGACTTTAAGGCAGCAGGAACAGACTAGGCCCCACCCCCTTTCCTGGCTATATAAGCACAACAGCAGGGAGAGCTAGTAGTTCAGGCTTCAAGGAGCCTTGCAGTAGGAGGTGTAGCCTGAGAGAAGTTGAACAAACTGTTTGCAAGTACCGGAAGTAGAATGAGGCCAGTCAAGCTGCAAGGCAAGGGGCAACTGCAAGGGGAGAGGGAGGCTGCACATGGAGAACCTTTGCAGACAGGAGGGTTTTCTGGGGCAAGGCTGAACTGTGTGAGGAGCGGTCAAGAAGCCCAGAGAAAAAACTGTGTGCGTAGTGGGCTGGAAGCCTAGAGGAAGGATTCTTTAACTAGTATGCCAGGGGCCCAGTGATGTGAAGGAAGGCACCCAGAGGGGATGCCCTCCAACCTGCCCGGAGGGCCTATACCAACTGTTCCAGCAAGGCATGCAGGTAAGGGAGCCAGGCATCTGGGCAAAGCAAGTGGTGGCAGCCCTTTGGGGTATGATGAACCCCCAAGGCCACAAAACCCGCTCCGTCACAGCTGTTATCGGGGAGCAGCTGATTTGCTTCCCCCTCTTGTCCTGTTGTGAAATGGTTGCATGTCCCCATTCTGTGGGTATATCTATACTACCTCCCTGGTGACCCAGAGACCACTGCTAAGACATATGTCCTATCCACTTCCTCCATCATTACACCACAAGCCAAAAAATGTCAAGTAGTCATGTCTTGGGGCATACCCAAGACTCTGGATCTCAGTCTCAGGTGTGCACCTGACTGTGGTGCTGGGTCTGGTCAACACTGTCCTAGCAGAGACCCCATTTTCTTTCAGCACATGGTGTATATACTGTGGGTGGGAGTGGGTAGGGCTTTTTATTATTGGCAGTGGTCATGCAATTTCCACAGTGTTGGTATAGATATTCTGTTATATTCTTCTGCTTGTCATATCCTGGAAGCCTCCTCAGACAGTATATTTAGAAGGTAATTTGGTGCCTTAGAAGTTAGGTGAACGCAAGCATGCTCTGCTTTCAATATTTAAAAAAGTACGTAGTGTTTTCAGACCATGTGTTGTGATGTCTGGTAATCTCAAAGCCTTATTCAGGGATTGTATATAAAAGTTTCAAGCCAGTGCTTCCCCCCAGCTGGTGATTGAGAATTTAAATGAAGTAATGCAACCCATTGTACCTAATGGGAATCTGGTGTAAGGAAAAGTTCTCAGCAGTCCTGCTCAAAAAAGGAATCAAAAAGCACTTACAAAATTATCCTCCTCAGTTGCTCTGCATATGCTGCAATGCTGGATACAGTAAGAAGCTACAGAACACAGCAGGGGCTAGTATGATGCCTGCATATTATTTGAGGGAAAGATGAAGAGAAGGAAATAAAATATTACTTCATTTTCCAGTTGCTAGGATTTCATATGCAGCAACTTAAGGGTATTTCCATCATTTCCCTCATTTTTGTCTTAAGATGGTCTCTCAGTGCCTGAACAAGGAAGTCATCTATATTCATGGAACTGTAGACTTAAATACACGCTTCTGTCTCCAAGAGCAATCTGCGCACTATGGACTTGTCTCATATGAATAATTTCTCTCTCAGGCCCAATTTCTGATTTTTCAGCCTTGCTCCCTTTTTAGATAGAGGTTCTCTTTGTTTTTCCTTCTTGAGACCATGCGTGGTTCCAAGTCATGGTGAACCTGTGCATCAAGCATAAAGGTTCAGCATGTTTGTCCATAAGCAGAAATGAGAGGGAAGAGCGATGTTCACTGGGTCTCCAGCCCTTGAATGGAGACACCAGGCTATACAAATGGGTTCACAGTGGCCAGCAAACTATACAGAGGATTGTTTAGGCCAGGTCCCAGGAAAGGCAGAAGAGGGTATGCAACTAGGACTCCACCCTTGCCCCTTCGGAGTTCAACAGCACTCGTGCAGTTCCTTGTAGCCCTGACTGCACATTGCGCTCAGGACTCGGTGGCATAAACCTCAGCTGGGCAGCAGGCGCAAAAAATTCAATCCCAGTTGAACTGGGCATAAGGTTACTGACCCCTGTAATGGTCTGTAGCTGTTTCATGCTTGATCATTACAAACGGGGCTGAGTTCCAGCCTTTTTCTTTCCTTTTCTCATTACCAAGGATAGCTGAAAGCATTTTTACTAGACCCTCTGTTGAGACGTTGTATTCATTCAGTAGAATTGTTGTGTATTTTGCCCTGGGTTTGAAATGAAAAGGGGTATGTGGATCTTATACCCTGAAAAAGTAAATGCACTATATATATGTGTGTGTATATATATATATGTGTATATATATATATATATATATATGTTTTCACTCTCTATATATTACAGAATTTACTTTTTCAGGGTATAAGAGCCATATACCGCATTTCATATGTAGATAGATAGATAGATAGATAGATATCTCCTGACACAGTATATATATATATATGTGTGTGTGTATGTGTATAGGTATGTATATATGTGTATGTGTATATATGTGTGTGTGTGTGTATGTGTATAGGTATGTATATATGTGTATGTGTATAATATATATGTGTGTGTGTATAGGTAGGTAGGTATGTATATGTATGTATGTATGTATGTATATATCTATATATGTATATATATGTATGTATGTGTATGTACGTAAATGTGTGTATATATGTATATATCTACACACACATACTACATATATATATATATGATTGAATTTACTTTTTCAGGGGATAAGAATCATATACTCCATTTAATTTCAAACCCAGAGCAAAATATGCAAGTTCTGCTGAAAGAATAAAATGGGTCCTTGTGTATAATATATATGTACATTTCATTGAATTGAATATATTCAATAATATATTCAAGATATAAATGTACATATATCATATATCTTGAATATATTCAGTTCAATGATATATACATATTTCATTGAATTGTACATCTATATTTAAACAAAAAGAGCCATTAGACACACATCATGGTTTCTTTCTAACACAAGGGTGATAGATACTTATTAGCACATTGCATTAATAACAGCTATTTTTAAAAATGTCAAAAATGTTGCCCGAACTTATAATTCATCAGGATTCCTGTCCAGCCTCCTTTGCTTAGCCAAACCAATATTACCCATAGAAGAATTCAAGCCATGGCACCCTCCAAGACCATGAGGAGGTACTGTTTACATTACATTCAGTGGTGTTTGCTGCAACAAAACAAATCACACAAACACAATTAGGCATATCTACTAAAGGTCTGAGGCCTGAGGGCAAAGGAATAGGTGATAAACACGGTGGCCAAAAGGGTCAAGATGTGGACTGTCCAATTAGACCTTCTCCCACTATGATAGATAGATATACCCTGAAAAAAGTAAACTCACATATATGTGTGTGTATAGTGAATATATAAATACATGTTAGTAAATATTTATATATATACACACACACACACGCGTACATATACATACATGTACATATACATAATATACATATATATGCACATGCGCACACACACAAACCTACTATATATATATATGTAGGTAGATTATATATAGGTAGGTTTGTGTGTGTGTGTGCGTGTGTGTGTGTGTGTGTGTGTGTGTGTGTGTATACCTACAAAAACAGATGAGGCAGGTATCTCCTAGACCAAGCCCCACTTAAGTGTCCCATCATTGACTTACCTTATCTCAAGTAAAATGATAAACGTTATAGTCTCTGTGTGCAGTAGCTAAGTGAACCAGTGCTTGGCTATATTCTATGCTATACGCTAAAGGGCATAGTTTAACACAGAAAAGCTATGGACTTCACAACAACATAACCATTTAGTCACCTTTAAAAAATGAACCACGTAGAATCTAAGGAAGAGGCGACTGCAATGCCTACTGCCTCTAGGGCACCTGGCCATGGCGCCGTAATTAGGAGCTGTAGCAGACTCATCCTTTCAGCGGGTGAAGAGGTTGAAATAATGTAGATTTCAATAATGTAGAGTTCAAGACTGGAAAGGAACATTAGATCATTTAGTCTGCCCTCTCTTCTAGACTATTACACTTCAGCCAGTTACCTCTGCGTGAAGCCCAGTGACTTGGGTTAAACTAAAGCATTACATCCCTTAAGAAATGAACTCATCGTGTGCCAGAGAACAAGGCTGACTAAGAGGCTGCTGGTGCTCGAGGCTTCCAACAGAGCAGAATAGGTAGGACTTATCCAGATGATCCCAGCAGAAGATCCATGTTTCGTGATGCAGAGAAAGAAAGAAAGAAAACACATACAGAGGCCTCTCCCATTCTATATGAATTCTTATACCACACACATTGCTGGGTATCTATCCATCTTCCAGTAGTGCATTGAGCAATGTGGTTACACACCTATCAAGTGTTCTTTGCTTTCTTATTCTCTCCCCAGTGGGAAGGTGTGTGCAACACAGTTTCTATGTATTTATCTGAGAGAAGATGATCTCAAGGAAATGTTCCTCACACTTGGAGCAGAAGAGAGTGAGAAGATCATCCCACAGTCTTGAATCACAAAATCTTAGAAAATGAGGGTTGGAAGGGATCTCAGAAGGTCACATCTAGTCCAACCCTCTGCCCAAATCAAGACCAGCTCCAATTAGATCATCCCACCCAAAGCTTTGTCTAGCTGGGTTTTGAAAACCTCCAAGGATGGAGTTTCTACCACCTCTCTGGGTCACCTGTTCTAGTGTTTTACTACCCTCCTCAGGAGAAAATTCTTTGTAATATTGAACCTAAACTTCCCTTGTTGCAACGTGAGCCCATGGCTCCTTGTCCTGCCATCTGCCCCCACTGAAACCAGCCCAGCTCCAACCTCTTTCGAACCCCCCTGCAGGGAGGTGAAGGCTGCTATTAAATCCCCCTCAGTCTTCTCTTCTCCAGACTAAATAAGAGCAGTTCCTTCAGCCTCTCCTCATACATCATGTTCTCTAGGTAGTCCTTTAACCTCTTCTTTCATCACTGAGGTCTGCTCACCTCCTCCCCAAACTATGCTGCCTGGTGCAATAATCTGGACAAGACACTGGAGAGTACAGAGGATAGATGTGATGTGTTTGTGACGCTTTGTGCTGCTGAAGAGATGCCTAACTGTGTGTGTACTCTTTAGAGGTCCCTAAGTGGTGGAGGTGTCATGCCCAGTACATCACATTGCTGAAGTCTGGCCAAGAAATGGCACCGGCATGAATAGCTGAGGCAAGTCCATCGTGGTCCCTCAAGATGGGACAGAGCCTCCTGCTCGGAGGCGACAGAAGGGGCTATTTGTAGCTTGTTACTACTGCACCGTAGCATCACATCACGGTTCATGCATCACAACACTACCAAGCAGTAAGCGTCTTGTGCTCATAGCTACTACGAGCTACTGCACAGTAAGCGTCTTGTGTAGACACGGCTAGTCTCATCCTGAGTGCAAGAGCAAGACCCATTGTTCAAAAAACTCTAGGTTTTATAAGCACTGTCAGGAGCATCGGTATACTCCAGCTGAAAGTTCCCATCCTTTGTTGTGGCCGGCGTCGCAGTGCCTTAGAGGAATCCTGGGGATGGAAAAAAAAAAAAACCCAATATAAAATACAGCAAATAAAGAGCATTCATGAAAGAAAAAATATTTCTTCTTGGCCCAGCTAAAATATCCCTGAAGCCTGGGATTAACAAACATGCTACAAGAGAGCATATCTAGTGCAACGCAGAGCTCCCTGGTCTACTCCAATTCATGAAGAGAATGATAAAGATGGGGAATTAGAGGTTCACGTACCCTGAGGACAGGAGGGATTATTCTGTTTGACCCCTCGTGTACACAAACTGTAGTTGTTCCCAGGGTAAAAGCTTTGCTAAAAGATGACCCAGGGTCCTCAGCTTTGTGGTATCTGGAACAAAGCAGAGTTGCTGTATTACAGAAAAATCTCCTTTTGCCAAACCCAACCCAACAGTCATTTCAGAGCCTGATGTCACTGGGAGTCTCAAACCCACGCTGACTTGCATGTGTTGGCAAAAAGTAGTATGAAAGCCCTGGCTTTATTACTAGAAGTTGGCAAAACGTAGTATGAAAGCCCTGGCTTTATTACTAGGAGTTATAGTTGTGAGACCTGGAGGCCTTCCACTAGAGCAGTCACAGCAGCTGACTGAGCCCATTACCATGAGCAGGTACTTATACACCTAATTCAGCAAAGCACTTAAGCAAATCAAGAGGACTTAAGCATTGGTGCTTGGATGCACTGGGACTTCTATCAAGAAAGTCAGCAATCCACTTCTTGTGTCTTCTGCTCCCACTGGCTCCATGCTCTTCACTCTTTCTTCGCCCTTCTCATGAGGGCCCCTCTTCTCCCTTTATGCCACTGCCTGGCTCCATTGTCATCATCTCCTCCCCACAACTTCCCCCCCCCGCCCCTTTGCTCCCATAACCACAGCAAGAGCCAGGACACTACCCACCCATGGTACCCAGACTGTCCTCAGCCACTTGCCCTTACCCCATGCTCCCTTCATCAGCTGTTTCAGACTACAGGCAACCCCCGCTTAGCGCTCTCAGTTGGTTCCTGAAAAACCGAGCATTAAGCCAAACGGGCGTTAAGTGAAACCGGAGGTATTTGACGAGCCAACATGGTGACCGCAAGTGTTTTTAATGACCCAAGATATCGACTGCATGCATTACAATGAAACTCGCTGAGCGCTAAGTGGAATCAGGTGTCAATTTTAAATGAGCGTTATAGCAAAATAGCACCAAGAGAAACAGCGTTAAGCAGGGGTTGCCTGTATAAGCCCTTCAAAGCAGGAACTGGGTCTTCCCCCGTGTTTAGGAAGCTCATTCTGGGTGCTACTGTAATCTGGAATATCATCATAATAATAACTGGTAGCAAAAGGTTCAGGACTGGATCAGTTTTAGACGTGAGCCCAAGTACCAGAAGGTCTTCACTATACCAAAGCCAAAGCTTTGCTCCATAGCATCACTCATCACCCACTCCTTATGATCAAATACAGATGAAAGTCAAAGAGATCCTTCCTCTGGATGGATGCCCATTTTTAAAGGCAGGTGCAAGGGTATTTTTTTTTTTCATTCCCACCGACATCAGAGCCACCTTTTCACTGTGGAGACCTTCTGGCCTTTCCCGTTCAGCTGCTCCATTTAATGAGGCACTTGCATTGCGTCCCTCATCTTAACATTGTTTTCCCTGTTCTGGTTTAGGAGGCAGGCAAAGCAACAGTTAGCTAGTAAGCAGCCTGTACACGAAAAACACTTTAAAATCACTGAACCGGGGCTAAAATGTAGAGCATCTTCTATTCAAAGCAGAATTATATTCCTTAGCAAGGAACAAACATGCAGTTATTAGGTCCACTTGGTCATGGTTATTGTTTTATTTTAAATTATGTTTTTCAGGGAAGGGAGGAGGTTTGCAAAGGAAATCTTAACATTATTTGCTGTTGTCCTGATAAGGACGGCAGCAACAAACAACATTTTAGAGCCAGCGGGAATGCAATTTTTAGACAATGAGCTCCATCAGCATTCAGAAGAAAAGTGTTTTTCATAGTAGTCTTTCATTCATGCATAAATTACTGAAAATAATAAAGGTGGACATATGTTGTTGGTTGGGGGCTTTGTTAAGGTCTACCTGTTTGTCTGTCTCTTCATAACTAGCACTTTTTGTTGAAAACCCATGCATTGCTCACGTAGGTTCAACGTGTGTTCAGGCATCTTTCTCTGTTCTTACTTTAAAGATTGTTTTGCGTGTGTGTGTGTGTGTGTGTGTGTGTGTGTGTGTGTGTGTTTGAGCTGGTGAGGAAATATATTTTTTCTTCAGACAAAAGGCTCCTATTATTTTTCCTTCAGACAGTCTCAGGTTATTGCCACAAAACAAATTAAAAAGTCTGGTATAGTAACAGTAAACTGAAAATGGATGTTTTAGACAAAACCTGAAAAGATTTGTGAGAATCACGATTTTCCTGATAGATTCCCCCCCCCCAAAAAAATCCCTGTTTGGAAGAAAAGTTTCGCTCAAGTGAAGCATGGCCATTTGTATATAAATTCGGTCATCATCAGGCCTTTCTGGTGGACAGATTTTGTCAAAGTGGAGGACCTAGAGTTAGTCTGAAGGTGGCTGGACTGGATCAGTCTGGTCAGAGACAAGCGGCTTTTGTATTCTGGACACTAGCAGCCAGGCCAGCAGCTGCCACGCTTGTGTCATCTCTAAATCAGGAAGTAGGGATTGTGCCCCTCTTGCCCACCCCTATTTGTGCAACACGCTCATGCCCACGGGAAATCCTCAACGACGAATGTTCTTCCTCCAGCTCGGAGGAAGTCGACCGTGAGCTTTGTAAAAAAAAAAAAGGGAGTCACAGATAAGCACATCGTGGATGGAGATGTGATCACGCACGGTCCTGGATCTTGACTTGTTGACAGCAACCCAAAGGAGCCTCTATAGAAATCAGCTCCCGTTCCACCATCTTCAGCTATTCCTTAGCTGGGCTGAGGGACTGAGAATGTCTTGTCTTGACCACACATCTGACCCTCACGGAGATGTAAGCCCCAGTGCCTTCCACACTATTTCCCAAAGTGATTAATTAATAAACAGATTTGTGCAGCAACACTGGACAAATGGACAGTGTTATCAGAATCGATTCTGGGATTGAATAGCAAGTTCCCGTTCAATTTACCATTCAATGGTAGGACTTACCATTCAATCCCAGTATCGATACATTCAGGCAATGGGACATCACGGCTTCCGGATGGGGTAGGACAGAGGTAAAACAACTGTAAACATTTCATAGGCAGAAAGACTGCCAAGGAACATGCAAAGTAACTTCTTACTACTTACTGTATGAAAGCAGCGGTAATGTTGGGGGTTTCATGTATGAATACAACAGGAAATGCTCAAGGAAAAAAAGTATAGGATGCTATTTCCTTCATAAGTAGGAACATCAATACCAGGTGTGCACAAATTTATTGTTTCAGATTTTTTGTTTTTTCTCCATCGTTGCACTAAACTGAAGGAGCTATTTCATTCCTGGTGACAGGTCGATTCTCTATCAGTTGGTCCAAAGCCTACTAAAATCAACAAGAGTCTTTTCTTTCTGGGCTTTAGGATGGTCATAAATTAACAAAGAAGAGTATCCACTAGTTTGAGCAGGGGTGTCTGGAGTTTTTGACCCCCTTCCAATTTCTTCACTTTCTTTTTGACCATGGCTCAAAACCTGCATCCTTTCCTCTCAAGCAATGGGACTAGTTGCACATACCAGTCTCACAAGGAAGCCATGTGTTCACATAAATTGTTTTAAGATTCTCCAATAAAATCAGAGATATTAAGGTCAGAAGGGATCATTATAATAGTCTATTCTGACCTGCATAACATAGGGCAATATTCCACTCCATAATTCTTACAGGAATACATGAGTTATAGCACATATTTGAGAAATATACCCATTTAAGTAGAGAATTTGCTATATCCTTTGCTAATTGGTTTCAAGAGCTAAACATCCCTACCCTAATTTGTTTTTTAAGTATAATTTCCAATTTGGTAAGTCTTCCAGCTGGTAAATCTTGAAGGGGTTTGTCACAGTCATTAACATGAGTCACATGAACGCGTTGCCATCACATTAACTCACATATTTGTGGTGACCTGTTGGTTTTTTTCTTTTTTGCATCCTCATTCACGATTGCCAAGGTTGCATAAGCAAGTAGGGTGATCAAGCATGCAAATTGCTACTTAGACCATATGTTCATACAGTGCCCCAATTGATGACTAAGCAATTAAAATTTACTATTCCAGATTCTGTTCTGTACCAGGAGGCTACTAACCTTTATTTCTAATCCATTGGCTGAATGTGGCTGGTCTTGGCTTCCTCTAGTGGGTGAGCTTGGTGACTTTAAAAGCCTACTACTCACCGCTAAATGGGTTCTTTTTCTGATTAAGTACTAGAATTGTGCCTTTGGTACAGAAGATTGAGGATATGATGCCCACCAATGACCATATCATCTTTTTTGTTCATGTGCCCATGATTCATTACAGAGAGAAAGATGAGAAGTTTGCAATTAAGTGTTCATTAGCGTGTATCAAAAGATTTTTTGGCAAGATTTGCTCTTCCCCACTCTGTATCTAGGGGGGTATCAGGGCATAGTGTATGCAAGTGAATTCCTCTTGCATAGGAAATAGCATTTCAATTCCAATCTGCTAACTTTCACATAAGTATCACGTTGTGCATAACAAATCTCGCCACTGCAGAAAAAACACAAAGAAGAAGATCGGAAATGCAGAAATGTTCGTTGTTTCCCTTTCACCACAGTGCAGATAAAACAGTAGATTAAAAAGTGCTTTCTTTCCTAGTGGCATGGCTATGGTTGGGGAAGTTTAATCTGGTCACCCAGCGTTCAGGATCAGAGGCCCATACGGTCCAATGTCCTGTTTCTGATTGTGGTCATCATAAGATAGCAAGGAGAAAAAAACCATGCAGTAGACTATTATGGCATCACTGCTCAAGGGAACACTTTATCACTAAAGTGCATTAGGTCAGGGTCCCCTTACATGCTAAATTTTGGGATATAGCTCCTAAAATAGCTCTTCCAAACATAATTCAGCCTGTTCTGTTGTAAGTGGCAAGTCTTGTCCATGCAAAGTTGTAGTCCCTTTATTTTTTCATTTTTCTGAACGCAAAGAACCAAACTAAGAATGTTTTCTTCTCCCAGACTATTAACAACAATTCATCCCTGGCTGCATATGCCTGTACAAAGACTCAAGCTCTATAAGGTATGCATGTGCCCTTTTGGAGACCAAGACCAGGCACCATGACAGGAAAGTGGCCATGAGCAAATTTAGACTGAATTACCAGTATAAGCTGTTTAGGTGGGGTGTAGAGAACATGAATTTTTTGGCTTATAGGAATTTAGCATTAGGCAGAGCTGGACAGGATGTCTTCTGTCTCCCAAATGGCATTTGCAAAATAGCAATCTTGCCATTGTCACAGGGAGGCTGCAGCTACGCTCCTGGAAGTGTCACCTGTAAAATTACCCACATGACATTTACCTGTCTAAAAGTATTTGTCTGGGACCTGATGCTTCATCTTGCACTTGATTAAATTTCTTAGTTACCTGCCCTTCGGGGAGCCAGCTGTTGATCAGCTGTTGTGCAAGTTCCCATTTACTTCCTTTCTTTAACTCAGTACAATTGTTTCATTGGCCCATAACCTGAAAGTACAGAGATTAATTCCTTATTCTTTAAAAAAGTTCCAGTTACTGAAGCTCGTGCCTAATTTTAAGCATTCAAATAGCCCAGTGAGGGGAACTGTAAAACCTCAATCCATCTGTAAAACCGTCAGTAGGAAAACAGTAAAACCTCACCTATCCAGACCCCTTAGGAAAGCACTCACTAAAATGCCATTCAAGTAGCTGACTTTGCTCGGACAAATAGAAAAACTAGTAAGGCCAAGGTCAGGGTTAGCTCTCCCAGCAGAGCTTCGGATTGGTCAATTCCTAGCAGTGTCGGCCTGGCTGTTTTTCTGTACGTACTGTATTTGTGTTGTTGTGGTAAATAGCAAGGTGGCGTGATCGGTTTGCCATTCAAATAAGCAAAGTTCAGATGATGAAGTATGGGTTGTACTCATATGCTTCAGTTAGATAAATGCCTAAGTGCTTTCCTGAAAAGAAGAAAAGAAAACACAGGCATCAGCAGACAAAAAGTAATGTATTTGCCACACTATTTTGCTGGAACTAAAATATGGGAATTTCAAAAGTGTGTGGCATTGACCCAGTAGTTAGATCAGTGCTTTTGAAAATCTCATCTCTAAAAACAAAAACAGGTAGCTACTATCATAGCATCAGAGAGACGTCTTCCCAAAGGAGTGTTCATGACAGATTCTCCGGTATCTATATATATGGGTTTCCAACTCCTCCTTTGTTTAACCCCATCCTTTCCCTGCCTTAATACAAAGCAGCTATTTCACTCATTCATTTCCCAGGCTGCTTCCTCTAAGCCAAGCAGTGCTGTTTAAACTGAAACACTGATATGCAGGAGTCAATACTGGAATGAAATGGGTGACAAAAATGATCAAGGGCTTGGAAAGCAAGACATGCGAGGAGAGGCTGAAGGAGCTAAGCATGTTCTGCTTGTGGAAAAGGCACTGAAGAGGGGATATGGTAGCAGTCTTCAAATATCAGAAAGGCTGCCGTAAAGAAGTGGGAAAACTCCTTTTCTCTCTTGCTACAGAGTAGGATGCAGACCGATGACTTGAAGTTGCAGCAAAGTAGGTTAGAACAATGAGACGGTGGAATATACGCCAAGGAAAGTTGTGGACTCTCCATTGCTGGAGGTGTTCAAGAAGAGTTGGACAGGGATGATCTGGGAGTGGCTATGCCCATGCTCTATATGGGTATTTCCTAGGGCTGTGAGAAGCTTCAGTCCCTGATTCGATTCGGCGGAGATTCGGCCTGATTCAGTGGCCAAACCTCTGAATCCAAATTGAATCAGAGGACCCTTTAAACTCTCCGAATCGATTCGGAGAGATTTGGAAAGATTCAGATTCAGACATAGAGACAGCTTTAAATGTTTTTTCTACATACCGTTAGGCGCTGGAGCGCATGGAGTGTCGCACAGAAGCCAGTGTGCTCGGCAGCAGACCCAGAAGTGGACTTGAAGCATTTCCTGTCCACTTCCAGGTCCTCCAGGGAGCGCAGTGGCCCCCCACCCCCCACGTCCTGCCTGCCTCAGCGCCTGTTGCCACCTGGGTCTGGGGGGGCACCCGGGGTCCCCCCACAGTCAATTGCCAAGTTGGAGGGGGAACAGGGGGCCCCCCTAGCAGGCTCCCTGATGGACCCAGAAGTACTTCTGGTCCATTTCCAGGTTCGCTGCCAAGCATGTGGTGGCCCCTCCCTCCCCCCCACTCCTGTGGGACACTCCACACGCCCCAGCATGGCAGCAATCATGAACCATGCTGGTACCTCAAGGGATGTAGAAAAAACATTTAAAGCTGTGTCTATGTCTGAATCGCTGATTCTCTGAATCAGTATCAAATCTTCAGATTCAGATTCGGCCGAATCGAATCAGGGAGAGTGATCCAAGAATCACTGTCCCAATTTGGGCCAAATCTGAACTGAATAGGACCCGCTTCACACAACTCTAGTATTTCCCTTGCATCTAGGCTTTGTTGGTTGCAGCATGGGTCTGGAAGGGAATCTCTCAGCCCTTGCCCTCAACCTACTGCTACAGGTGTTAGGATCTTCTTAAGCCTTCCTCAGAGGCATTGGGTGTTGACTGCGGCAAAGGCTGGGGAATTTGACTCAAGTGTGCCAGTATCCTGACCCTATGGTCAGATTGGATGGACTGTGGTGGTTTTCACCTTCCTCGGTAGCAGGAGGTGTGTCCCTCTTCCTCAGATCTCTTGAGTATATATTACAAATCTTTATAGCAACAGGGCATTAGCCACTGTGGTCCCCATGCTTTACCTATGGCAGGTTCAGGTGCTGTCTTTTGTGGCATCAGAGTTGACTGTGTAGTTTTGCTAAGCAGCTGGACAATGGATTTGTATGGGATGGTTTGGATAAGGATGCTCCTGCCTCAGGCAGGGGATTGGAGTAGATGACTTTTGTTTAAGTCAGCAGGCCCAGATGAGCTTCATCCAAGGGTACTGAAGGAATTGGCTGGTGTCGTAGCAGAACCACTGGCATGACTGTTTGGCACGTATCCAGTCCTCCCGGACCTGACCCGAGCACCGCAAGCAGTCATTGTGGTCCCTGTTTTCAAGAAGGTGAGGAAGAAGGATCCAAGTAATTATAGGCCCGCCAGTCTCACCTCCATCCTTGGAAAGGTCTTTGAAGATGACCACGAGTCGTCAGTGTGACAAATCACCAGCAAAGCTAACTGCACGTTATCGTGCATCAGCAGATGCATGACAAATAGGTCCAGGGAGGTGATACTTCCCCTCTATGCAGCATTGGTCAGACCGCAGTTGGAGGACTGTGTCCAGTTCTGGGCACCGCACTTCAAGAAGGATGTGGACAGCATGGAGAGGGTCCAGAGGAGGCCACTCGCATGGTCAGGGGCTTACAGGCCAAACCCTATGAGGAGAGACTGAGGGACCAGGATCTCTTCAGCCTCTGCAAGAGAAGGCTGAGAGATGATTTGGTGGCCACCTACAAATTCATCAGGGGGACACAGCAAGGGATCAGAGATGCTCTGTTCACCAGGGTGCCTCTTGGGGTAACAAGGAGCAGTGGTCACAAACTGACAGAGAGCAGATTTAGGCTGGATATCAGGAAAAACTTCTTCATGGTAAGGGTGGCCAGAATCTGGACTGGGCTGCCAAGGGAGGTGGTGCTCTCCCCTGCCTTGGGGGTCTTTAAGAGAAGGCTGGATAGGCGCCTGGCTGGGGTCATCTTTTGCAGCACTCTTTACTGCCTATGCAGGGGGTCGGACTCGATGATCTGTTGAGGTCCCTTCCAACCCTAGCAGCTATGAATCTATGTATCTATGACTGCTGAAGGTCCCTTCCAGCCTTCCTTTATGGTTCTATGGTTCAGTGGCAGTGCATACTTTAGCTGTGCATCAGGCAATGCAGTGCTTATCCTCCCAAGTGCATGCACGCTAGCCCAGAGCACGCGCACGTTCTCTGAACCTCATTGTTCGTAGCAGGCCAAGTGAAAAGGGTTGTGGGGAGGTGTCTGGAGACCAACATGGCACAATCAATTTTGGAGAAGTGGACATGTCAAAGCACACCTTGTTTGAGCTGTTGGGGCTGGCACTACTTTGTCAGAAAGCCAATGCATAAAAGAAGCAAAGAAACCATGCACACTGTTCCACTTCAAAGAGCAGGCTTAGCTAGAAACTGGATTATACCCAATAGATATCTAGGTGCTTGGTGAGCTCCCATAGTATTAACAACCATCATCTTTTTTTCTTTCTCTTGCTTGGTGCATTGTGACTTAACAACAAAAATATCCCTCCAAGCTATCCTTTTATCATTCAGACACAATTTAAAAAGTGTCCTTATCTAACCTGCAACACACCCTGGTTTTCTGGTTTCTTTATACATCCCAGGCATACTGTACATGCTGGGTCAGCCATGCGTGATGTACTTCCCTAATCATCTGCCCAGACCCCCTGCTCTCTCTCCAAAACAATGCTCAGTGTTGTCAAAACCACTCACTCCCTGCCCAGTGCATTCAGGCTCTCATTAATGTGAAAAGCAATGCTACCCAGGCAGAGGGGTTCAAATGTGCAGTGAGTCATCCACCCCAGATGTGGGCTTCCTTTCTATGCAAATGCACCTCCAATGGGGAAAAGGAGATAACACAGTGTAAATCTTTCCTCCTCCTCCTTGTGGAGCCTTTGCTATGCATTTCCAAGCCTGTCTAGGTCTGAATTTCCTTTTTCCTTCACAGTAAAATATGTATTTGCACCAGTTCCTTTTTTGCTCTTAAATTACTAATGCATGTTCTCAGCTCAGCGATATTTCTTGTCTGGAATATCCATAGTCCTGTTTAGCTGTTTGTGAAAGGTTTATGATCTCAGGGTGGAGCAGAGGTTTTTCTGCTGTCTTGTGACTGCCTGTGTGGGCTAAGGGTCCCAGCATGGGGCAGGGAGAGGAGGTCTAAATGGTACTTGGTCTTTAGGACAGTGGTTCTCAGCCTTTTTGGATTCAAGGTACCTCTGGATAGATTCGAGGGACGTCTCTTCCCCCAATATCCCATGCACCGTAGGGCAGTTCTGCTCCCCAATAAACCAAACTAGGTTCGTCAACCACCTATGTTCATCTGCCAACCAAAGAGTCTGTTCAACCTGGGGTGGGGGATCAGGGAGACAGTCTTCACTTGGGACTTTTTGCACAGGGTCCTAGGAACCTGAGTAGATGAGCGCAGAAGTTGTGGGAGAGGATCTTCTTTCCTCGGGGCTACAGGATGGGGAATATTAGCAGGAGAACAGGGTGACCAGAGGTTTCTTCCACCCTTGCACACCTTCCTCCTACCCTTGGATTCCTCCAGCCCCATAGTCCATCCCTCCTTTCCCCCAAATGCCCTCTCATTTCCCCGCTCTCATACTTTCCTGCTCCACTATAGCCCATATTCCAGTATCCATCTATGCTTGCTTCAGGCCTTCCCTTCTCATTGCACTTATAATCCTAACTTTCCCGTTTCTCCCACTCTGGATGCTCTTCTCCATCCCCCCACTCCTCCCAACTAAACAGTGCATTAGTCTGAACATGTCCAAGAGCTACATCCAGCCTCATTTAGCCATTTTCCAGATTTACTTGGCTTCCCTTAAGGAGAAAAGGAGCTCAGATCTCCCGGAAATAATAGCAGAGAAGAACCTAGATCATAGCAAGAGATGTTGACCTTTTCTTCACTATGGACAGAAAACCTGAAATACTGTGGGTTTCTGTTGGGGATGATGGATGTATTGTTTGTGACTGAAAGAGAGGGGAAATTGAGGGGAGGGTGATTGAGATCATTTCCAAAATGTGCATTTAATAGGCTGCCCAATCTTCATAGCAGTGGTCTTGAGATATTTTCAACTAAACAGTGGAATAAGAGTACAGTTGCTTTATTCTTTTCTGTGGCCTAAAAAAAACCCAACCCCAAACAGGATTCCTACTGTAACACAGACACGATGGTGCTCAAATTTGGGAGCAAAGGATATTTGCTTGCCCCTGCTGAGTGAAGAAGCCACAGGGAAAAAAATTCATCCAAGCAAGTGAGGGTCACATGATTTGTTTTATTGCCAGCTGAAATGTCCAACGGACTTTTTGTATCGGTTTGGTGTGGTCACGCTTTCTACATTGGTTTCTAAATCATCTCTAAGGAGATAGCAAATCTTTAATAGACTTTCTAATAAGTGGTTAATCAATTGCTATAGAGTCTAATGGGCTGCTTGCTGCCATCTATCACTCTTTCCGCTGATGTTCTTATAACTACCCAGGACTCATAACCAGGGATTTAAAAAAAAATACCCATTTTGGGGTTTTAAACAAATAACCCAAAATCCACATTTTTCCATGATCAAAATGAAACACCACTAGATAGATAGGATAGATAGTAGGGCTGTGCGAAGCTTCAGTCCCTGATTCAATTCAGTGGAGATTTGGCCCAATTTGGTGGCCGAATTTCCAAATCTGAATTGAATCAGAGAACCCTTTAATCTCTCCAAATCAGTTCAGAGAGATTTGGATAGATTCAGTGATTCAGACATAGATACAGCTTTAAATTTTTTTTTCTACATGCCTCTAGGTAGCAGGGGCTCTGAATGCTGTGATGCTGTGTCTGACTCACTATCAAATCTTCAGATTCAGATTCAGCCAAATTGAATCAGGGACAGTGATCCGAATCAATGGATTGAAGCACTGTCCCTGATTTTGGCCAAATCCAAATCAAATAGGGCCTGCTTCACACAGCCCTGATAGATAGATAGATAGATAGATAGTTTTACCCATTTTCAATTTAAACCATAAAAACGTGTGGCTCTGAGAATAATGGGCACCCACAGTTTACAAGTTTTGTTGAGGGAGGAATGGACTCGAGCACATTTTAAGATGCCTTGTGCTCCATTGGGGTCTAAAAGGTAAGATGCAACAGGTGAGTGAAGCAAATAGACAGGAGGACAATGTGACCAGTGGGATGCTTCAGCAGAGACCAGCTGTGTGCACATTTTGCAGCCACTCAAAAGCAGTAATCACATAAGTACTGCTTCTGCACAACAAAGGAGCAGGGCTTTTTGTGCTACATGTATGCATTTGATCTTTGGTTCCCCACTGTGCTCTAACTCAATATCCTCTCACAGGTGAAGTCTTTTTTGCAGCTGCGGTTGGAGAAAAAGTGTGTTTCGGGAACAAAGGAAAATAAAGTTCATTTTCTCCAGTGGTTTGGCTGCTATGAATTTTGCATAGGAGCTAAAAAGGGCAATCTTTCAACAGCCAAAAAACCCCACATAGGGGAGAAGCTAAAGTTTCTATTATTTCCATAAACTATTTCTTTCTGCTTGTTCAAGTAGTAGGAGCAATACAGCATGCAGGGTATCAGTAGGAGATTTCAAGCCTGGCCTCCCTCTGGATATTTCTCAAATACACTCTCCTACCCACACTGAGGACAGGCCCTGGTTGGATCACTGAACCTTCAGTCAACTCCCTTGATGGCTCCAAAGTGTCTGAAGCCCTCATTGTATCGCTTTCCATTGTATTGTTATTCCATGCAAGACTTTCCCCCTTCCCCTAAGCATCTCACAGTGCTTGATGCAGATACATTGCATTCAGCTACACAATACTGATATGGGGTTGTATGGATTTTTATACCTATTTTATAGAAAAGGAAACTAGGCACATAGGTGAAGTGATTTTACTTGTGGGTCTTACTTGTGGCTGCAAAACAGATTAGTGGTAGCATTGAGGACAGAATATAAACGTCCTAACTTCACTCTTCATTCATGAACGGTAATTGGTAGATTCACCATATACTATTGTTTCTTCTTCCTGACTGCCTGTCTGTTTGAATGGATACATTAGCATAACAATTCACCAGGCTTTTTCTTTCATGAACAGTATTGCAGACAAAAGACATAGAGATGTAAGTTTGAGGGGAAGTGAATCTGGTGGATTTGAACTGCATGCGGATCTCTGCTTTGCAAAATGGGTTTTCCCACTAGAATTTCCGATTTAGGACATAGCAGGTACATCTACACATGATATCAATGTGATGCAATAAACTCCAGGACACTTCCCACTGGAGTTTATTGCCCCTGGGCTCAGCATTTACACATGCGCCCTGGACCGCAGCATGTTGAGCTAGGGTGCACCAGTGCATGGGCGACTGGTGCCTCCTGAGTCTGGGGCCAGTGTCAGCATTGGCAGTGGGGGGGACCTAGCAAGCATCCACAGACACCACTGGCAGTGCAGGGATGGCCCTGTCAGGAGGGGCACATGCCCCCCCCATACCCCACCTACATATCGCCTATGCTACAGTGTGGAGCTAGCCGGCAGGCAGCCCCTGCACTGTAGCATCCCCATGCCAAGCCAGCTCCAGTCACTGTCTACACATGCATAGTGGTGGAGTCACTTTTCCATGGGATGGTACTTGTGTCCAGCAGTGCTATCCTACAGAGAAGTTAATAGTTCATTTACTCCGATCTAATAGGTGCACACATGTAGACAGTGACACTTGACTGCAGAGCTAATTGGTCAACCCCGCAGCAAAACACCTCCTGTAGATGCCCCCAGTGTGGTGCTTTCCCGCAGTGTCTTATCTCGAGGCAAATTGGCACAAAATCCTGAGGCGAGCTCTCTGGTCTTTGCTGAAAACAGGAAAAACCTGAAAGCATGAAAATTAAAGTAAAAAATAAGCAAACGTTCTCACATCTTGAAAATGTTGGCGTCAGTTTAAGTGAATACATTTCCCAGAGATCTTGACTGAAATGCCGCGGGGATAATCCTGTCCTAATACACACGTACCTACATGCGATCAGGAAATAGACCTATGACGCAGTTTGTTATTTATTGCCATTGGTAAAGAGGTCAAAGGCAGAACTGGAGATAAAGAATGAGGTGATTTCTCATGCTTGATTATGACTTTGGTGATGAAACAGGTGTGATTTGACATGAGAAGGCGACTTGAGTTCTACTTCCGAATGGAAAATCCCAGTGAGGAAGAATTTCCCTGGATGTAGCTAGGTCGGGTCCACACCAAGCTCCTCATGTGGTGTGCACCTCAACTGTTTATCGTGATGTAAAAACTGCAGTGCCCAGTTATTAGGGCTGTGCAAAGCTTCAGTCCCTGATTCTAGATGTGACCTCCAGAGGTCCAAGCCTAATTCTCTATGATTCTATGATAGCTACTACCCACTTTTTGGAGCCATGTGCATTGTCTGGGATCCTGTGTTCAGGATCCTATCAGGAATTAAGTTCCTCTGAACATTTGAGCTGCTTTTCCATTGCTATTTGTCCAAGAAATGTGTTTCCTGGTTTCCTTGGTCTCTTCCTTAAAGAAGGGAATGGGCCTTTTCTTCTGGATAGGGCTGTCCCTTCTTCCTGGAACATACATGTAATATGTGGAGTTAGAGGAGAAGCAGCCATTATCTCCGAGTTTCTTCTTTCTGGTTCCCGTGTTTTAAACCTGGTGGTGAAATTGTTGCAAAGCAGGGAAAATCCCATTTTGGGGGGTAAGTCAGATGAACGTTGAAAAATGAATACAATTAAAAAAAAACTCTCATGGAAGAAATTCAGGAGCTAAAAATAAAACATATCAGAGGTGTTTTAAATTACCATGATAAAAATAAACTAAAACGATAAAATGAGTTGACAAAGTGGATCTGTGGATGTGATTTAGCTAGCTTAATGATGATTTTCGTCACGTGGACACAGGAAAAGTGCAATGTGCACAAGAGCCCATTCCTGGGGAAGGCTTTTGTTCCCGCTTCCTCTCCAGAGGTCAAATTGCTTCACTCAGACAAACTGTGGGTTTTGAGTACTTGAAAATTCATCCATATATAAACCTTTTTTTTTTCCATTGGAAAAATAATTCTTCTGGAGACTCCTGAAGTTTCTTGCCCCAGGCTCCCTGCACAGCTTACTATTTATTCTCTCCTGTGTTCAGTACCCAGCACTGAGCATAACATTAGAGAGTAGGAAAGCAAGGCTTAGGACAAACATAAAAGAAAAGACGAATGGTGGTTCTCAGCAAAGAAAGCAGCTTGTGGAACAGCTTGCAGGGGGATCACTGACTCCCCACCAGTGTCAGACATATTTCAAATGCATCAATGTTTTCCTTTGCAGAGACATGGTATTAGAAAAGAAGGTGAAACAGCTACGAAGGTTTGTGTGGCTGTAGATAAAGCACTGAATTGCTCAAATGCTGTTACTCGGTCCTCTTCCTAACACACCCCCTTAGGCTGCCAGCTCAGTCCGTCTGTCCAGATGGTCTGAAACACTGGAATTCAGCTCTAGTCTCTTCGGGGACAAGGGATTAAATCTGACCACTGGCAGCTCACTCTGCGTATGCATATAGAAACTGTTTTAATAAAGGCAGTTTGGCCAGTCTTAAGCACTCAAACCTCAAGAGTCAGCCTCAGAAAGGATGAGATTGGCTTAAAATCATGACTTTTCCCGTTTAAAAAATAGAATTTTGGCATTTTTTTTACATTGAATATTTTGTTTTTAAATCGCAACTGCACTCGATCCACACTTCCCAACTTTCTCAAGACCCACAAGGGCTAGAAACGTAAGTTTTAAAAATGAAAAATGAGATTCTCATGTATCCACCTGCCTCCAGGAGGCAAGGCTTTTAAGAAAAACAATGATTAACATATGACCTTTAAAACAATTGTGTGACTAGGCAGCACTAGAAATGCATTTTATTGTTCCGCATCATTGACAGTGATTTTGTAGACAATCTGCCTCACCGTTCTGTTAACAGTAATGACAACCTCAGTAATTTGTGACAGCATCTGAAGGCCACAGATATCAGGATCCAATGAATAGATTTTAAAGCCAAAGGGAGCCACTATGATGATCTAGCCTGATCTCTGGCATAAAACGGGACACATAACTTCATTCCATAACTCTTACTTGAACCCAAAGAGTTGTAGTTGAATTCATAAAATCATAAAAAATGAGGGTTGGAAGGGACCTCAGGAGGTCACATCTAGTCCAACCCCTGCTCCAAGCAGGACCAGCCCCAACTACATCATCCCAGCCACGGCTTTGTCTAGCCAGGTCTTAAAAACCTCCAAGGATGGAGACCCCACCACCCCTCTGGGTGACCTGTGCCAGTGCTTTACTACCCTCCTAAGGAGACAATTCTTCCTAATCTCTAACCTCAACTTCCCTTGCTGCAACTGGAGCCCATTGCTCCTTGTTCTGTCATCTGCCCCCATTGAGAACAGTCCAGCTCCATCCTCTTTGCAGCCCCCCGCAGGAATGGGGGCTATCACATCCCCCTCAGTCTTCTCTTCTCCGCATTAAATAAGCCCAGTTCCCTCAGCCTCTCCTTAAAAACCATGTTCCCCAGCCCCCATTTCCATTGCCCTCTGCTGGATTCATTCCAGCTTTCCCACCTCCTTTCTGTAGTGGGGGCCCAAAACTGAGCACAGGACTCCAGATGTGGCCTCACCAGTGCTGAATAGAGGGAAAGACTTACTTCTCTTGGTCCACTGGCAATACTCGTACCACTGAAGTCCACTAGGCCACTAGTTTAACACTGTTATTTCATATTTAGCTTATTGTCCATGGTCACCCCAGGTCCGTTTCTGCAGAGCTGCTACCCAGCCTGCACTGGTTCCATCCTTTGCACTTGTCCTTGTTGAACCTTATGAGATTTCTTTTGGTTCAATCCTCCAATTTGTCTAGGTCACTCTGAATCCTAGGATGCACTCTATGCCATCTTGCAGGTTGTTGATGAAAATACTGAACAAAACCAAGGGGTTGGTCCTGGGACAAAACTGGTGCCAGGACCAACCCCTTGGGCACTCCACTTGACAATGGCTCCGACTACACATCAACCCATTGACTATTACTACCCCCTGAGCCCCACCATCCAGCCGGCTTTCTGTCTACCTTGCTGACTGTTACTAATCACCACCTTCTCTTCCAAGTGCTTAGAAATGGATTCCTTAAAGACCTGTTCCATGATTTTTCCAGGGATTGAGGTGAGGCTGACCAGTCTGTAGTTCCCCAACTCCTTCCCTTTCTTAAAGGTGGGCACTATATTTGCTCTTTTCTAGTCATCTAGGACCTCTCCCAATCACCATGAGTTTTCAAAGATGATGGTCAGCAGCTCCACACTCACATCAGCTAATTCCCTCAGCATCCTTGGCTACATCATATCTGGCCTCATCAACTTGTACACATCCAGCTTTTCAAAATAGTCCCTAACCTCTTCCTTTGCCCCTCTTGGCTGCTCCCCTCCTCCCCAAACCGTGCTGCCTGGTGCAGTAGCCTGGGAACTGACTTTGCCTGTGACAATTGAGGCAAAAAAAGGCACTGAGCACTTCAGTCTTTTCTACATCCTGTCACTAGGTTGCCTCCCCATTGAGCAAGGGACCCACACCTGCCCTTCCTCTTGTTGCTGACATACTTGCAGAAACCCTTCTCGTTCCCCTTCACATCCCTTGCTAGCTGCAACTCCAACCGTGTTTCAACCTTCCTGATTTCATCCCTGCATGCCTGAGCAATACTCTTATACTCATCCCTAGTTATTTGTCCGAGTGTCCACTTCTTGTAAGCTTTCTGATTCTTCTCTTTTTTTCTTCTTCTTTTTTTTGGCTGATTGAAGAGTTCCCTGCTAAGCCAAACTGGTCTTCTGCCACACTTGCTAGTCTTCCTGCACATGGCGATAGTTTGTTCCTGCACACTCAGTAAAGTTTCTTTAAAATACAGTCAGCTCTCCTGGACTCCTTCCCCCCTAGGACTGGCCTTCCAGGAGATCCTTCCTTGACTGAGTCAAAGTCTGCTTTTCTGAAGTCCAGGGTCCTTACTCTGCTGCTCTCATCCTGCCTTTCCTCAGGATCCTGAACTCAATCATCTCGTGGTCACTGCCACCCAAGTTGCCATCTACTAGTACATTCCCCACCAATTCTTCTCTATTTGTGAGTCGTAGGTCAAGAAGAGCATGGCCCCTAGCTGTCTTCTCCAATACTTGTACCCAAAAGTTGTCCCCAACACTCTCCAAAAACTTCCTGGATTACCTGTGCTCTCCTAGCAGATGTCAAGGCAGTTAAAGTGCCCCATGAGAACCAGGGCCTGTGATTGGGGAAATGTCCAGTAGCTGATTGAAGAAAGCCTCGTCCACCACTTCCTTCTGGTCCGGTGGTCTATAGCTGACCCCCACCACATCACCCTTGTTGCTCTCCCCTCTGACCCTAACCCAGAGACTCTCAATAGGCCTCTCTCCAGCTTCATACTGGAGCCCTGAGCAATCATACGGATATTTTACATAAATGACAGCTCCTCCTCCTCTTCTTCCCAGCCTGTCTTTTCTAAACAGTTCAATCTTCTCTCTCGAATATTATTCATGTTAATACCTTAAATCAAACCTTTGAGACTTCAATTTTCTTTTGGTATTTTTAGAAGAAAATCACATGGCACACAAGGATGGATGGATGGGGTGGATGGATGGATGGATGGGTAGGTGGGTGGATGACCTTACTCTTATTCTTCAAGGAGGGCAAGAAAATAAAATGGTACTTTTGATAAGAAAAGCAACCACTAAGTATTTGTGTCAATACCCTGTCGCACATATAGTGTGATATAGCATATTCCTAAAATTGTACCTGTGAAAAAATCTCTCGGCGTCTTCCTCGCAGGAAGAGTATGGGATGTCTGACAAGCTGTGAAACTGAAGGTAATGTTTGCTTTCATTAGTGTTTATTTCACATTACGCTTTGTTTCACATTATGTTTTATTTGCTGCACAACTTGTTAACATAAAATGACAGGGACAATGTTGCTGGGTTTGTTTTTCCCTTATAATGTTTTAATTTTTTTTTTTTCAGCACGGGTTTCATAGTAACTTTCAAAAGCAATCAAAAGAAATGCAAGATGCTGGTTCTGCATTATTCAGAGTGTCCCTCCAAATCTTAAGGTAACTCCATCAATGATGTGTATTTTACTTGATTTTAACGTATTAATCTAACATGCATAAAGCAGCCACGCCAATAAAATCTGTCTTTTAAGCTGAATTACCAGCTTTCTTGCAGCAATGGTAAATAACCAGTTTCTTCCCACACTGGATAAGGGTTTTGTTTCCTTACTCCTCTTACCATGAGGAAAAAAGACTACTACACCTACAGTAACATTTTTCTGTGCATCAACTTTCCAGCTTTACTTCTGCAGAATTCTGCAACTTATTTAAAGAAACAGGATATATATCCTCAGATTCCTTATCCAGGCAAGGTCTCTCAAATATCTACCCACCGATTCTGGAGAATTTTTTACCCCAAGGCAAGTCTAAGGAAAAGCCTAACAAGTGGGATTTATTGCAGTTGTTAAAATGGAGTCTGTATATTGCAGTGGACATGGATGTATTCTTAGTGGCTGATGCTTCAATAAACAGTACCAATTTTGCATAATGTGGAAACCTGTGAACAGAGCAAGAAGGGGAATTATTATTTCTCTTTTACTGCAGGGGGGAAAAATCAGTGAAACAAAAATATCTTTATAAAAAGAAATTGAGTTATTTTGCTGAAAAAAAATACAAATTTTTGGTTTTCATTTAAAACCCAAACAAATTTCAACAACATTTCCTATGGAAATTTCTATTTAAGAAATACTGCACATCAGCATACTCTGCCATTTTTATTGATATTTCTTTGTTGCCAGACTTCTCGTTCTATAAGGTCCCGTAATACATTAATTATTGTAGAATAACTGTTGACTACAAATTGTGGTATGATGACAGGACACTTTCATTTGTCACTACAGCTTCAGAAGTGGGAGTTTGAGCTCACCTCTAGATCTGTTTCACAGGCTACCCCCATCAATACAGCCATAAATGGATACCTGGTTATTTGGGCTGGATGGATCTTTTCGCCTTTGACCAACCATACTGGAGCTAGTCCTATAATATTATGTGTGGACATTCGCGTTCCAGGAAAGAGTATCTATGCAGGCGGTATTTGGGAATAGCTGTTCTGCTTTAAATTCACACCCTCCGCTACTATGACTGACAAAGCGTGCTCTCTCTTAAGCCTGGATGTTGGTGTTGGCTCTCTTTTTTCCCATCAGCATCTGTTGATATGCCATTTTCAAGCCTTCAGAAGGGGAAATACAGTTTTCATCATTAAAAAAGGGAACAAGGAGGATCAGATAGTTAAAGATGATCAGTCTAACCTTCATGCCTGGAAAGGTCCTGGAGCATATAATTAAACAACCCATTTGTAAATGCCTGTGGGACAGCTAGGTGATAATAACAGCCAAAATAAATTTGTCAAAAGCCAGTCATGCCTAATGAGCCTGAATCCCTTCTAGGACAAGCTGATGGGCGTTGTGTATGAAGAAGGAGAGGTGGATGTGACATACCTTGGCTTTAATAAGACTTTAGATACTGTCTCCCATGACATTCTCATAAATAAGCCACAGAAGTATGGTCTAGACCAATTTAAATCAGATGGGTGCAGAACTGATTGGATAGGCACACTCAAGAAAATAGACATCAAAGACTTAGGACCAAACTCTGGGGAACCCAATTTGATATCTCCTCTCAGTTTGACCTTATATCCAGTTCTGTCCAATACCTGAAGTAATGACTCAGGGAGTTTACACTTAGTAAATCTGTGGCTAACACTAAGCTGGATGGGGTGGCAGATACCTTAGAGGACAAGCCTAGGATTCAACATAGCCTAGATGCATTTTTAAAAAATCATTTTATGTCCACCGGATTAAATTTAATAATACATGCAAATTTTTGCACTTAGAAAGGAGCAGTCACATGCACAAATAGAAACTAGGGAATAACTCCGTAGGCTGCAGTACTGCAGAAAGGATTATAACGGGCTGCCAGCTGAAAGTGAGCAAACAATGTAATATCATTGAAAAAAGAAAAAGCTAATAGCATCTTGAGATGTATTACTAGGAGTGACATATGCAGTCCATGGGAAGTGGTTCTTCCACATTTCTGAGCACTAGCGAGGCCTCACCTGGAGCATGGTGTTGGGTTTTGGACATCGTGCTTCGCAGACAAATTGGAAAGACTCAAAAGAAGAGCCACAAAAATGAACCTACTTCATATAAGGACAGGCTGGGATGATTTAAGTTAGAGAAGAGAAGACTGAGGAGGTCTTTAATACCAGTCTTCAATTAGAAAAAGGACTATTACAAAGAGGATTGTGCTCTGTATCTATAGGGTACGGACAAGAAGTAACAGGCTGAAATTGCAACGAGGGAGATTTAGGCTAGATATTAAGAAGAATGTGGAACTCTGATGGTGGCTAAGCAATGGAAAAGATAACTTAAAGAGGCTGTGGAAACTCCATCATTGCAAATTTCTAAGTATAAGTTAGACACGTGATGGTTCAGACAGTATTGATTCTGCCTTGAGCAGGGGGGATGGCCTACATGCCTTCCTCAGGGACCTTCTAGCCATATTTCCTTTAATGCTATGATGAAATAAAAATAAAACGGACTTTTAAGAGTCCAAAAAAAAAAAGTTTGGAGAACATCTTAAAAACTGCCTTTATATTGGTCAAAACAGGTTGCAGGGTCATGTCATTGATGGTGGCTATTGTAATGCTCTAATATTCCGAAATTCTTGGATACGCAGAGTCTGCTTGTATCTCCTTCACTGGGATTACTTACAGAGCTGCCGCTACAGCTCATCCCAAGTGCTGTGTTATGTTCTTCCATGTGCAAAAAAGATAACCAGCAGCTATCGCCATTTTTAATTAAGGGAAACCACAAAGCAGGAAAGAAGAAAGCTGTGAGAAAGCATGGCCTGTTTCTCTCTTCTGTAACAGGCCCTGCCATACAAAATATTGGTTGCACCTATGGACAAGGAGACACCTGAAAACCGGTAAGGTGCAGTAGGTAGGGAATGATGCATGAAGAGTTAGAGAGAGACATACATAGGTGGTGGAAGGGGGGCACGAATGGAGCTTAGCCACTTTCCCCTCCCGCAGCTGCGGGGCAGTAGTAGGGCCACAGGGCATCCTAGCCAAGGGCTTCTGGTACATCAGGGATGGGGAGGGAGTGGTGCTGGGGCTGGGGGGAAGGTGCTGCACAGCCAGTCTGGCTGAACCACGAGTGGTTCATCCGGGGGCACAGGTCCTGCACCCTAGGAGGGAAGGGGAGCATGTGCAGGCTGCCACTGCGGGCTGGGGCTGTGCCGGGCTCTTCCCAGAGGTGGGGCCAGGCTGGGAAGAGGCCAGTGCAGCCTCCACCCCAGCCCGCAGTGGCACCCTGCCCTGCCCTGTGCAGATATGGGGGCACATGCCCCCCCATGCACTCCCAGGACACATGCAGCGGTGGTAGCCACCAACCCCTCCCTCCTGATCCCTACCCGGTCCCAGGCCCACTCCCATGGCTCTTTCCCATCTCCCTGCCCCTTCCCATGTGCATGTGTGCTCAGCCTCACTCCCAAACAAAATGTCTCCCCCACCTATGGAGACATTAACTACATTGTGTTGGTATGAAAATACTGGACTCACCTAGGGAAGAGTGGGAGGGGCAAGATTATGTCTTTTCTTGGCAGCAGTGGTGGCCTTACGGTTGTTGGGGCTGTGGGCAAGCAAGTCATATGGAGCCGCTTCAAGGCTTAATTTTGGTGACCTGTAAGCAAATTGGGCATTTTTCAAATGGGCATTTTGGAATTAGATAAATAGTCAAGTGTTAACATGCAAATAAAGCCATTTAGGGGGTAAAAACTTCACCCCCTAAAATATTTTGTTGCAAAATTTTGGGGCTCTCTAAAGCGTGGAGCCCTAGGCGATTGCCGAGTTTGCCCTCTCGTAAGGCTGCTACTGTTGGCAGGTTGTGGCAGGAATCAACGCCAGAAAACTCAACCATTTATGTGCTCCACTGCAGAAGTCCCAGTGAGAACACAAGAAGTGACATGAAGACCAGTTACACAGCTGTTAGCTGAGGTTAACATAAGGGGGAACAGGAAAGACAGCCCCCCTCAAAGCAGTGGCATGCCTCATCCTGGCAAAACAGCAGTACCCCACAGATCTGTGCTACTGAGGGCCCCTTCTACTTTTTAATCTAACTAGCATTAATATAGTTTCTACCCTCAGATAAGATGCCTGAAGAAGGGTACTTGTGCTCGAAAGCTTGCAAAGAACTTTGTTCCAACTAATTAGTTGGTCTAATAAAAGATACCGCATCTGCCCGAAGACCCTTGCCTGCCTATGTCCTTGGACCAATACAGCTACAACCAAAACCCCCTCAGGTAAGATGAGCAGCCATCTAAAACATACAAATGACACTAGTCATTGGCTCAGTACCATCCACTGCACTATTAAAGGCACTACTTAAGCTAATGACAGCTCACCTGCTATTTCCAGTGTGGGACCAGCCCAGTTCCATGAGGTTACTAGGAGTTGGTGCTCAGCTATCCACACCTCGTTAAAGCTCATCACAGACCTACTCAGTTTCAGGATGGCTAATGGCATTGCACTAACATCAGCTGAGATGAGTTAGAAGGATTACCTCCTTCCCCCCTGCACGCCAGGCTCTTTTCAGATTGCCAGATGAGCCTGCTACAGGTGGTTTGGCATGTCTGTGTGATAACCTAGGGTTATCTTAAGGTTAGTTTTTCCCTCCCCCCCACCCCTTCCTGTGCCCTAAATAAGATTCAGGCCCAGGAATCGAATTTCTCATGGATTGTAGCATCCTCCACAGCCAACATCTCAACCAGATTATCTGGCTGTGGCCATCCTATTCATTTGTTAACATAGTCTAAGTGTATCATTCAGGTTTTACATTATTTTCTTTGATTTCATTAGGACCGCAGCCAACTCTTCCTTTTGTTTCCAGAAAAAGAAGCTTCACCTAAGAGGTGCCCCAGGGTCACCCAAAAATATTTAATTTCCCCTACTGAATACCCCATTAATTGTGATAACTGTTCCTGAGAGTGAGCGAATATATACATAGCAACACATTTGTTTGCTTAATTTCTAATAACATTTTCCGCTATGATTTTATTTTGTTAATCTCTTTTTACATTTAATTTGGCTTCTGACCAATTGAAATGATGCCCTATTTACGCTTTTCAGCAAATGGCTTTGGCTTTGAATTCTTAACATTTCATTCATGGTTATTTGTTCTTGCGTTTAGTACACATCCAGCCTGTCTGCTGTGTAATTTCCTAATGAGAGTATTATACATGCCTGGAGGCTCATTAAATGTTGAGCTCTCTTTTTTTTTTTTAAATCCAAATATGAGCCACTCTTTTAATATTTAATTTTTCATGCATCTGAATCAACGAGTTACCCAAGCACGTTATGGCTGATGTATTGAGGAGAATATTTCCTCTGCATTACAGTCTAAAGGAGCTTGTAAGTGCGTGCATGCATGCATGCGTGCGTATGTATTAGGCCTATGCGAAGCCGCTAGTATTCACTTTGGATTTGGATTCGTCCGATATGGGGGACAGTGATTCGAGTCACCGAATTGAATTACTATCCTGAATCGCTTTGGCCAAATCTCCAAATCAGGCAGGCCCATCCCCTGCCCGCTCTCCCAGCCCCGGCAAGGGCTGCTCTGCCTGCCCCAGCTCCCGGCACCTGGGGGAAAAAAGCCCAAACTCAGCAGGTGCTGCTAGGCAGGGGGCAATCCCCACTGCCCCACACTCCTCTGCCACAAGCCACCCTCCTCCTCCCCCCACTGTCCCAGCCCCCCCATGGCTGCCCCGCCCGACCCAGCTCTGGCCCTTTAAGGAAAAAACCCCCCTGGACTCACTAGGTGCTACCAGACAGGGGGGAGATCCCCGCTGCCCTGCGCTGTGGGGGCGCTCTTCCATGCACCCCCTGAAGCCCCGAGGCTGCTGCAGGAACCAGTAAGTTCGGGGGGGGTTGGTATTTTTTTTCTTAAAGGGCCAGAGCTGGGGTGGACAGGGCACCCATGGGTGGGCTGGGGCAGTGGGAGGGGATCAGGGAGGGTCATGCAGAGCCCTCCATGCAGTGGCGAGCTGGGTTGGGCACAGCAGCTTTGGGGAGAGG
>NW_017728951.1:22575239-22597334 GCF_001723895.1 Crocodylus porosus
GGGGCGGTGGGGGGCAGCGGGGATCACCCCTGCCTCCCCCCTGCCAACAGTACCGGGTGAGTCAGGGCTTTTTTTTAAAGCACTGGGAGCTGGGACAGTGGGGCACCCATGGTGGGGCTGGGGGAGCAGGAAGGAATTGGGGGTCTGGGGGAGCAGGCAGGGGATGGGGCCTGGCAGGGGTTCCCCCATGATCCCCTCCCCCGCCCCTTACTTACGAACCCCGAGTCCGGCTCCATGTCCCTGCTGCAGCAGGCGCACACTGCCCAAATCGACAAAGCTCTCTGAATCTTTTCCAAACTGATTTGGAGAGCTTTTTATTGGTCGCCTGATTCAAGTTGGATTTGGAGATTCGGTCGCTGAACTGGGCCGCATGTCCTCCAAATCGAATCAGCACCCGGAGCTTCGCACGGCCCTAGTGCGTGTGCGTGTGCGTGTGTACAGAGGTACTCTCCACTGTCAGTAACTTTAAAAACAGGAATGGCATTGGCATGGATATACCTTTCCCCACACCCTTTCCCAGCAGCATCCTCCCTATGCAATGGTGTCCTCTCCTTCCTTCCCTCTTCCCCTCCTCTTTGCATTTTCCTGGCCTTATTTGTTTGTGTTTAATACCCCGGATCCCTGCAAGACCAGCATAGTGCTGACAAAGTAGGCCTAGCCTACAAAAGCTCATGCAGTCAACATGGTAAAAACTTGGGAATGGAACAGAAAAGAACTACAGAAATTATTTGAGAGCTCAGGAATAAAGACCTTAAAGTGAGGGATTTAAGCAGCTCGATCAGATGAGTTGATCAAAAAGCAGATCGAGCAGTGAGTATGAATTTCACAGGGGGAAAAAGAAAACAGGGACTAAAAAAGCCCCTTAATCTAGTGGGGAAAGGCATAACAAAAACTAATTGCTGGAAAATTAAAGTCAGATAAATTGAAATGAGAAGTAAGACATACATTTGTAACAGTGAGGGTAATTCATCATTAGAACAAACTACCAAGGGACATAATGGATCCTCTTTCTTTTGATGCCTTTGAACCAAGGCCCAGCGCCGTTCTGGTAAATATACTTTACTCATATGTAAATACCAGACTTAATAGAAAGGTAAGGGGGAGGAATTCAATGGCCTGGTTTATACAGGAAGACAGACAAGATGATTTAATAGTTCCTCCAGGCCTTAAAAAATGTATGAATTTGGTATGAATCTTTGAATCTTGCCTAAACCGCTACTCCCAACAATGCTAGCTGGCTCTTCCAGCCTAATTCCCTTGGGTTTTATGCGTGCATGTTATGTCTTCAGCCACAAGGCATACACATATAGTAATCTAATCCGTGGTTTCCCCGGTCGGAAAGTTCTGATCATAAAGACCACAAAAACGATTTCCAAAAAGTTTTTTAATTGTTTCTATTTCACGGAGTCCTACGTGGACCCATTTTCCACTTATCTATTTATTTGTGTGTTTATTTGCAAATTGTTCTGAGATGTATTTTACTTCTTTAGGCAAACATTTAGAAAAATGATTCTCAAAATCATTTCTTGAAAAGTGTCTTGTATTTCTAATTCCAGTTTCAAGGTCAAAGAAAATAATCTTAGAATTTGAAAAAATGACCTAAAGCCACTTGAGAAGCATATGGGTAAAATGTATCACAGAAAAATGGAAAATGAGTTGCAGGAAAATACTGCAAATTCTCTTGATGTTTTTTTTCCCCTTTTCTGTGTGTCTCTTTTCCCAGGGGAGTGAAAAGTTGAATTTACTTGTTGAAGTGCAAATAAGTCAATGATTTTGTTTTTATGTCATATGAGTGGTGGGGGGGGTCTTCAATTCCCTCCTGCAGTTGGATCCTGTTGTGCTTGAACGACTTCTTATATATCTAAAAAACGGCCGTGCCCCTTTGCAAGTCTTCTCACCACATTCTTTCACCATCTCTCATAAATTTTCTTTCTCTCCCCTGAAATCTCCTCAGTTTATCTATCTTTCTTAACATGCAGGGTCCCAAACTCGACAGTCCTTCATGGGAAGCTTCACTGGTGCCAGGTAGGGGGAATACTGAGCTCCACTGTCCTATCTACAGCTCCCTGTTTAACATATCCCACACCAGCATTTGCCATTTTGCAATGTAGCACGGCGTCGTTTTTGTGCATCTTGTATTTGTGCATTTGATTTTACCTTCTCCCACATAAGACCTTGCATTCCTCTAAGCTGAATCTCATCCTGTTGATTCCAGACCTTTTTTTCCTATTGATCAAGATCTGTCCTGGGGAATGGGGTGGCAAGTTTGAGGCCACGGCAGATGCGCTCATGGTGCAGCCTGTCAGATTCCAATGAATCTGCAAATTCTACTAAATACCTTGTCACAAGGGCATGAAAAAGGAAGAAATGTCAGTGCTGAGGGCAGAAAGATCTGCAGCCTCTATAAAGGCATCAGTAACGTGCCTCCCATTACCGAAGTCAGGCTGTGTGTCTGTTTGCCTTGTACACGACATACAAACTGAGCAGCAAAGAACCTTAAAGGAAAAGCCTTTGAAGTTTGTTTTCTACCAATGGGGACATTGTACCATCTTTAATTCTTCCTGAGCCTGAGGAAGGGCATGTGTGCCCATATGCTTGTAGAAAAAAGAATTGGGTTTTTTTGTGATTATTTTTTTAGTTGGTCTAATAAAAGGTATCGTCTCTGAACCAGGAGTTGTATTTGCATTTCAGCTCCTTTTGCATGTCAAAGCCTTTCGAAAGCATTTAACAAATATGCAGTGTGATAAAAATGCATTAAACAAAGATCTACAGGCTGGACATCTGTTTTGACTTGTCTGGCTGAGATGCATGCCCCATGACAAGCCTATACTTAATGCTTGGACGTAGTCTCTGGCCTCCTGATACTCATGCCCATCTGCTTGGAGGGCATGGTGCCTGCTTGCGACTTGCTCAGATGCTTGGCATTGCTCTTGGGCAGAGACGTTTGTATAGGCAGCCTCCACAACCCTGCTAAGTTGCATCTGTTCTAGCGGATGTCCCACCTCTGTGTGTGTTGGTGGTGCCAAACTCAGCTGCCACATGTCTATTATTTACATTTGCAGCTGCTTAAATTTATGTGCCAAGGATAACCCACAATAATCAAGGAGCATTGAATGGCAGGATGGGCATGGGCGACTGTGGCTTGCTCAGACTGGGCTGCCAAGGTCATGACTGGAATAACTGGGAATGCAACTTTCAATATGAACATCCATTTCTCATGCAGATAAAAACTCAAAAAAAGCAGGTTCGGTGCCAAAAGAAGCAGCAAATGAACTGCAGAGCTGGGGAAAGCATTGTGCCACCGAGCTGCTTATGAGCTGGGTGCCAAATCAAAGGACGACACATTCAGCAAAGGTCACAGGGGCACTTCACGTCCAAGTGACACCTCCAACCATAGGTTAAAGCAGGTTTACTCAGAGTCTGTGCTCACAGGGAACAGCCACCCTTGAATGATTTGGTTTGCAGTGTTGGTTTCCACCTGCAGTGCAAGGCATTGGCTCAGGACATTCCTAAATGGTTTGGGACCTGCTTGATTGCCATCCCCCGGATAAAACTGGGATGAAACCTGTGGCATGTCATAGGGCAGTGGGGGGGCAATCCTTTTGGCAGATGAGCCACAAATTAGCCCCACGCCCTTCCCACTCTGGTGTCTGATCTGCTGCTCTGCTTTCTGCCCAGCTTTGCTTTTTGCTTCCTGCCCAATCTGCTTGCTCTCTTTTTTGCTTCCTCCCCAGTCTACTGCATGCCGCGCGGAGGCTGCCCCATCACTCATGGCATACCTGCCTGTAGCAAGCTGGCTGGCAAAGGCTTGCCGCAGACTGTATGCTGCAAGCTGAAGGAGTCTGCAGGCTTGTGGGGACCACAGCCAGCTGCAAGCAGTCAGGAGTGATTGTAGGCTGCCTAGGAGAACTGGACCAGCTGCAGAGGATGATTAGCTGGCCACAGGAAGTTAAAGGCTCCTTGGGAGAGGAGCCAAAGTGTGGAGATGAGGCGAGGCATACTATACTATACTATACTATACTATACTATACTGAGCCAAGGACTCTCCCAAAGTCTGGAAAAAGACCCAGGACTGCAAGGTTGAAGGCAGCAGCACCACAAGATCAGGAAAGGGAGCTCAGAGGAGAGGGAAAGAAAATTGCACTGCAATGCTGAGGGAGCAGCATGAATCTGGCACCATCCTTTTGGGGTCTGGGGAGAGACCTCAGGATTATAAGTGTCCCTGTATGGACTGTGTTTATGGGTGTGTTTTGAGGATTGGCTTAGGTTGATTCCTGTACAGCAAAGATGCCTGGGGATAAATGTGCAGTTTGAGAGACTGAAGTCGACTGGTTGAGACTTAAGTTGACTGGTTGCTCTCCCCTGTTGTCGGTATTGGCTGTGTTTTGGATATTGTTCCTAGCAGCTGTGTGTGAGGGTGTAAAGTGGTAATTTTGGGGTTTCCTTTGAGAAACAAGTGCCTGTATGTGCAGGGAACTGGCCTGTGTGGCTCCGAAGGCCCCTTCCAGTACTTTGTTCCTAATATTATTTATTTGTATCACAATGGGAACAAGGAAAATCCATTATGCCCCAACGGTGGTGTTCCTATGCCCTGAAGATTGAATAGCTGGTAATCTTTGATTGGGAAAAAAACAGCTGTCTTGATTTAATTATCCAGTGTGGATAATCCCAAATGAGACAAATCAATTAAAAAGCAGGTAGAGAGTGAAAAGGATGCTGGGTGCAGAGACAGACTGGCGTCTAGAGACAGCCACATTCGTTTTCACTGAGAACAGCTCCTTGACATGGCTGTGGGCCTCCTCCAGAAGATAAAGCACACTTTCCAATGCTTGCACCGATGCTACAGCCCCTGAGGTGAGTCTCCTGTTCTAAGCCATATACAGGTGACCAAAAAGAGAAGAGGCAAGGATCACAAAGTAACCCACAAAGCATATTTTGCCCCCACCATACTGGATATCCTGGCTTATTTCCTTCTCTCTTCTTTCATCAGAGGTGTCCCTATGGAGCCCTCCTGTTGATTTCCACCAGGGTGAAATCAGCTTCCTCGTTTCTAATGGCAGAAGAGGTTTGGCCATGAAAGAAGTAATAGCTAGGGGAGAGAGGTTGTTTTCCTCCCTCTGCTCCATTTATCCAGATGGCCTTACTTAAATTACTCTCCAACTGAGCCTGGTGAGTCTATTAGACAGGCCTTATAGTCCATGCACCTGATCCGCGCATGAAGGGAAGGTCTCGGGAATGCACTTGGCAGGCAACAGTATGGCAGAGGTCTGCTGTTCCTGCCCCACAACAGCATTTTGCCTGTGTTAATGCTTCACCTTACAGCAAAAGGTGGTCACAGTGAACCAGTCAAAAGCAAATTAGCTATATTAGACTTGAAAGCCACTGGTCCCACTTCCATGGTGGAAAGACTGGTCTCCCATACCACTGCTTGGAGGAAGTTTTCTTTTTCTTTTTGTGCGTGTTTCTTTTCTGCTTGTTAGCCAAGCATCTCTGTTACGATCTGGACGGTTGCAGTACCACCTAAAGTTATCACATTGGGATCCTAGTATCCTGGGAACTTTACAGAGTAACTGGCTGTGCCCCAAAGAGCCGATGGTTTCAGCTGGCAAGACAGCAAAGATTTAGATGGCAAATCAAGGCAGTGTGAGGTGTAGTGACTTGCCCAGGATCGTGCAAAATATCAGTGGCAGAGCTCAGTGGAGAACCTTGGTTTCCCTAACCCATCACGCTTTGTCCATGCAGACAATTGCCCCTCCACGTTTAGGCTTCTTTTTCTTGGGAAGTCACACTGCTGATTTCTGGAGGAGGGATATTATGGGTCTCAATGAGTGAGAGCTGAAGTTAAGGCAAATGGGGTCTATGTGTGTGCATTCCCAAGATAGAGGAATGGGCCTTGTTGAAACTTATTTCCACCACTGCCACCGTGGGGAGATCTCTTTTAACTGGATTGCTAACTCCTTGAGTTTATGGCTTCAAAGACCTAAGGTTTTAGTTCTAGTTGTGGCATGCTATATATATGTATAAATGATCAAATCATGCGTATCTCTTGCCTATAGTGGGCTGAGCCATATTCTCAAGAGTCATTGAAACAATGGTGAATCAGATCTCTAAGAAATGAGGCCCTAATTACAACCCAAAGGGAAAGGCGATGTAGAAAGAAATGGAGAAGCCCATATGGTATAAATGGTATGTGCAATGTATGCCTCATACTAGATTGTGACAGCAATAAAACCCAAGACTCGTTACCAAGCTCCAGAAACCCATGCACCCACCCCAATAGTCAGAAAATCAAATGAAGGCCATATATAAAGCTGTACGGGGCACTTCCAAGTCTCTGCTCCTCTCAGGCCCTTGCAAAAATAAATGCATTCAATTCTCTTACAGGGCAACGTGATGCCCAGCACAGTCTTGCCATTGTTCTTTGGCATTTTTATTGCCTCCGTGCATTCATCACCACTGACAATTTTTTAGAAGTTTGCTTAAGATAGAAATTATAGATCTGGAAGCAGCAGATAACGAGACTGAGCCATCTGGGGCCATTAATAATTAGATGTATGGGGGTAAGGCAAGAATTAGATTTGAAAGGAACAGTGTTGCAGAGAAATCTGTCCAATTTGGGAGTTTCAAACACCAGCATCATGCAAAGTGCATAAAGACCCTTCATTTTTCTACAGGCGAATGGCACAATAGCAGTTCGACTGGCAAATTTCCCTGTGATGATGGATGTTGCATAGCAGGCTCTCCCCAGGCACTCAGATTACAGCTCCATCACTGGGTTACTTAGTGTTGCATTTTTTTCCCTCTTTCTTTTCTTAATCTCCTACAGATTGCACTTTGCTCCTGGAGGAAAAAAGGAAATACACTGGATCCCATGAAAAACAAGCACGGAGAACTCAAACGCAGCCTCAGCAAAGAGACTATTGAGGTTGGCTGGTTTGCTTGTTTTTTTTTTTAAATGGAGGAAACTCGTTTCCATTAGAGATCCCAAAGAGAAGTTGAGAAAACAAGAGGAAATAATAGTAGCAGAAAATGCAATTAGGTGATATATTCCAAGCAATGGCAGACGCAATTTCAGTACGGCGCAGATTAAATTCTCTCATGGGGTCCATGCAGAAATGTCAGAGATTTAGCTGAGGACACAGCCACAAAAGTCCATTATAACACAGTGGGTGGCATAGAGTGTATCTGCTTTTTCACACTATTATTCCAAGGTTATGGTTGTCAGCTTTCAGGGGATGTGTGCATAGGTGAAGATCAGGGCTGAGCAAGTAATTGAGAACAGATAATTTCCTCCTTTGCAAAGTAGATTTGGCATATTGTCTGCCAAAGGAGGTGGCGGGGGGAAAGAAAAAAACAGCACAGTTTTCTTGGACTCATCCTTCTTTCAAAATGATCTCCCAATTGATTTCTATGAATAATGCATGGGTGGCAGATTGATCCCAAGCAGCTCCTGGCTAATATTGGCTGTTCAAAAACCGGAACTGTTTTGATCGAACATAGAGGTCACACTATATATTTCTGGTCCTTGATCGGAGAGCCATCGGATTTCTAGCAAGAATATGCGGGATCCTGAACTTCCCTTTCTAGGTATATTCTGTAGCATTTGTTTCACATTTGCTGTGTTGGTGACATTCCCTCCTAAAAACCTTTATTTGATGGAATGCAAGTGGGGGGGGGGGAAGAAATATAGCAAGAAAGAAGGGGTTTGTTAACAAGGCTGAGAGTCAAAGGGGGGCAGATACAATGGGAGCCACACTGCTCCTTTGTTGTGTGCTATCGGCTGAGCTGATGGGTCAGGAAATGTATGTCCAACTCTTCCAGAATCCTCCTCGGTGACCTTAGTCATGTGACTCAACCACCCTGGGAGTGTCTACATGTGCATATTTACTGTGCAGTAACCAAAAATTACTGCCCGGTATGGGCACATGTCTACACATGCACACCCATACTGTGCAGTAAATATGGCGACTTATGCTGACTTGGGAGTAAATTTGATAACTGCATGATGCAGGTATCAGATTTACAGCTGATAAGTTACTACGCAGTAGTAGATGCCTTACTGCACAGTAACACTGCATGTGTGGACTAACTTGGGACTAACTTTAGTCCCAAGTCAGTCCACATGCAGCGTTACTGCACTATAATGCCCGCATGTGTAGATGCTGACCTAAATCCCACTTACTGCACAGTAAATTTAATGTGATATAAATGCACATGTAGGCACACCCCCTGTGCCTCCATTTCCTCATCTGTGAAATGGGAGCAATGGCAAGAATGTCACAGCAACATTATTGTATGTGTATGGTACTTATTTTGTAGGTAACAAGAGATTTTGAAGGAAGGCAGCATTACCAGGAAACTGGATTTCCAGCGATGGGGGAAATTCTGGAATGAGGTGGGGGGGAAAAAGTAAAATTCTGCAATGGCTTGAAAAATTGACATTTCCTGGAAAATGGGAAGCCTAAACGTCTTTCTACCAGAAAAGTGTTTGGAAAATTCCCAGTCAGCTCTAGGTAAGACATAGGAGTTTATTAAACAGCCAAAGGAGGCCAATATCACATGCGGAGAGTCTGCTGTTTGGTTTCTACGTCAGCCTTTCACTACAGGTGTGGATCTCTGGTCCCTCACCCCTTTCAATCCCTCCCTGCTCCGCTTTTCCCAGGTCCGTGGATCATGCTCTGGAGATGGCCACAGTGAAGGGAGCAGGAAACCCGCACACAAAACATGATACAGCTGAAGCAAATCTGAATGTGTAGATTGATTTTTTTTTTTTTTTTTTGTGGTTGTCACCATCTGGCTCTGGAGTAGCTGGAGTCTCCTGAACTGCACTTTTCATAAGAAGTTTAGGCTCGGGGTTTACAGGCTGTCGCTGCTGCAATAAGCCACATGTCAGTGTGGCTTTGATCATCTGTTTGATTAAAGTGAGTTAAAAGCACAAGGGGGGCATCATCTAATCACTGCAGGATTCAGAGACAGAGAAGTTTTTGCTGCTCTGCCTCATAGTCACAGCCTTTAAAAAATAAAAGTCACATTGTCTCTTCCAATGTGGTTTAGTTGTCTTGCCACTATGGTTCAAGCAGCACAAGTTCATCTAGACACATGCCAGTGGATGCTCTCGGTTGATCCGGCAATCAGTGCACACCACGTAATTCAGGTGGGGAGTCCGAGGCAGCTAGATATGATGCTAGCCATATTACCTAGTGATGTGATGTTAGCTGAGAAACTGGTCTGCTAACATGCTAGCCCATTGAGTAGTTAGAGTTGGCTGGACTATTCCTCCCTAGTGCATGTCTAGCAGCTTGGTTTGGGAGAGGAGGTGGCCAGCTTCCTCATGGTTAGGTCAGGGATGGCTGCATTGTGTTCCCTTGATGATCATCTCCTGTGTGCTGCCAAGCCAAGTTTTGTGCTCCCTCTTTTTCCCATTGTTTCCCCCAAATTACACCCTGGACCTCACTCCTTCCACTCTATAACACAAAGGAGGAGGTCAAGCCCAAACCTGGCTTTGGCTCAATTATCATATTGGGGAAAAAATAGTGTTTGAAACCCAAGTCGGACACACAAAATAGTGTTTGAAACCCAAGTCGGACACAGACAGTGCAGGGGAAGTCGTGAGATGGACTGGAGGGGGGTTGAGGGGATGCCCAGAAGGGTGCATCAGAGAGGGGATGCCCAGGAGGGTGCATCAGAGAGGGGATGCCCAGAAGGGTGCATCAGAGAGGGGATGCCCAGGAGGGTGCATCACACAGGAATGCCAGGAAAACACCCAATAGGCCTCAGAAATGTGTACATGGAAAGATGCCAGGATGGTATTGAGTACAGTAGTTGGAGAGACAAAGGCTGAGTTTGAACCCCAATTTTGACTCCTTCCATATGCAAAGGCAGGCCCTGAACAATATATCCATTTGCATGCAGGGAGCTGGCCCTTTGCTTCGGTCTCACCCTCACCCTTAGTCTCTGAGGGCCTTGATTCTTCCCTTGTGTAAAATGGAGCTAATCATCTTCCCCTTGCCCCTAGAGGAGTGTGGCAAAACTTAATAACCGTCCAGTGCTTTGCAGGCAGAAGGTGCTTCAAATGACTCTTGTCTGGAAGCAGCTGGATTAGGATTAGGATGTCAGTGAAGATTTGATAGCAAGTGAGAAGGACCATTGCACTTCTGCGATAAGATCGTTTTCCTGCTCCTGGGTCCTTAGGGTGATTCAAACCATGAAAAGAAAAGGCCAAATTCATCCGTGTTATAATAGTTAACCCACATCCGTGTATTTTTTCTATAGCAGATATAACAGCGGGTGGAAATGAGAAAGTGCCACCGCCGAATGCTAAATGATGGTTGCTTAAAAATATGTCTAAGAACACAAAGCACTAATGATGTGTTGCAGGTCTCAAGCTGGCTATCCACATGCCAAGTGCCACTGAGTCAGAAACTGCATCTCCTCTGGGCTGGAAACAATACAAATAAACCAGCTGTAGGGAGAGCGAGGCTGGGAAGTGAGGGGTGTGACTCCCATGTCGGAGATCACAATGCGCTAATGAGAAAGCTAAACCCCACGCTTCCTGCCTCATTATTATATATTATTTCTCAGGATGAGCTAATGATGAAGGAAATTAAGGAACAAGGTGCATTAGGAGGAAGATCATTATCAAAATCAAACTTAGCTTGTTTAAAATCATGTGCAACAGCTAGACATGATTTTGCTCTTTGTTCCCAACTACAGCCTGCATGGATTTATTGACAGTTTGCTTTTGAATGTTGAAGCTATATTCAATTTGACTAGTGACAATGTATTATGATTGGATTGAATTGAATTTTCTTTTCCATTCAAAAATGATTAGATGCCTACTGTCGAACTGAATAATAAGCACCCGGCTATAAATGTTCTGCTCGCTGTTGTATTGCAGTCTGTGCCTTTGACATGACTGTATCTGGAAGATGCCCTAGAAGAATTAAATTGCACTGAACCAAATGGTCACTTGTATTCAGTTGTACCAAATCCTACATCAGTTTTATGATCCTAGAGGGAAATGTCTGTTTGGCTCCATAATAAGACTTCTTACAGAGTAGAAGGCTACCGCTCACAGTTGCAAAGTGAATTAAGATTCATTTGGGATGGGATCGACCCCAAACTGTGTATGACCCAGCCCGCAAAGTCAGAGATGAGCATTTTCAAATGCGGGTGCCCAAAATGAGTCATCCAGTTGGTATCAAGGTACCAATCCAAAGGTTACTGATACCATCAAGGGCTTGTCCATTGACTTCAGTGAGGTTTAGATCTGGTTCCTAATGAAGCGGCCTAGTGTTCAGCTCACGGTTTTTTGCATAGAAGCACTGCTCCTTGGTGGTAACAGTGAGGGACAAAAAGCTAGGGCTCTTGAGTTCATTTTAAAGCTCTTCTCTGGACTCGCATGAGATCAGGAATATCTTCTTAACTGTCGGTGCCTTCATTTCCCCAACTGTGAAATGGGCACAACAGTCTTTACAAGTATCTTTGTGCTGCTACAGGGAGTGCTAATGGGATTATGGGAAACCTTGAAATTCTCCCCAGAAGGGCACTGAGAGAATAGTATTGTTAATTTTGACTCTGCCTGCTGTCAAATTTCCTCTAAGCCAGCATGTAATCAATTGGAAGCAGAGCAATACAACAGCATTAAAATCAGAGATGTTTTAAAAGGAAATGAGGCTGTTCACTTTATTACTTTTGATTAACAGCAAATTATTCTCCTAGCATTTACCGTTCTCTTCATTTGTCTGCAAGCGATTATACACAAATAGCAGTTAAAAACATTGGGGTTTTTAATAATAGTTTTATTTGCGGTTGTAATTGCCTCCCTTGCTGCTCTGCTATCAGAGGCACCCAGTCTCTGCACACACACTTACACAAGCAGTCCCATCTCAACACACACGCGTGCAAAGACTCATTCGGCGTTGTGCATTGTCTTATTTGGAGCACACCTATGGGGCTTATTGAAAAAAGAAGCAAATGCATGTTGACTCGAGTATGATGAGGATTTGCTTCAGATACACAAAGTTTCCACTCAAAGGCAGAGCTCTTCCCTCTTTCGTTGGACACCGGAGGGATCCTTCATACAGCAGAGACCACACATCCTTTTGGCAACCACAGTGCCACCCAAAAAAGGATGCCACTGCCCACTGGCCAGATTGTGAAATCCTGACTCCATTCCAGAAGGATTAAAATTGATGGGCTGGTGGATACAATTTATTCAATGTTCTCCAATAGGAGTATTAGTGGTATACCCCAGTTGGGTTCAAGGTGCCTTTAGCTTTGGTGCTTACCCTCCAAACAGACCAGCTGTGGGTGGGAAACAATCCAGAAGTAGTAAAGTGACTTGCCCAAGTCATGTCCAGGGGCATCAATGTAAGGCAGGAGAGCAAAAAGAGACAAAGTCTCACGTAGGCCATGCCGGTGCATGGATTGGCGCATGCCCCACTGACATCCATTGGTCAGTGCGTACAGAAATCATACAGAGGCTGGTTAGCACCAGCCAAAATAGGCCTCACTAAAGCAGACCCTATGTGGCCTAGGCAGAAATATTGGGAAAGTTAGAAGGATTAGCCTCTATGCACCTCAGAAGACCAATGGGTAGAAAACAAGGGATACGATGGAGACCAAGCACCAAAACAGAGCTCATAATGTCTCGGTCAACAGATCTCCCTACCTGGTAAGAAGGTTGCAATGCCTGGTGAAAATCAGATGTTGTCTCAACATATTTAGTGCTTGGTGGAGCTAGGAGGCTCTAAACATAAGGTTGCTTCGATCAATGTGTACCAGGGGCCTGAGGACCCTTAATACTTTGCACTGCAGTAGGGGCCATATTTAACGACTGGCGTCGTACCCCGATGTGCGATGCTGATGTTTGGCTGCTTCGTAATGAAGCCTCTTTCAGGCTTGTTGTTCATAAGAGCTGTGGTCTCTTTATGGCTATGAACAAGATTGCTAGAAGTAGTGGCGGCATCGTATCAACGAGACCCTGACAGCATTATGCACACAACTCCCGAACAGAGGGAGCCTGATGTGACCGGTGCTACCTCCGCGCGGACCACCCCAGATGTCACACGGGTCCCACCGCAACCGATAGGAGTCCGACGCCTCAGGCCACCATTTACTTTGCAGCTGCTGTCCATCACCCACCGCCGGTGCAGGGGGGGCTGCCTCCACCTCTGCAAAAATCAGTCTTTGTCGCTGAGCAGGTCCCTGGCCGAGCTGGGACTGGACCATCCATTTCTTGTGTCCTTGGGCGACTAAATGCTCAGAGCCTAATCTTAAATGGTTAATCTGGGTAAAATCTTTCTCAGTGGCAAAACTCTCCTTGGAGCTAAAACATTGTGCTGTATTTATCATGCTTTAAATCGAGGAACATAGCGTAGCTCCCGTGCTCCTTTTGCCCCCACGGGAACCTTCTTGCCCTTGCGTGTCGCTGGTCCATCGTCCCTCTGCGGTCTTCCCTGTGCTCGTCCTTATCCTGGTAGAGCCGTGGCCCTTGCTTTGCTAGAAAGTGTGCAAGAATGTGCAAAATGCTATAAAAGGTGCAAAAATCCAAGACTGTGCTGCTGTCTGCTCTGAAAAGGCAATGGGGCGTCTACCGGCGCTCAGCGATTTCAGACCGGATTTGGTCCATTTAGAAGTGGTCGACGTTTTTCTTCTAATGGCCCACTGTGGATGTTCCCCTGGGCTCTGCGAATCTGTCTCCTCTTCCCTTTGTTTTTCAGAAGTGCTGTATGGCCCTACAAACATATTCTCAGTGGCAGCTCCCAGGACAGCCATCAATCCAGATTCCTCCGGTCCCCTTATGATACAAATGTACAGTACTGGGACTGTCATCAGTGTCTTGGCAAAGCGAACGTAAACCATTTCCAAGGTAACTCCAGGGATACCAGCAGTTTTCTGGTTCCCGGAGCTGATCTTGGCTCTTTCCCACTTGTGCATCTTACACGGAAATAAAAGATGGTGGGGGTGAATTTCTCCCCCGTATGTATACCCAGACCACCTCATTTTCTCCAGGGGTGCGCACACGAAATTTCTCCTTGCCACCGGAGTTCATTTAACAGCGCCGCTGGTGGCTGAATCAGAAAAAGGATCCGACTCCCCTTCTTCCAGCTAGGAGGAGTTGAACGCAGGGAAAAAGCCTTTCAGGCAAATGGATGGGCCTCTGAGGATGACTGGGTAGTAGATTTGTTAAATAACACGTGCCAATTTTACATAGCCGCTTTTGGGATTAGAACTGCTGGTTTTAAATAAACTTTATTAAAATTCAAATCAAGTTATGGGAACGAACAGGGCTCCCTTAACAAGCAGAGCCTGGCCGGAGGCAGCAAATCTGTCTCTGTCACTAATGATGTAGGGGTTATTTCGCTGCTGTTGATTGAAGAGATGGGCACGGGGTGGCAGGCTGCACCTCGCCGACGCATCTCCTCCCAGGGAGACTCGGGAGGCCCGTTGTGTGCGTCAGGAGGGCAATTAAAGCTGGGACAGTGGAAACCTGCAGGTAACGCAGGCAGGGAGTTTAACTCAGTTATGCTAACAGCCGGAAAATGCAGTGCTTTACCTTTCAGGGGAGATCATCCAGTTTCAAACTAGCGCTCTCTGGCAACGCGATCATGAAGCGGCTGGTATTTGTTCCCGTTCTAGGGAGCCTGGCATGCAGCGGGGGGGCTGTGCTATATCGTCGCTGCCCGGAGGCGTGCATTTGTTCATTTGCAAAGTGACTGCAATGCTTTTGGAAGGTGGGGGGGTGTTCCCATGCTAGGCCGGATCCAGGCAGATCATGCACTAGGTGTTTCACACCTCCCCGTCACCGCCCTGCCACCGAAGTGCGGGTTTCCAGATGAACAGCCTTTCTCCAGAGAGCTGGGCCACCCACGGACGGAGATCACGGGTGCTAATGAGTCTGCACCCTTCTCTGGAAGAAGCATGGGCACACCTTTTTTGCTCGCTAGGAAGAACACACAGTAATCTCTTGTCCTTGTATCTGAGCACGTGTATTAATTCATTTAAGTAACATGACCAACAGCTACCTTAAATGGCTTGTTCTCTCTCTCTGTCATCTCCTGGGCGATTTGTTTTGGTGGAGTTAGGTGTATAATGTATCTGCGCTGTTTTGCATGTATATTCGGCATGGACGCTGGAGAAACGCATCTTCCATTTGCAGCAGATGTGGAGGCATGTGCTGAGCAACAGTTCCTAGAGAAGTCCCTTCTGCAATCTGAGACAGGTCTTTGGGGAAGTTTTGTCTCCCACGCGCACAAGCTGCACTCGTGGGCCGGGATGCCCAATGCTTCGGAAGTGCAGAGTTGCTGACCGCAGGCAATCGTTCTCCTGCGGTCCCTCCCAGCCCTGTGTTTTTAGGATGTTATATGTGGTCTAGCCCCTTGATCAATGCAGGAACATATGTCTAAATTATCCCAGACAAGTGTTTGTCTGACCAGCAATTAAATATATTGAAGGTTGGTGATTCCCACAACCTTGCTAAGTAATGCTTTTCTATTCTTAGCCAGGCTCGGCGTTAAAAAGTTCTTCCTAAAATCCAGTCTAAATTTCTCTTCTTGCAATTTAAAACTACACCTTCTTGTCCTGTCCCCTGTGGCCACGGGGAATAGTCTATCACCCTCCTCTTTGTAATGCCTCTTCCAGTATTTAAAGCCATTCCCACAGCCTTCTCTTTTTCCAGATTAAATAATCCCAGCATCCAGTCCAAAGGGTTAGGGGTGTTGTTTTTTTAAGTACCCCGAGTCAAAACTGCGGAGGGCGTTGAAGACTTGAACTTGGCTGAGTATTTCATTATATGCATAAGGTATAGGAAATGGGCAGGTTTTCCTTGAAATACCTTGGATGCCCAAGTTAATGAAGGAGAGGGCAGGCGTGCTGCATTCACTGCGTTTCTGATGAGATGCACAGCTTTGTTCTGTCCTGAAACTGCCGTAGCCAAGCTAACTTCACCTCCTGTCCTCACAGCCAGTATTTGCATTGTGTTGCTCAGTCTTAGGTACAGTGCAATGCCTTTTACAGTAAGCAATGCACACGGCGTGCCACAAGGCTGCGAAATGCAAACATGCATCCATTCTGAGCGGGACTGATCTTGGCCTTCCATAGCGCTCCGCGCCACTGCTCCTCCTCTTGCTTTCCCAGCTGCCCTGCATGTTTGCAGTTTCTTGTTGCAGACCCTTTTTTCCCCCCAGCCCACCTGCATCAGAAGAGATTGCATGCTTAATTCAATCATGCTGAAATGCAGCTGCGCTTCAGAGTCAGCACTGCGGTGCCCTGCTGCACTGGTACCAGGAGCTCAAGTGCACACCTGGACTGTGGCTTAGCAGATTGCAGCGGAGGATGCTAGCCTCATTAAGGCAGACTTACAGGTGTGCTCTGTTCTGTCCCAGCTGCAAGGCATCCTGGGGGTTGTAGTTCACAAAGCACCCATGGGAAGGAAAGGTTGGGCAGTGGTGCATGCTGGGAAAAGCTACCTCACCCCCCCCCCCAACATACACACACACAGCTGCAGTGTGAGATTGCATGCTGGTTGAGGAGCTGAAGGAGCTGCTGGTGGTGTGCAGGTAAGCTGTTGCAACAGTAAAACCAGTGCAGAGTTGGAGAGCAGCGATGAAAACCTGTGCTAGTTGCTGTGTATAATTTTGTGCCCTCAAGTGGGTTTCTGGCTGTGTCTTCCTAACCCTGCTTCCCTAGAAGCACAGCACCTGTTCCTCTGCAAGCTAGTGTGAAAGAGCGATTTGGGCTTGCAGGGCCCCCTGAACACCTAACCTACAGAGCTGCCTTTTGTGCCATTGCCTCCAGTGACTTAAGGTGGGGGTGGCTTTTACTCTTCCTTTGGGGGCTGCTTTTACATTCCCTAATGAAAAGGGCTCAGGAATAGCCAAGCAATCTCCATCTCTCTGCACTAGTGCAAACTGGTGTGGCTCTGGGACCGGTTGTTGGAGGAAATGATTGGGGTCAGAGAACTGTGCTATGCCCTATGGGGTGGCTCCATTTGCTTTCTGACTATTGCTTCTTCCAGTAGGGCCAAACTGCAAGCGTCCTTTTTTTAAATTTTTTTTGCTCCAGAGAGCGATTATACAAGTTGTCCCACTGGGCAAAGCTGGGAGAGACCCCTGCACTGACTGACCATGTGAGCTTGTAAGTAATCCTCCAAATTAACCTCTAGCGCTGCGGCTCTCGACCCAGGCCCCGGGCAGTGTTAGCGCTGGTAGGGTTGCGCTATATGTGACCTCCTGAGGTCCTTTCCAGCCCTCATTTTCTAGGATGCTGCGACTCCCTGGGGCCTCTCAAGTTGTTTCAAGTTAAGCCCCTCAAAATCGGAGGCCATCTGTTAAAATGTAGGCCGCGGTATGAGTCCGTAGCAAAGCTCTGACATGCGTGCAACGCTGTCCATATGAATGATCCCAGAACTGATTTCATTAGGGCGCTCCTGGGAGCCGAGTTACCCGCCCATGGGCACACTGTTCGACCTGTAGCTTTTGCTATACGTGTTTCTTCTCCTTATTTGCTTTGTGGCACCGAACAGAAACGAACCCGCTCGGTCCCCTTCCCTGGTGGATCTGGGAGAGAGCTGGTGCCTCGCGGAGGGCTTGCCTTTTTACCCAGCTGGCGAATGCTTTCCTAAGGAGCCGGTTGCCTTCAGCGTGAGCAAGTGCTCTCTAATAAGGCGATACATGAACAACCCCAGAGTAGCAATGAGCCCGGGACAGGAGGTAGGCTGCAGATGTTCGGTGGTGAAGGGGAAGCCACGTGGCAATGAATGTCCACTTGTCCGTCAGAAAGGGGAGCTCTCTCCCTGTAAGAGGCTAATTTGCTGATGGACGCCTGCAGACTAGTAGCCAGAAAATGAAAAAGAGACGTCGTGAGACGGATGCCGTGTCCGACAGCTGAGCAGTGCTGAAGAGGGGAGGAGCGTTGCTGCTCTGCGTTCAGGGTCGGGGTGGCAGCCCGATTTTTGTCGCATCCTTTGGAGAGCTTTCCGAGCTGGCTGACTTCGGTCATTAAGCCCCAAATGTTCAAATTGAGACAAGCCCCTGCAATTATGCTATTGGCTTAATTGTCTTTCTTTTTAAAGAAGCTGCTTTTAGTTCTTTATTTCATTTATTGCTTGGCGTTTGAACCTCTGGGGTCTGTTCAGTCGCACTTTCAAATTCTTGAGCCCATCCTTACAGCTGCAGCCTGCCTGCCTTTTTTTTTCCTTAAATTGACAGCTGGGATTATTGCCTCCCCATATCTAACAGCAAGGGCTTTAAGTAGAACATTAAATATCAGACAGCTATCAATAAAATTGCAAGCATTGGAAATACTGCTGCTTTTTTTTTGTCATGACTGCCAAAAGTCTGCAGAAATTGGTATCTGGCTTCAGTTCTCTCTCTGCAATAATTGGAATTTTTTTTTTTGTAGAGCTTGTTTGCTTTTATTAATTTTTTAATTAAAACTTCAATGGGGGGAGGTGAAAACAAGATGAATTTTCCAAATTACTGGCGATAATTAGAGCTGAGTAAATCTCAAATCCTTCACAAGGAATAAACTTTTGTTTGTGAAGCCTGCACGCATGCAAAGAGGCAGTCGTGAACAACTTGGGTTTACTCGTCTGAAAATTGTTCACGGACTTATTCGGAGCAGGTTCTTCCATGGAAATGATGGACAAGCATTGTCGCAAGCTTTGGCATTCATGGCATGTTGATCTGGGATCTCATTGGATAATCCTCTTCAACTTTTTGCTCTACTAAACTCATTGCTTTGAAGGTTGCGATGAGCTTGGCTGATACGATGGCATTTTTTCTTTTTCTAATGAACGCTTTTTCTTATTACGCTTTCCTGTCCAGATAATTGCTGGGACTGGCATTCGGGTATTTCAGTGCATGTGTGTGTATAGGGTAGGGGAACTGATTATAACTATTGCTTTTTTGAAAATGTACAATACAGCCTTTCTCAGGGGATTACATGCTGCATCTGTAGTCGGGGGGTTGGGGTTGCATATACCTGATCGGAGGAATCCCCGAGGCCTAGCACTGCTCTTCCTTGATAGCTTGGTTTCCTAAAATACTTCCGTGGCTAGCATCTGAGCAACTTTTGTCTTCAAAGTATGCTCCTCAGGGAGACATAGGCACTAAGGCCCTGGTCTGCAAAGGAACACAGACTAAGTGATAGTCAGCAAACTCTTTCCCACATGGAGGGAGCTCTTACAGAAGGAGATCACGTTGCATTGTGAAGAGCAATGGCAGCAGCTTCTGCATTTGGGGGAGTCCAAGTGGCAGCCGTGTTCAGAGCACACCTTCCAAATCTAGCACTTTGGGAGAAAGCTGGAGGAGTGCCTAGCTTGTGGAGCTGACATGTGAGGCCAGCTCTGAGCTGCTCAGTCTTGTCCACGCTGAGATGCTTTTGGTGTGTGAGTAGAGACAAGTCATTGGGGACCTGGGAAATTGTTTAATATGAAGAACATGTCTTTTCTGTGTAGGGATTTTGAGGCCTGCAGTTTTGGACTCCAGTGCTGACAACCCTTGGGCCTTCCTAGGGTCATGCAGAGTTGTCCGTGGTAGGCCAGGGAGCATGTCCCCCAAGACGTCGGTGGGTGGCTGGACCAGCCTCCTCTTTCTTTCCTTTACAGGCCAATGTAACTCCATTGACCTCAGTGGAGCTACAGTTGCACCCAGTCTGCACCAGTGTGAGAATCGAGCCCCAGACACGTGGATGCCCATGACAACTGGTGCTTTTATGGAGGGCTGCTCAGGCTGTCGTGACGTGGCTCTCGGCAGCCTGTTGCTGCTATGCTGGCAGAACAACATGAGTAATGAGGCTGCATGTCACCTCAGGTCAATTGAGAGGTTTGTTCTCCTTTTTTTGGACCTTGTCTAACAATTAATGATCCTTATGTTCACCTTGGTCAAGAAGCAGAAGAGGGATAATTGGCAGCTTGTGTAGAAAAGGGTATCCTCTGCTATTTCAGCCTGCAACAAAAGCCTTAATTGCCAATTGATGCAGAAAGATTTTTGAGAGGAGGGGAAGAGTGTCTTGGAAGTGTTGCTGCTTACTAGGTACCTGGGAAAATAAGGTGCTTAGGGAAAAAATACGCTACATGGCAATTTCTGCATTGCTGTATTCAAAGGTACATATTTGATAAAATTGGTCTCTTCGGTTTTAGGATGCTGTCCCTGATCTCCCACCACAGAACAGGTATGTTTAGGGGCAGAAGGAAGATCCTAGTTTGCAGATCGAGTAGCAAATCCAGTGTTGGCATTGCATAGAGTATGCAGACTTCAAATGAATTGAGTATCTGGGGAAAAGTAATGGGGCTGCCCTCTAGCTGACTGGAGGCCAATGCCCCCTTTTGACAGATGCAGAACTGGCCACGGTGACTCATGCTTTTGTCACTTTTGGGCTTTGTTGCTGCAACCCACTGGATTAGATAACCAACCTGGACGTCCTCCAACTGGTAAACATGCTACAGTCAATCTGCTAACACAGTGGGTGAGTCTACACATACAGGCATGTGCACTTGCAGCAGCTCAAATTTGAGCTGGGGCTTTTTGCCTTGGTGCGTGTGCCCTGACATGTACTTTGGCATGGGGCAAATTGTGCCATTTGGGGCAAATAACCCTGCCTTGCTTCTCCCAGATCTGCAGCCAGGGGGAACTAGAGGCTGGGGCAAATATGCAACGTGGGGAACAGTTTTGTTTTGGTTTTTTTTTTTTGTTCCCACGCCTGCATCTTGCAGCGTCTCAAAGGGGTTTCATGTAGGCGTACCCAATGTGTTTTATAATAGGACACTTCTGTGTAGTCAGTAAAACTAACACAGTCCAATCCTGGAAACAAATACTGGGAAAGCTTATTGTGTTGGATTTAGTTCTTCAAAGGTTTCAGTGGGATGGATCGTGAACATTGGCAAGGCTTTCTCTCCCACCATAACCGGGAGCGGATGTGGAAATAGTGGTCCTTAAAAAAGATGTGCTTTTACTGAGACTACTAGGCATAGGCAGATGGCCCCCAGCACCAGAACTCCCTTCAGCTAAGGATTACTTCAGTTGGGTTGACTACATGGCAAAAGGAAAGACCTTATCTTTGCTAAAGTTGCCCCAACCATTTCCTGCTCTTGCAAAGTCTTTGTTTCTCTTAGGGATTTGGGCTTGCATGAACAAGTAAAGGACTCCTCTATGCCACATGCATGAGTGTTCAAAAATTGCTTTAAATCGGTGGCACTCAACCTTTTCACCCTGCAGGCTGGGTAAGTGGCCTGGGGCCGGTCCACAGGCTGGATAAGACCCTGTGTGCCAGGATCAGGTTATGGGGCCTTGAACTGCCTCTGCTGGTCCCATGTGGCAGGATCAGGATCAGGCTCTGGGGCTTTGTGCCTAAAGTGTCTGACAAATTATTTCCTTGTATTTATTGCTGCCCTGTGAAAAGTAGTGCCACGGGAGTGGGAGAAGAATTGCTCTCCCCAAGTTCAAACTAAAAACAACAGGTGATGGGTCCAAGGGTTGCTTGTGCTTCCAGAAAATAACCAGTGCAACAGGCAATAGCTGTCTTGGTCCTGTATCTCAGCCTTGATCCTCAATGTCAGAGTTGTAGCTTTAATGAATGTCTGGCTCGTGCAGTGAGAACTGTTTGAGGAGTTTTGAAGGATGTTCAGATTTCCTTTCCCAGCCAGTTGACAGGCTTATGAAGTGGGCTCTCTTTTTCCTGACTCTGCCTGTGGCTAACCTTTCACTAGCACTGTGTGATTATGGCAGGAAAGCAGGCTCTTAGGAAAGATGTTTTCTATGCAAACGGAGGTCAGTGCGACATGCCGAGGTCCTAGAGTTCGGTGTCAAGGTGACCCTGGCTTGCTCTCCTCAACCCCAGGTGTTATAACCAATTGGGTCCCCCCTGAAACCTGACCACCTCTGTCCACACCTGTTAACCCCCCTCCAACCAAGTTGTAACCTCTCTCCGGGTTTTCTTTTCCCACCTGTAATGAACCTTTACCCTACCTCTGAAGAGTGCAACATTTAATTCACTGTGAATCCTATGACCCCAGCTGACTTCCTGCCCTTTGGGCAGGGGGCTGGACTCGATGATCTCCCGAGGTCCCTTCCAGCCCTGATGTCTATGAAA
>NW_017728951.1:22597594-22618162 GCF_001723895.1 Crocodylus porosus
TTTTTTTTTTTTTTTTTTCCCCCTGTAGTAGACATTTCTGACCCCGGAGTAACCGGATGCATCTCAGTGATTGGCATGCCATTACCTTGCAGAATTTCAGTGATGGGGAAGAACAGTTATCCCTTAATGAAGGGCAACTTCCCTGCTTCCATTAACTGATAATTAAATTTGTATACTAGTACCCTAGCCAGTGCAGTATTATCACTTCCCATGTATATGTAAGTTCAACTGCTACCTCTGACGAGGGACTGTCCATCTCCCTTCCCGAGAGCCTTTGGTGCCGGCAGCGGTGGGTTAGGACTACCTTCCATTAGAGCTACCGTGGAGGTGAGGGGAAGGACGGGAGAGACTAATGCTCTCTCTTTTACTTGGCTCAGTGTATTTTGCTGCTGCCCGCTTGGTTGTTCTTTAAAACCACCAGCATATTTTTTGAGAGCAAATGGATGTTTCTAGACTGACCCAAAAAGAAACTAATAGCTTACAGCCCTCTGGAGCTTATAAGCTAAGCAAGAACTGGGCTGGCTTTGGTTTGTGGAGAGGACCTCTGGTATTGGTCCAGCTGGACTAAGATCAGAGGTGCTGTCTTTTAGAGTTGATAATAGGCCATTAAATACTTCATCTAGCTCTTCTCACCTAGCGGTGCAGTCAGATTTCCTCTATGGTTGCTTTCTTATCCGTCCAACTCTTCACTTCCCATTGCAAGCGGGTAATGGTATATCTTTGGCTTCTTGCATGTGCCACAGAGCACAGTAATGGCTTAACCCCACAGGCTTTTTTGTATTTAGTCATGGGTTGGTGGCATCTATCGGTCTGGTATGTAAGAGCCAGGTCTCGCCTCTTGGGTCAGGGAGCCACCTGATAAATAACTGGGCATTGCTATGTCTGCCTGTAGAGAAGTTGGCTCTTGCACTGTGACTGCTAACTCTGTGACCTTTGTCTCATTTTAGGTAAATGGAGAAAAAATTTAAGCTCTATTTCTGCCCCCCCCAAGATCAGGGTCCCCTCTAACCCCAAATGCTCAGGTATGTTAAAACACTTGGATGTCTGTCTCTGGAAGTGGATAGCCACGCCGGCCCACGAGCCCCACTTCCAGAGGTAGGTGTTTTGGTGAAGTCTGGCCGCAAGTTGCTGTGGTCCAGTAGAGCAGAAGTTGCTTGCATTTCCCCACTCCTGATGCAGAGGTGCGGGGAGGACGGCCGCGATTCCCTACTTCGGTTATGCAGACTGGTTTTCTTCCACGAGCACATAAGACCGGTCGTTGGGAAATGCTTCTCGACAGACACAGATCTGCCAGTTTTAGACCGTCGGCCAGCCATCCGTTCGCACTTGACTTCCTATAGAGATGAAAGGGCTGGCTCCAACCTGCTGTTGTCATTTTGGAGCCCAAGAACCATGACAAATGTCACTTGGAAAAGGGAAAGAAAACCTACCCAAGTCCTATTTTATTGACTGATTGGGCTGCAGCTTTGAGTGCAGAGAGATGAGAGGAGCAAAACAAGCCAGGGTGAAGGAAGAAACCATCTAATTTCTCTTTTCTTGGTGCTTATCACTTAAAGCAGTTTTCAGTTGGTGAACCTTAATAACAAAACGTCACCCAGAAACCAATTCAGCGTTTTGTGATAAAATGGCACAGCTTTGGAAAAGGTAGGGGGATGGAGGGCAAGAGAAGAAAACCTGGCACTAACAGGCTACTCATTTGATTTTGCTGCAGTTAATTAGATTGAACTCAATTTAAATTTCTTCATGCGGCAATCAGGCGAAGCTGTCAGTGTAGAAAGGAGGCATCCCTGTTGCAATAGCAAATGCCCCAGGCTGCCTTTTTCAGTTGGGAGGACTTGCATTGTTCCTCTTCCCAGAATCCCACAGAAGGGTTTGAAGTGGTACTCGGAGCAAGTTTGGATCTACACACGGTAGACTCCTGATCAGCCATAGAGGCATCCTTCCATGGTGCATCTCCAGGTGTTTTTAATTGAGCTCTGAAACTACAGGTCTCGTTAAGGGGCCGTGGCCTAAATTGGGCCACCCAAGTCTCGAAAATGGTTTTCACTCACCCAGTTCTTAGAAGCGGGCCAGCCTTGGTGGCATCCACTCGTATTTATGTTAGGGTGGGCACTTCCCCCTCTCCCTCCACCCTCCCGATAGAGAATCAGCTCAAGGCCTGTACACTATTGAATGTAACATCCCTGCCCATCGTGCTCCAGTCTCTGATGCTCAGTAGCTGGTCTCTTGCTTTGAGGCCTCAAGCAAGATCTGGTTCAAGTGACTCAGAATGAGGGGGGGTTGAAAATGTCCAGAGCCCCAAATTCCCTCTTTATGCTGTCTTTCAAAGGCACAGGTTGCCCACATCTTTACTATGAAAAAATCAAATGTATAGATGTTAAGGGCTGGAAGGGACCTTTCGAGATTATCATGCTCAGCCCCACCATTCTTGGGCAGGAAAGACCGCTGGGGTCACATGACCCCGGCAAGGTGTGCATCCAGACGTCTTTGGAAGATATCCAGAGTAGGTGATCGTACCATTTCCAGAGGGAGTCTATTCCAGACCCCAGACACTTGAGTTGTAAAGAAGTTTTTTTCCTTATGTCTAATCTAAAGTGGTCCTCTAGCAATTTATGACCGATATAAAGCTGTAAACGTCCTGTTTTAGGCATCAATGTCTCTTTGACTTGACCTAAAAAATAAAAATCCTAGCCCAAGCTGTCACCTGCCCCTACCTCAATGGCCACCGAGGTGCCAATCTTTGGGACCTGAAAACTCCCTACGTGCCTGCAGTTTTGCCTCCTAGGCTTTTATAGAGCGGTCCTGGTGTTTGCAGAGCAGCCAAGCTTGGCCATATTGGATGGAGTGCTCCCAATGAGAGGTCCAGTCCAGCCACCTTGATGCCCTCGACATGCTCGGGGCCTCTTGCAAAAAGAAATACCACTTCATTCTTAACATGCACCTGCAGGTGTATCTGCTTTTTTAAGCTAATGGCTTTGTGGTTTGAACACTTGCCCAGGTCCTGTTGCCTTCATCTTCTTCATCAGGCTTTCATCCACCCTTTCCTATAAAGCTTAAACAAGAACAATATGCTCCTGTGACACTGGAATGGGAGGTGATGAACATCACCAGAGAGGTCAAATGTGTATACAAGGCAGCAGAGCACATGATTCAAGTCATCTATTCATGAGCAGCTGGCTATGAAAACTAGGTTGGAGTACACCCCCTGAACACTGAGCAGCAGACACTGATGTGTAACAGTTAAATGGACTTCCTCATTTTATTTTGAGGAAGACTTTCTTTTGAATAAGAAACTGCAGGTATGTGGTTGTGTCTTGACAGATATGGGATAAAAAAGAAATATATCTTCTTTTCTGCTACAAATGGTTCCATTTTTATTTAAATTAATATTGTCAAGACTTTTTTTTTTTAATTACTCTCCCGTTATTTAATGAGGAGGCTGCAACCCACAGGTGGTCGGAGCTGACAGAGTTGAAATCTTTCTTGTATAACCAGTAGGGTAGCTGGAACAATCGACTCGCTCAAAGGCTGAGCATCAAATACCATAAAAGCCTCTTCCAGGCAATTAAGCCGGTCTCGGTGGAAGACATTTGCTACAGATGCAAAGGACTGCTGGTGTATGAGCTGAGCCCAGCCCAGCACCATTGCCACAGGCTTATTGTACTGCCCAGCCGGGAGCGCCGGGCAGAAAAAAAGGCACGTATTAGGCCGAAACTTCTGGGGCAGAGTTTTGGCTGCAGGCCTCCTTCAGCTGCTGCTGAGACGACATCGTTCCTGTCAGAGGAGAACATTATTAAGCCGATATGGCTGAGCTGGTCGGATACTCTCTCCGTTGCCACCTTCTGTTGAACCCCGCCTTGCCAACAGTGATGGATCAGGAGGGGCTCACTGCTCCCAACTGTGAACCTCCCTTTGGTTTCAATAAAGGAAGGATTGGGCCCTGATTACCTTTTGCCTGCATATAAATCAGATGGGCATTTGTGATAGTGGGCATGTCTACATGAGACGCTTAATGCGCAGCAGACTAATTCTACTGCGCGTTAGTGTGCGTGGCAAAAACCATGCTAATACACTAATGTGTGGTAGTATTCATGTACTGCTTATTAAGCATCGCGCAGACAGCGTGCAGTCATGCTACTGCACAATACAACAGCCTACTGCACATTTTATTTATTACTTGCTTATACAAGTACTAAATTTTAATGCACAGTAGACACTCGCTGCGCGTTAATGAACATATAGACATGCCCAGTGAGACTGGGCCCTAGAATCCTGGAACCCTTTTTATCTAATTAGGGTTGCCAACCCTCCAGGATTGCCCTTGAGTTTCCAGGGGTTAGATATAAATCTCCAGGAGGCTGCTGAGAGTCAGCCAGGAGATAAATGATAGGGCATGCATTTAAAATAAATACTAAACGTTGAATCCAATCTAGACAGTAGTCCGGTGGATCTTTAAAATGTAATGGTAATGTGCATTTGCCTTTCTGATGTAAAGTCTACACACCGTAATCCATAACTGATATACGCAAGCACACGGGCACGTTTGTGTTGTGTGTCATGGGCACGTTGGCGTTCTGGAAAGCTCCCAGAATAGATTCAAACAGAGCTGGCAACCCTATCCCTGGAGCACCATTGTGAAGCTCTGAGTGTGAGCCACACAGAGGCTGCCCATGCCACAGGTTGTGGCATATCGGGGAGGCACCAGGAAACACAGCAACAGATGGGGCAGGGAGCATTGAGCAGATCGGGCAGGGACCAGACAGCAAGGAGAAGAAAGCAGAGCAACAAGTTGGGCAGGGAGTATTGCGTATGGAGCAGAAAGCAGAGCAGCAGACTGGGAAAGGGATCGGATTAGCACTTAGGGGGTCTTACCTTGGAAGTTATCTTGTGGCACGCCTACCCGCTGCACTAGTGAGGCAGTAAATCCTGCCATTTTGTTGCACAAGACGGATGTTTGGATCCTTTCCTTTTTTTTTTTGTCCCAGTGGAAAGCTGAAGCTCCTCTACAAAAGCCCCTCCAGCCTTCATTCCAGGTTCAGATGGTAAGTGAAGTTCAGATGAATGCAAAGCCTGGTTCGCTTTCTCAGGAATAAATCTATGGCTTTCCCAAGAATCCCATTGCTGCTTTGGGAATGTGCGTGTCCCCGTATGCACGCAAGATGTCCTTGATCCTCAACGCTGAGCTTTTATTTGGAAATCAACACAGTGGGAGTCTGATTCACCTCCGGGCGCATCTATCTACACACTCATGAATGCACCTTAATTACTGTGCATTTAGTTTGGTACTTGTTTAACGAACAAGCAGAGTTACTGTGCAGTAGTGCCAGTGCATGGTTATTTTGTGATGCTTACTGTGCAGTAGGCTATTAGCACATCTTTAACCATCATGCTGCTGTGCAATGTTATCAGGCTAATTTGCAGGAAGCATCTTGTGTAGATGCTCCCAGTGATGGGCTTTCACTCGCCATTTCCAAGTACTGCGTCAACTGGCAAACAGAAGATTCAAGCTTCTTTACAAGCTCCGTTTAAGCTCCTCCTGGTCTGCTTTTTTAGAAGGATACAGGAAACAGCTTTAAGGCTTAAAAACTGTATTATACCTTTATTGTTATCATTGCAGAACAGCCCAAACCCCCGGTTATGAAATAATTTTGCTTCCAAAAAGCATTGCAGCCTATTTAGTTGCATTACAATTAGCTGAGGCATCTTAACTTTGAATCACTGTTGCCTAAATCGCAGCTAAAAAGAATTAATTGGCAGTGTACCAGCCTAAGGAAATTGAATCTAACAGTGAAAATGAAATCAAAGCTGGGGTATGCGTCTTGAAAACAAGATGTAAAAGGGAGGAGTCAAACGGGAAGAAATGAGAGGAAGGAGGTGAAAAGCATGGACGATGAAGTCAACCTAGACACCCAGCTCTAGGAGCATGCAGGCAAGAATTTGTAGCAGGGAACTCGCAGGTGGGAAAGTCTGGGCCATATTGTAGAGAGAGATGGAAATAGTAACTACAATGATGGTGTGAATTAAAAGGAGCCTCTTTTTGTGCCTCTTGAGCAAAATCTTGGCCTCCTTGACCAGTGCCCTGACACCAGTTCATTGCTTACTGATGTAAAGCACAGGGGCTCACTCTTGCACTTGTCACTACAGGAGGAGCTGTGAGCGCCGCTGTGTTTCGCAGAGTAGGAAGGCAGTGATAGCTCCCTCCTGCCCAGCCTCGCCATGCTCTTACCCACCCTCTCGCAAGGATTTTGTCCAGTCCATAAGGAGGACCGTGCTGGGCAGGGGTGCGTTCTCTGTGGGACGCTTACTGCGCGTTAGCCTAATTGCATTGCACAGTGGCGTGGTGGTTAAAAACCATGCTAATAGCCTACTATGCAGTGTTATTAGGCTAATACACAGTAGTATTACTAAATAGCCATGCACTGGTACTACTGCACAGCTACTGCGGGCCAGATAGGATGGCCTGTGGGCTGCATTTTGCCCACCTCTGCAGTATGCTGTTGGCTTTTGTTGCTTTGTATTCAGCTTATGGTCCCCTGTAGCCCCCAGCGCCGCCTTTGCAGCACTGCAGCCTCACCAGTTGCTCCTTGTCTGTATTTGGGCATGCGGTTATTCTGTCTTTCTCTTATTTTCTTTACTTTTCACCACATTTCCATTCTGGATCTGAGAAACTCGGTCAAAATTGATAGGACACCCCCCGCCAAATCGGCAATCTTCCAACTGGCTCCAGTCAGCCTCAGAAGGAAGGTCCAAATATCTATTCATCTGCTGAATTTCAGTGAGCATAATCCACCGTGCAGGACGAATCGGAGACCACCGCAAATGTGCTGTCACCTTGTATTAGTAATCTTTTTATTTTATCAAAGATGGAAATGTATCCACACTGCAGGAAATGTCCCTGCTTTAACACAGGCCTTGCCAGCACTTGTTAATGTAATAGGATTATTTTCAATTTCTCCTCGTGCTGCTATTGCACTGAAATTATACTTAAGATAAGAGAAACTCTCAGCCATGTGTGCTTCTCCCCCCCACCGCCCCTGTACCCTTTTCTTTTAATGTGTTCAGAGGAGCATTGCTTTCCTCTCTGTCTCCCTCCAATTTATTAAAGGGTTTTAGAGTTTTTGCATTTTATTTTTCCTAACCTGCAACTTCTACAAGTTTATCGTCCTGCCTGTGAACACAACCACACCTCCCAGAGAAACTCTTTTTGGAGCTGAGCTTATTTCTTGCTGCAGCATCGAAGTTTGGCTAACTCCTTGAGCGCGTAGGGAGCTGGAGCTTCATTTCAAGCTGCTGAATTGGGGGACAGCAGTGGTTCTGATTTCAGGCTGAAAGAAAGATGGGGAAGAGCAGGAGGTGGCAAATCCTGCCCTATGCATACACTTGCTTCTCATGGCGTGCTTCCTGCCCCAAATTTTGGTCGCCATGAGATGAATCACTGGGTTCAGTGAGGATTGGGCTTTTTTTTTTTCCCCCCTCTTCTTTCTCAGAGGAGCGCTTCACTGGCATTCACACCTCCAATGGCTTTGGGTGCCATCTAGAAAGGAAATTTAGGAAAGGTGGGATAGATGAATAACCCCAGCATCTCCTTAAAATGACCCCATCACCCCCTGCTGTTTCTCCTGATGGATGTCAAATTAGAGAGATGCAGTTATCTGTATTCATCTGTTAGCTGTATTCACCTGAAGTCAATCTACATATCTGAAGTTATAGATTTGCACACTTATAGTTGAACGAAAGCAGGTATAGATACACAGCGCAAGCTTTTGCGAGTTGAAATTCACTCCATCAGATCCTGTGGGAAGGATGCGCACAAAGCTGCGAGAGCCTCGGCCCACGACCGCTTGTGCTGTATCTGCATCTACTTTGCTTGGTGTATAAGGTGCACGTCTACCCTGTCTGAACTACAGTGTATTCACCAGGATCTTCTCCACCTGGAGTGTGAACAAGTCTGGATATTTTTCCAATGACTTGTGCGCGTCTCTCCTTTTTATCTATCAGATATAGCTCAGAAATCAATATGGAACTAGAAGCTTCGCTGCAAAGCACGACCTGGCAATTCGGAAGCCGAGTTCAATTCCTGGCCTCTGAATAACCTCAGACTTGCTCGTAAATCCACATTCGGCCTCTGTTTCCTCATCTGTGAAACGGCAACAGTAAGCCACGACTGTTCAGTCCTGGACCCGTTTTCACTTTTGTTTGCAGAAAGCACAGTTGAAATCCTTTGGGCAATGCTGGAGCGTGCTTCTCGAGGATGGTTACTCCAACCAGAAAGATTTTGGAACTTCGTGTAAAATGCATGTCGAAATCCCTTCATGCAAAATGTAGTCAAAATCCCCTCTCCCGGAGGAGCTGCTTTTAAGCTGGAGTGCAGCAGTGCTCACGGGAGCACGATGCGATGCAGGATACGGAGGAAGGAAGAGCATGGGATGCAGGTGGAACCAAAGAGGAACTTTACTAGGCCAAACTTGAGTTGGGGAAACCATGCCTAATGTAGATCCCCTTGGGTATTTAATTAGCTGTGTGCATTTAGGACAAATTTTATTTGCAGATCCCAACCCTGCTCCCCTTGGTAAGGGAAGATCCTGCATGTAAAGGGCACACAATTTTACCAAGTGATTCCCCCCTCAAGTGTGTGACTCCTGGCTGGACGATAGCTTTAAGTGTTGATTATAGGACTCCAAGTGACTGAACTGGTCCAGTGTTTAATTACCTTCATGGATTGATGCATGCCCCCCGCCAAGTTTTCGTGTTTCATTTTCTAAGTGGTCTGAATCTGCCTGCTGGATTGATGAGGTCTGTTATCAGAATCGCCTTCCAGATGTAGGTATTCGCCTCTCCTCCAAAATAACCGCGTTAGCTAAGGAACCGGCGTGCGGGAAAGAAGGGTTTGTATCTAATGCCCGGCGTTGCTTCTCTCAGCTTTGCAAGTGGATGTCCTGCTGAAGTCCCCGTTTCATTTCCTTGAGACCCGGCAGGCTCCCTACACAAAACAGTGCTACCTACAAAATGATGTGCAATGAATATCTTTATTTCTCAGCTTTGGCCGAGTCCTTGTGGGATCCCTTCGGGAGAGACGCGCGGCTCTCCGTGTTGCACTTGACTCCATCGACTCTCCTGCACACAGTCCCTTTATGGACTGACTTATTTTTTTAAGAAAAGCATCATTGCCTCATTAAGCTGACGGTAATTGCAGTCATTTGCTAAGTATTGTGAATGGCAAGTGAGAATTGCAAAGTCAATTGGGAAACAGTTGTTTTTTGGTTTGTTTGCTTTTTCCTATAAATACATGGATTACAAAGCCTAATGAAATCTGCTTTGCCTTAGAAACTTCTACCCTTGTTTTCATCAAGTGTTTTGTAGCAGGATAAATCTTGATAAATTAGCCCTGCCTCAGCAGCATGGAGACGAAAGGAGCTTTGTGCCGGGCTTGAGAGCGTTTCGGTGACTGCAGAGGATTGATATTGGTGCTGGGGAGTGTGTCTTTCGGAGCGCACAGCAGTTATCTCCTGCTTTTCTGCCACCTCTGAGCTAAAATGCATGATACTACTATTCAAAATAGGCGATACGCTATTATGAACCAGAGGGTGAGCTTGTAGGTAGGTGGAGGCAGCCGCAGCCGTTAGGAGCGGCACTATCTTGCCCAGAAAGCGGAAGAGCCGGTCACTGATTCTGCCTTATCTTGCACTGGTAGCCGAGGTCTGATAGTGGTTGTGAGCTTTGATTATCCTTACACAGCTGCTTATTATTATTCTTAGCCTCCCATATGTAAATCGAATGAAGAAATGAATTTTTATAACTCCACTGACTTTAGTGAAGCCGCTCCCAATACATATCAGCTATGAAACTGAGAAATGGCTCTTGGGCTGCTCTGCAGAGGTGCTTGTGGGCATATCCTGCCCACTGCCACCTGCTCACATGCCAGTGTGATGGGAAAGCTACTCCAAGGGGTGTCGCCAGCAGCCGCGCTGAAGCGTGCAAGGGGCAGGGCTCGTGTGGACATGCGCGATGTCCCTGGAGCAGTTTCACATCCTTGCTTTTGGATTTGGCGTGTAGGAGCAAGGATGTGCCAGGGACACCCCTTGGAGACATGCCTTTTTGGGGCTGTTTTTGTTATGCTACGATTGCGTCTAATGCAGTCGTGCACATGTATTGGGTGGGTGTGAAAAACTCCCACCCACATGAAGGGAGTGGCGATTCACGACGTGACTGCAGCTCGCTATGAGCGCGCTCGGTGTTCAAAGCATTCCCCAGGCTAGGGAAGACCTGAGCTTCAGTCGCCACTTCCACCTGAGAAATCAATCCTGGGTTTCCATTTCTGGGGAGATTGCCCACACCGCTGGACTCTCATGGGGTCGAGGGTCTCCAGATCTTCTCCTGACATGGTTCTGCTTTAGATAAAGAAATGCTTAATGGACCAGGGCCTGGAAGCAAGTGTCATACATCCCAGGGGTGTCCTAACCACCTTTTCACCTCTCTCAGTCCTTGATGAGGTTAGTGAGAGCCGTTGGGCAGAAGGAACGGCACATCCTGGGTGAGCAGTGTCACCCAGGCGCCACTTGGTAAAAGAGGGATGCTGCTCCCGTACCACTTACACCCAACAAAAAAAAAAAACCAAAGAAAAATAAGCACCCAAAAATATTTCACTTCAAGAGCTTTTTTTTTTTTAAATCCTGTTCAGACTGAGCCTCTTTCCTCCCATTTGGTTTGGGGAGGGAAGCCAAGAAGTGAGTTATTTACGTGGCCCTAACCTTGAACGGTGGCCAGACGCTTTCTCCCCAGTGCAAACTGTGATCGAAAGCGTGACTGTCTCAGCTGAGACTTGTTTTGCTGCTTGCTTAGAAGATGCACGATCAGATTTTGAGGAGGGTTGGGATCAGCGACTGGCCCTCCCCAAGTGTTAGGAGGGTTGCTATATTCTCTTAGATGCATCGCTGGTGTCCTGTATTTAATGCACAAAGACGCTTATCCTTTCCCCCAGGGCAGGAGACCTTCCCATAAGGGATGGCGTCCAGGAGTGGAAATATTTGTCAGAAAGTTAGAAAACCAATAAGAAAATTTGGGGGCTTTTACTTCTTAAAATAAATAAATTTGGGGTGTGATGGGGGAGCCTGTCGTTTTATTAACAGCATAATTTGGGGTCTAAGCGGGAAAGTTCTTGACTTTTTTTTTTTTAAATTATTATTTTTAACTATTATTACTTTTTTTTTTTTTTTTTAAATTTCAACCAGCATTAGAAATTTTGTGTGTAGGCCGGTGACTGGTATTACTTGATCTCAAAGGGTCCGTCCAGAGCAACTCTGTCTTGCCGACGCATCTCTGCTGCCTTTAGTGCAGCAAATGAGAAGGGCGTTTGGAAACGGCAGCTGTCGCCACCTGATCTATCGGCGCCGCTCGTGCTCTTGATGCTACGTGAAGCTTTTCACAGTCTTATGAGTTGGCATGAGGCACATGCTGGGGGATTATGAATGAATCTGGTTTGCAATGGCATTCGGCGCCGATGGCATGCCCTGGAACATGCAATAGGAATGGTTGGTTTAAAAAATAAATCTGTGTTGCTTCATTTACTTCACTGTGTTGGAGATGAAGACAAACGCTGGTGTAAAACAACGATGCTCCAAGTAGTAAGAACTGTAGTTGAATGCATATTCCTGTTTCCCCTTCACACTCGAACTGGTGCTTTCACCTTTCTTACTCGGACGTTGTCCCTTCCTAGAGTAAGCACGCTTGGTAGATTTGGTCAGGGAACTGGTAATGAGTCTCTTCTAGGTTGTGTCCCATCTCTGCCACTGATTTACTCTATGACCTTGGGTAAATTGCATAGATTCCCTATCCGTTTCCTTCTCCAAATAATACTTACTTATTTCTCTTGCCTGTCCTTGTCATGGTTAATTGGTGCCTGGCTTCTACCATGCTTTGAGATCTTTGGAGGCACGGTGCTATAAAGGGCAAGGTATGAATAAAAAGCAAGAGTGTTAAAAGGCTTTCCAAATGGCAGGCTGCCTCGGGGAAGGGAGAATTCACCTCTGCTTCATTGAAAAGGATTTTTTTTATGATGCTGGATGTAGGGAATTTTATTCTTTCAAATATATGTGCATTTATAATGCATAAAAATGAAGTTAAATGAAGTTCACTTTGTGGCTGAAGAGGAGATATTAAACGTAACGCAATTGCAATGCATCTGGAAGGAAATCAAATCGGTGCTCGTAACCACAGGGCAGGGTGGCAGCGTGCGGCTCAGATTGCTGCTGTTATGCTCAGGAGATGTAAAATACGTAGACAAGAATCGGTCTGAGTTAAAGATGCTAGTAAACTGTTGGGTAAAGTCATTAAGAGGGATTTCTTGGTAACCAGAACTAGGGGTTGGGGCTGCCCCCCGTGTTGATGTCAATGGAGACGTCGCTGGCGTAAGCAGAGTTTCAGTCAAGTCTTAAACTTCATCCTGTTGTCCGTGGGGAAGTGCAGTTGTGGGGACTGTATCTTCCCCTCCGTAGGATGCTGGTGGTCAGTAGACGGTCATGGCTTTGCTCACTGGGGACCTGGTATTGAAAAGCTCCTCTTGCCACTCGGAGACTCCTGAACTCTCCGTTGCAAACTGCCTTTTTTTTGCCGACAAACAGCCTGATGTACGCAAGCGGTTTATGGGGCACCGTGCATACTTTTCTGGTTCAGCGAAGAAACCCTTTTATCCACGTGGCACGCTGTGCAACGGTTGAGTTGGAAAATGTTAGGCTCATTTAGTTGTTGTTAAGTTTTGCTGAGAAAGGAGACAGCCAGTTCGCGCTCCAGGCCCGTTTTTTTGCAGAAGCTACAAGCATTTAATTGGGCTGTTTCTTTTGCTGTGAATTCGCAGCTTCTCCTCTGCCGACTGTCTTCCCGGTCCAATTACAGCAACTGAATCACATGAAATGATGGAGCCGGGTCTTGCGGGCGGGTAGGGATGCAGCGAGTTGCTGTGCGAGGTGGGGGAGCTGAGTTCACACTGGGAAGGTCTTGCGCCTGCTTGTTCCCTCCGGAGGGGAAGCATCGTGTAACGTTTTGAAGACCAAGCTATTTGACAGGGGTTGATGCCAGATGGCTGAATCGGAGACCCTGAGGACCCCCCAACTCCTAACTCGCATGGGTTTGCGGTAGTGCACGCTTGGTATTTTGCAGATTTGGAGCCCAGGGGTCTCAAAGTGGGTACCCAAAATCGGCAGCTGCTTGGATATTCATGTTAGCCTTGGTGCGTCTCTTGCCCATTCCCCTGGTTGCACACCGAGTGACGCTGAGCTGCCTCCCACTCGCCTGAATTGCAAGGAGGGCTGCCTGAAAGGTGATTTATCTGTCAGTTTTCCAGGCGGCTCCAAGTTTTATTTTTCACTTCTCCTAAAAGCCCTATTATGTAACCATGGGGAGATGATGGCTGTGATAACCAGCCATCTAGCAGAGGCTATTATTCTGATGAGCCGAGGCTCCACTTTAGACATCTAGTCTCGCTGAGTTCCTGAGATGCTTTTGGACACTTCAAAAGAGAAGCCTCTGTATGAATTTTAAGCCTTTGGAAACAAAGGCATAACTTCAGTTGTTGTGATGCCTGTCTCGCCAAAAGCATGAACCACCTTTTAATGTGTCCTAGCCGCACAGTGCCCCTATGGGGTCCAGAAAGTGCTGCTGCCCTCATTATAGAAGTGAATTTGGGGTGAGGGTCTCTCATCATCATCTTTGGAGGAGTTGGTAGTAGCCATTGGACTCAAACCACATTGACTCGTTCTTCTTTCCTTGACAAGAGCCACTTAGGATTTGCTTAGTCCCTCTCTGGCTAGGATCATCCGCCAGCTACATCTGCACCGCTAATGCGGTCTGTGTGAGCCGATTGCATGTTTTCCCCACCCTCCCAAAGCTAATTCCCCTCCTCTGCCAAATGCAGCTGACAGCTTTGAGACCCGAGTCCTCTCGCACTTTGTACAGCCACAAGCAGGAGCAACCTTAGAGGAGGGCGTACCGGGCAACCACCCAGTGCCCCACACTTTAGGAGGCCCAGATTTTTTGCAGGGCATGAAGTTTTTGCAAGGAAGTGGCTCTATTTATATTTTAACCCTCGACTATTTATCTGATTTCCCCCAAAGAATATTAAAAAGACCCACAATACCACTGTGGTGGGTTAATATTTACCTGAGTACATACCTCTAAGAGACGCCAAATGACTCTCTTGCTCAGGGCTCCAACAACCCTAAGGCCACTGCTGCCACAGGGATGCATTGCAACCTGCGTGCTAGTTTGCCAAACTGTCACAAGAGAGGAGACTTGCACCTTCCTCGCCATGTCTGCTGATGGGTTAGGGACTGGAAGGTTTTTTTGTGCAGTGAGGAGCTGCTTTGGCTAGGGAGGGAGTTGCAGAGCGGTGGTGACTAACCCCCGCTGGAATGGAGTCGGCTTGTTGCGGGCTCTGCGGAGTTGGCGCGTGCCATCAAGCATCCCCTCTGGTCACCTTCCGTAAAGGCTTGTCGTGCTTTTTATTTCACTGCTGTTCCCAATTTAGCTTTTAGCTGGTTGGGGAGCCTAAAAAGTAGGGTGAGGAGACCATAGAGCCTTCCCTTGTCCAGCAGTAGCAAAGAAAACCACCCCCTTACCTTGCTGCAACTTGAATAAATAGTGCTTCCCGGTACTACTTCCCTTGGGGTGCTGAGATTCCCACCATGAATTCAGATTTCTTTTACCACCGATGAAGAGCCCTGTTGCTGGGCAGGATGTAGAGGCCCACCTGAGCTATTGAACTATTATTTATATTTATTTGTGTGTGTGTGTGTGTGTGTGTGTGTACTGACTTGTGGTTATTAGAGGCTTCACAGCATGTCTAGGGGAGATGGCCCCGAAATCGGCTGCCCAGCATCCTGCAATGACTTGTAAACAAGGAAACCAGCATCATGCTGGGACCACTTAATTCCGGATTTCCCCTTTGCAAAGACAGTGCGGCATTGTTGCAGTCGAAGTACTGCAGTAAGATAATATTGGAGAGGTGGGAGTTTGTATTTCCTGTTCCCCAAACCTTCTTTTTTTCCTGAGGGCTTCGATAGTCTAGTATTTCTCGGCACTGCACTTCTAGTCCAATAATATCTGGAAGCACAAGAGCATGGTTTGTGCAAGGGAGCAAGACAGCGGGACAAAGCAGACAGCTGGCAAGGAGGAGACGAAACAGAAGACCTGTTTAACAATGTCCGTTTTGAGCTAGGAGCTGTAATCTTCCTCCGCCTTCCCGCCCCCAGCCCTGTTCGAGGGTTGGCCGCCAACAACAAAGGCAGCTGAGCCAAAAAAGCCTGTTGCTTTCCCTCTCCCCTACAGTCGAGTTCATGACATATTTACACGCAACGATCCTCCAGACTTTCCCGGGGCGCCGGGGTACGGGAGGTTGAAGGCAAGAAATGCATTCAACAATGAAACATCCAAAGTTGGCGAGGTAGAAAGGCCCATTTCATAGATTACTGTCCAAAAAACACCTTCTTGGATCAACATCTAGGCTCTGTCTTTTGTTCCCCCTACCACCACCTCCTTTTGAGGATAACCTAAAACGTTGCAGTGCAGAAACTGAAAGCTCGCTGATAGGGGCAGAAGAGATTTAAGAGCCATTAAAATATGACGCTATTACTTTCTGTGAGTGTGTTTGAAGGAAATTAATATAAGCGAGATGTAGGAGAAAGGGGAAAGTGATTGGATAAAGTTGGGTTAAAGTGAGAAGAACATCTCCCGGCATCGAGGTCCTCAAGGTACCGAAAGTACTGGACACGTAGGTTTGGCTGCAGGAAATGTGCACGTTAGCTCCTAGGGACCGGACCTTGCTTCAGCGTTACTAGAAAATGTGGACGAGTGGCCTGAGGTCAACAGGGAGGGTTGTTATTGCAGTCTTGGCTGGTGTAAATCGGTATAGGAAATCCAAGAGCTTGGCTGAAAATACCCATTGAGCAGGTGGGCTTTTTCCTGGGAGTTGGTTGTCAGTTGTCCCAGTTGGTTTAGCAGGGGTCCAGTGTTACCCTGCCTTTTCTTCCAGCTCCCCACGTATCTGAAAAAGGCCTTTTTATCGTCCTTGATACGTGTAGCCAGTTGGAAGTCAAGGCTGCAACCAAACTCCTTGGTTCGCTCCCTACAGGTACGGGCCCATGCAGAATACTCCTCCTTTGTGGCAATTCCTATCTGCCATCCTTTATAAGCCTCTTTTTTTGGTGTGGGAGGTCCACGAGTTCCCTGCAGAGCCAAGGGGGTTGCTACACCTTTTTGCTACCTTTCCTCTGAGATGGGATGGACATCCCTTGTGCTTCCAGGATTGCTCCCTTGAGGAGCAACCATTCCTCTTGGCCTCCCTCCCCTGTCGAGTCGTGGTCCCTTAGGGCCTCGACAATGAGTCTCCTGAGCTTATCGAAGTCGGCTTTCCTAAAGTCGAGGGCTTCCGTGTTGCTGAGCGACTTGCTGGCTTTGCAATGGATAGTAAAAGTGATGAGCTCGTGGTCGCCGTCTCCCAGCTTCCCTTTGGTCATTAGGTTGCTGACTAGGTCCCCCCTTTGCCCGTACCGGGTCGCGCGGCGCTTTGCCTCTTGTCGGTCCACAGACTTCTTGAGTCGGTTGGAGCGTGTCCACACGTGTGACCGTTTAGCGGGAGAAGTATTCATGCAACTAGGAGCAGCAGTCCCGCCGTATCTGCTGTTCGGTCCCCCCTTCTGCCACATTTCTTTTGCGTTGACATTTATTTTCTTCTTCCTTTCCCCAACGCTTTTTTGCTCATGGACTCCAGTGGAAGGAGCCAGACTTGGTTCCTTAGTTTAATTTCACTTGGAGCCAGTTGCTGTTGCTTCGGGGAAGTCGAGCGTGTTTGTTTCCTCCTAAAAGTTGTAAGGTTGGTCACACGTTCATAGTATTGCTAATCCTTCTGCTATTTTCTTGTTAAATTGAGTTCATTTGGTGGTGCCGTGCTTTTCTACCTTAGGTGGCCGTGCTTTAGATGAGAATCTTTTTTTTTTTTTCTCTCTTTATTAATTAAATAAGCTTCTACTCTCCCTGACGGCTTGAAAATCTTAATCTTTGTGGATGTAGCAAAGGGCAAATAAAAAGAATAGTAAGCCACTTTAAAAAAAAAATCCTTAATTTTTTTTAATTTTAAGTCAGTTTGGGTCATTTTAGGGTTTTTCCTTCAGACTCCAGAATGTCTGAGGCTGGCGATATGATGTGCTTACACCACCCGCTCCCACTGCCAAGAAGCCATCTGAACGTTTCCGTCTGACAGCAGGTAGCTGTAAAATGCATCTCCTTTTCCTGGAAATGGTTGAAATGCCCCAGATCTTTTAAAAAGGAGGGGAGAGAGAGAAGATGCTTTTGTTATTAAGACTAGTCTGGCAGCTAGACCTCCACCGAGACAGCTTTAGCATGGTGATAATCCATTTAGCAGGGATTTTATGCAAGTTTTTAAAATATTGATAAGAGAAATAACCCTTCTTCCTTTTCACTAGCTCTTGTCGGCAGATACCAAGCACCCTGTTAAACATGCGATTACCAATAAGTAACGGGTAATTCCACTGCTCTTGAAATCCCTGCAAGGCGTCTTGCAGGACAAGACCTGGTTTCTGATTTTTTTCCCACCCCCCCCGCCCTTCATTTTTTTTTTTTTTCCTTCCTCTTTCATTCCAGATGCAGGCAGGCAATTTTTTCCCCCACTACATGAATCCTATTCTTTTTGCTTTTGAACTGATTTTGCTGCATGCTGGCCTGTCTTGCAGCATGTTGTCCAAGAACAAGGAGGATGTCGGTGCCTAGGAGCAAGGAGGGGCGGTGGGGATAATGAAATCGGGTGGGTTGCAGAGAAGAGAGAGGGGGGACAAAGCAGCTGTGTTGGGCTAGATCCTGGCAGTAGGTCAATGGCAACATCCCCGTTGGTTTTCAGGCGCTCGTGCCCATTTTATACCAGTTGATTCATTCAGGTAAGCAGTTCATAGCCCTGCGACAACGACACTGATGGGTGCTACAGGTTCTCCCCGTTGCCCGGTCCACATGAGTGTGTACAGCCCTGCTCGAGCATCTTGCCTCTGAGCTCGATGCTTTTATCTCTGGTAGTTCCTAGTGCACTGGGAGCTGTGCCAAGGTGGCTGTGGGGTGGGATGAGGTTACCCACTTACTTTACTTTTTGCCTATTGATTTACACCCTTGTGTGAGAGCTGACTTATTAGTCTGCTCCTCAAAAATGCTTTTGGCGGCTCCTCCCCGTGTCCCAGTGCCGTCCTATGCTCGTTAGAGATGGGTGTATCGTATGACTAAAGAGCTGCTTTCTGCTTCATACTGGACAAGGAGCTTTTAGGGGAATGAGAGAGAGGAGCATCGCCCCTAAAGCTCTTCTGTCTGTCTTTGTTCTTGGCCTCTGTCCTCTTTCTCTCTGGCTTTCTGCTCTGAGCTTAAAGAAATGATATGTTTTTGGATAAAAGTGTGCAGCTGGGGGCACCCATCATCCCCACATCCTACCCTGCTTTAAAACAGCTTTGAACAGAGTCTTTCTGGAGGTTTAGAAACATTTTGCTGCTGTTTCTTCTTTTCTATATTCATGTTGTTTTGCAAGTACTATACGGTAAGGAGCTGTGGCGTTTCAACCTGTGACGCCTCTGATAGCAAAACCCCCTCACTGTCTGGAATCACTCCATAGTCAAGCGACCTCTGAACAATCATTTTGCTACTAATAATTCATATTGATGGCAGGGAGTCCTAATTGTGCGCTGTGAAATCATTGTAGGCAGGGCTGTAGGAGTACAGAACCGAACGCTGTATAGGACAGGAGATAGCAGGGAGTTGCCAATGGGATGGAAAGCACAAAGTGGGTCGGTGTGATAGATGGTGTGCTGAGACAGTGTCCGGGATCGAGCAGCGCTGAGCAAAGGTAAAGGGTTTTAGCCAATGCTCACGTGGGAGCCATGCAGAAGATACGGTCTAGCTCTTGGGAGCTGCAGCATTAAGATGTGCTGTCGTGCAGCTCTTGTTTCTGGGCGCTGACATGCTGAATGCAACGCATCCTGGCTTGCACTAGGACAATTTAAAATGTTCCAGCATTTTTAATGAACATACTTTGTACCATCCTTTCTTTTATTAGTGAGATCCCATGAGAGATCTCAGAGCCTCTTGATTAACGATTGCAAATGCAGAAGCCCTTCTTCAAACCCTACTGTGCACACAGTTTAGTTTTCCTGTGCTGGGCAGAGCAGCTAAGAAAAAGCAGCTACTAAGTACAAAAAACTCCCCACAAAATGGGGACAGTGCCACATTTTTAACACTGTTTCCCTCCCAGCTGCATTCTGCATTGGCCACTGAGCCCATTACACAGACACTTGCAAATAGGTAAGTCCAGTGGCAGGAATATGGCAGCCGTAAGGATTCTCCTCCCCTTCCTTCTACCCTTTGGCACCAGAGGACCAGAAAATGGGAATAAGGTTTTACTTCGGATTAATAAAGTGCCAAGCCTCCCAGATGAAAACAAATAGGAGAACAGTCCTAAAGCCAGGTCGTTACATAAGGGATATTGTTTTGCAAGTGCAGAGCTTTGCTCGAGCCTGCAAAGCTCCACGTGGTCCAGTCATCTCGGACACCTGTCGCCAACCGCTGTTTGTGGCCAAGTGCCATCCTCTTTTCCTCATTCTTTCTCCTATCGCATTCCCAATTGTTTATAGATGTCATTTTGGCCCTTGGTGTAGCTGGGAGTCCAGGGAATTGCTGTGCCACTATGGCCCCTGGCACAGCTCTTGGGGAGAGCAGTTGTCACCACTGCAGTGAGGCTGAGGAGAGCCAGTGGGGAGGAAACGAGTAGCAGCAGTAACGAGAGCCAGGGTTTTAGTTGCAGTTACGCAAACCCCAGTCTTGAGCAGATGCCTAACTCTCTGTAAAAGTCTCTTCCTTGTTATGACTTCAATCAGCTAAGGAGACTAGTCAGGGAAGCACCGAGGTCCCGGAGGGGAGGGGAGTCGGGTGTCCAAGGAAAACGGTCGCTCCTCAAGGAGACGATCCTCCAAGCCCAAAGGGAGGTAATCCCAACGCGGATCAAAGGGAGCAGGAGGGCATAAAAGCCCCCGTGGCTCACCAAAAGCATCCGGGAATGTCTTCTAGGTAAAAGGGAGGCGCACACCCAATGGCAGGGAGGGCTACACTGCAGTTGCTTGGGGCTGCAGGGGGGGTCAGGAAGGCTGAGGCGGAGATGGGACTGGGACTAGCTTCCCGGATCAAGGACAATGAGAAGTCCTTTTTTTTAAATGCATAGGGGGCAAAAAGAAGGTACCGGGTAATGTGGGGCCCCTGCAAGACATGCTAGGAAATTTGGTCATCGCACCAGATGACAAAGCTAACATTTAACGACTTCTTGGCCTCCATTTTCCTGACCAGGAACCGGATCAGGCCCCCCCTGCCCACTAGTCCCCCTCGGGCCCCAGGGGAGGTGCACCCAGGCCAAGGGTCAGGGAAGGTCTGGCGGGACTGGACGTGTTTAAATCCAGCGGGTCCAGACGATCTCCACCCCCGAGTGCTGAGGGAACTGGCTGCGGTCATTGCGGGGCCCCCGGCACGGCTCTACGAGCACTC
>NW_017728951.1:22618997-22628626 GCF_001723895.1 Crocodylus porosus
GGACCTGAACCTGTTCAGCCTCCACAAGAGAAGGCTGAGGGGAGATCTAGTGGTCTGTTACAAGCTAGTCGGGGGGACCAGCAGGCATTGGGGGAGTCCCTGTTCCCCTGAGTGCTGCCAGGAGTGACCAGGAATAGCGGTCACAAGCTGGCAGAGGGGAGATTCAGATTAGATATCAGGAGGCGCAACTTCACGGTCAGGGCAGCTAGGATCTGGAACTAACTTCCAAGCAAAGTGGTGCCGGCTTCTACCCTGGGGGTCTTCGTAAGGAGGCTAGACAGCCACCTACAGGGGCATTTGATCCCAGCATCCTTTCCTGCCCGTGGCAGGGGGTCGGACTTGATGATCTGCTCAGGTCCCTTCTGACCCGACCAACTATGAAACCATCAAATGAGCAGAGACGTAGGGATGGAAGAGCCCTTCAGAGGTCATCTAGTCCAATTCCGTCCCTGAAGCAGGATCATCTCTATCCAAACCCTCCCATGAAACAGTCACAAGGCATAACACCCTAACCTGCCACAGGTAAAGCAGGGCACTGTCATCTCCCCTGTCTTGCACCTACAGTTTCTGTTGATGCATGCAAAAACCACAGGTGCCTTTTTTGCACCAGTGTCTTACTGCAAACTCCTATTGAGTCTGTGACCCACCAAGACTCCTGGATGCTTCTCCGTAGCGTTGCCATCCAGCCAGCTATTGCCCGTTTTATATTTGGGGAGCACTTGGCAGCCAAGGGTGTAAGGGCATTTTTAGTATCTGGGAAGCAGTGGAAAATAAAGGAGGGGGCTAAGCTTGCAATAAGAAGTGCTTGGATTTGACTAACTGGGTGCGTCTCCATGAGACGCTAACTGCGCAGTAGCCTAATAACACTTTGCAGTAGCGTGCCAGCAAAAACCGTGCTATTGTGCTACTGTGCAGCAGTATTGGGCTACTGTGCAGTAAAAAGCCGTGCACCAGCACTATTGTGTGGTAGCCTAAGACTACTGTGCATTGATTTAGTATTTTGGTTAACCAAGTACTAAACTTAATACACAGTAACTGTGGCGCATTAATGAACACGTAGATGCACCCGCTGCTTCAGACACAGTTACCAAACTGCTCCATTGATTTTTTTGTTCCTAAGGGAAAACTTGGTCCATAAGATGAAGTGAATCCTTGGCTCTAAAAAGGTCACGTGGGTCTATGGGCAGTACCAGAGACCATGGCATCCCGTCTTAACTAGTTATTTCGTGCTTAAAACAACCTCCGTGAGATGTCGATGCAGTCTCCATCACTGGTAAGCAAACAGTGGAGTTGGAAAGCCCGTAATACCCCTATGTGCTTGGGAATAGAAATCTGTGACTGCGACACAGATAAATTGCTGCGAAAATGAATTGTGGGCGAAGTGAAAGGGCAATTGAGCTGGTCTGAGATGGGACTGGATACCGAGATATGCACCTTGACTCTTCCCTAAAGCACCAACAGGCCTTTAGGCAGCTCATGGTCGGGGGGGAAACCGTGGTTTCACAGTTCAAGTAGAAGAATCCCACTGAGTGCTTTGGTTGGCATCGAGTCGGCAGTAGCTTGGAGGGAAGAGCGCCGTCTCCCGAGTCGGACCCTCAGCTGGCCTAAACCAGAGTCACTTCCAGAAGATCGGTGGAGCTGCACTGGCTTCCACTCCATTGAGCATCTGTCGCTTTGACTTGCCTTTGCGACCGAGCCCTGATTTCAAATTCCTCTCTCGAGCATGCTCAAGGGATCGTGGCTGCAGGTTCTGCAGTCAGGCCGCACCGTATTACCATGCCATGCATAAATACTTTACTGCTTCCCATTAAATTATATGGATCCTTATAAGATGCTTTGCAATAAGTAAACTCATGCATGAAAGCAGCATTTTAAAGTCTTCGAACACTATTTCCCTCCCGTAATCTGCTTTATAGCCTCATGCTTTTGCTGCTATTGGTTAAGAATGTGTTTAGTTTTCTTTTAGGAGCAGGATTTACAGTGTGTAATCTTAGCCACCTCCTTTTCCAGTGGCAGATGGCCATCATAGGGCAGGCAGCCAAAACAGGGGTATTGCATCCAGTGGTAGGGACATGTGTGTGTCCATGTCTAATTGGGAACTATTTTTCAGTTCTCTATATCTATATATATGCACACTAACAAGTTGCATTGTGCTTCTTGTCTATGGTTTAGCTTTCAAGGATCTCTGGTATGACAAATACTTAAAATATATATATCCATGATGAGCTTGCAGTGGCCCAGATTACAAGACCACCTCCTCTCCCCCATTTTGTCTGGAAGCCATGGAGAACTGGGCAGAAAACTGATTGATTGACTTCTCTCTGGCAGGCCTCCTGAAATGCTTACATGCTATGGAGATGGGCTGTTTGGAGAGGCAGATAGCCAGCCTCCCTGCTGAGGTTGTTGGTGGTGGGAGGTGTAAGTGGTGCAGGAAATAGCTCGGGATTCATTGGGTCAAAGACAGGTGAGGAGGAGGAGGAGGTGCCTCAGCCTGGTGCTTTGGGCACTGGAAGCGGTCTGTCTAGGGATGCAGCCTCCAAGGGTAGCTGAATATAAAATATGTAGCTGGTCCATGAAGTAGTGGTCTTACCCTCAAATCTCGTTGTCGTTTTACCATATATCACATAGGGGTGGTTATGCAAAACACTAAACTTCAGTGAGGATTTGCCTAGCGGCTAAGGGCTATTCATTAACAAATGAAAGGCTTTTTCTTAGAAGGTGCTTTCTGACCCAGCAAAGTGCTTAATCGCATGCTTCATTTCAGGCGCATCAAGAATCCTGCTGAAGTCAATACCCCTGTGTTTAATGCTGATCATGTGCTTCATTGCCCGCCTGGCTGAGGACAAAGCACACAAGTAGTTAGCGGGGTCGATCTTTTCTTCTGAGACTTAACCCTTTAGGCTAGACCATCAACAGAATAAATATCAATCAGCAGTTCCTAATTAGCTGGGGTCATAGCGTACCTTCTATACCAACATCCAGTTCAGGGAGCTATATGCCATGTTGAGGCCTCAAGGAGCAGATCTGAAAAGTTAAAGCATAATTAACTTATGCAAAAAAAAATCTATGCAGAGCTGCCTCTTCCTGCCCCCTTTAAATTGGGTCTGGCAGAGCAGGGAAATTCCTAGATTTATGACTCTAATTGCCATTGGGCAATCCATGAACAAACTACAGCTTTCACCAAGTCTGCACTTACTAACAGTTACCATACCCTAGTATTGTGGGTTCACTGGGTGGTATTTCCTTTTCTGAATGGTAGATGACAGTCCTTGGCAAGGCAAAGACCTATTATTGATCCTCTGCGTTTGATGGCTTGGTTGCTGCGGTCCATGTCAGTGGAGAGATGTTCACATTGGAGAGCTCCCCAAAACTGTTGGTACCACCTGCTGATAATTTGGTAGAGAAACCAAGGGTAGCGTGGACTGCAACTCGTGCCTGAAAACGGACTGGACAGAAAACTATAGAAACGACTTCCCAGCAAGGCTTCCTCCAGGTCACGTTGTGGGGAGCGTTCACTTTTAGTGTCGTGAACTGCACCAAATGTAAATATATTCTGTGGCTGTCAGCCTGGCTATATTCACCTCCACTAAAACCAGCTTATATTTAGAAGAGGAGCTCAGCTTGGACAGAAGGGATTAATGCTCCCAGCTGTACATCAAGATTTAATATCAATTAGAGTCAGAGGGCTAACTCCTCCGGCTTGGCTTGGACGTTGTTACCCTTCTGAAATTTATAAGATGACAAATTCCAAGTAAGTGTCAGCTTTTAAGCCATCCTATTTGTATTAATAACTTTATACGGTCGGGAAAGACAACTGATCTACTGCTCAGCTGCTTCCAAGCTTTTAACACATTTATTTTTCAGGATAAGGAATGGTATAATTCACACTAAAAGCATGCCAGGCTTACCTTTATTCCCATTTGCATTGTGCTTTTGTTTTCTTTAAAATAGCAGCAAACTAATTAAAACTTTAAAGGCTGACACATTCTATTACAGTGCACAAAAGTGAGTGCTCTTCATACCACCTAATGTGAATTGAGGTAATCTCTACATGGTCGAAGTGTGCTCATCATTTATTATTACTTTTTTTTCCCCAGAAATAAAATTTTGAGTGGGTTAGCATTTCATCAAAACTATTTTGGTATTGGACAACTGCCTTTTCCTGAGTTAAAATGGGGGGGATCAGGATATACCTTTAAGAGAAAAATAATAATTTTGGTGAGATTATTATTTTTTTCATAGATACAGGGAGAAAAGAAACTTTCCCAACTAGCTTTCGTAACTACATCACTGTTGCCTGGCCTCTGCTGACTCATGCCAGCTAGCCTACTGACTTGAAAAGCAACAGATTTCCTCCCTGTTGTAGCTTCAAGTTGCTAACACACCACCCCGTATTATTTTTTTTTCCCTTCCTTTTTAGCCCACAAAACTTGTGGAATCAAGCTTATTGTAGAGCTATAAAGATTTCAAAAAAGTCTCGATATTTTTCGTGCTGGGATCACTTGATCCCAGCTGACTTCCTGCCTAGGGTGGGGTGGGGCTGGACTTGATCTCGCAAGGTCCTTTCCGGCCCCTAATGTCTATGAAATCTATGCGCAGGCCCCTCTTTCTTCTTTTAGGATGTTTGCACCATTTGTATACCTCTGACCTGCCCACCAGGGCCATGAGATTATTTCTCAGTAGGGATAACAGAGGGCAGCAGAAATTCAGATCTTTAAGTGATTCCCCTTGTATCCCAAGGAAGCTATCTTTTGACTTGACACAGTGTTGCCCTGAGGGGTCAGGCCAATGCTCAGGATCTCAATATTGTGCTGTTAGACAGGACGGTGTGGTGTACAATTGCACATGCACACATAAAAATCAATTAAGCACACACTCACTAGGTGCATACACCCCTATTGGACATACACAACACATACTACCAGCTCGGGCACATACACTATACACCCCAAAAGTTAGACACAGATCATTAATTCATATTTATGCAGCACATGCACGCTCTCGCACTAGCAACTCAGATACACACATATTCAAAATAACTAGTCTGGGTTCACACACTACACACACCAAATTTAGACAGAATCAGTTACCAGTTACCAACACCTGCACATTCAATACACACATGGATTACTAATTCATACATCATATATATTATGTGTGTGTATTCACTAATTTACACACATACCACCCATCTACACATACACATACACATAAGTGAGTTCTTAAGTTGGGTATTGTGATACGTATGTAAGTATGTGCTTGGTGTACTTGGGATACCTGGAGAAAGGTAAAGGTAAGAAAGTAGAAGTGTAGGGGGTTAAAGTTACCAGGACTGGGATTAGAACCAGTAGACTACAGGGGCCTGGGCTGAAGAACTGAGGCTCGGGGGTAACTTTAGGTTAATTGATCTTAATTGATTAAAAGACAACACCTCAAAGCCTGCAGAACAGGGAAGCATGCCGGCACAGAGTCTGGGACTGGAGCCAGAGCTACGGGGGAGCTGAAAAGGTAGATGGGGAGAGGAGGGGAAAATAGGACTAAAGGAAAGTGTGGGAGATAAAGGGGGGCTCTGGGTGTGGGGAGCTAGAGGATGGCTCCGGGGCAGCTAGAGAAGTTGCAGAGAGCAGCAGTAGGTGCTGGAAGCTGGAGAGAACTGCAGGGCAGCTAATGGGAGCTAGGAAGCTGGGGGGAGGGGAGGAGCCTGAAAACAGAGAGAGGGTAGCAGAAAATTGCAGGAAAAGTAGCAGGGACAGCAGGAAGGCAAGGAGAGGCTGAGAGGTGGCAGAAAAGGGGAGATGGAATTGGGAAGAGATGGGGAAAACTAGCAGAGAGGGTGGGAACTGGAGCTGAGAGAGAGAATGAGGCTGGAATTTAAGATCGGGAAGGGACTGGGATTCAGTAAAACATGACCCAACTCGGGGTTGCAAATGACAGTGGTTTTATTGAACAGGGGAGATGGTGGCACAATGACAAATTGGTTTACGCACGCACGCACTGGCAGCAGGGGTTGAAGTCCAGGAAGAGAGAGAGAGAGAGAGGCACAGAGAATCCAAATTGTAAGAGGAGGTATACAGGTAATATCTACCTATCCCAGGCTGGAAGTTGATCCTTGATGGCCAGTTGGAGTCTCCTTCAGCTCGGTGTTGTCCAGAGGGGGTTGCTGGCAGGGCCTCTGGGGTGGATAGGTGACATGAAGTTGGTCTGGTCCTGATGGAAATGGCATTCCCACTGGGTCTGGTGGGGTACAATAATAGAATTGCTGGTTCTGCAGGGTCTTTTGTCTTTCAAATGCTGGGTTCGTGTCTATTTTCCTGGGTGAAGGCCATAGTTCCTGGATGAATCAATGTGAGGTGATGGCCCGGTCATTACAGGCCATTCAGTAGACACCTGCTACTATTGTATCTCAATCATAGCCAATCATTCTCATTCATCCAGGAACTAATTTACATTGGAGGGGTACAGTGAATCATATTGTTGCAACATGGGATGCCCAGCCAGAGGACAGAAGCTGGAGGCTTGACATACGAAATGGAAACTTGACATGACTTTGGTCCACTTACAAACACAGGCCTAAAACATACAATATGCATATGAAACAACAACAATAAATACAAATATGGCAACAATACAGTATACAACAGTAAAAATTAATACAAATCTAATAATTATAAAACAATGGATATCTAAAACCAAACACTTGCCACCAAAAATACAAATGCTTAAAGCTTATCCTAATTTTGAGCTCACTTATATTTATCTGTAGGGAGTAGAGAGGGAGAGAAAAGTCAGAAATGGCTGGGGAAGGGAATGCATTTTAAGATAAAAGGAAAACCAGGGGTTTTGCTACAGCAGATATGACTGGTATCAGGGGAATTACCTTGGCCACGGTAGGGCAGGGGCAGCTTGGTGGGATGTATGGGTGTCCAAGAGTTGAAGAAGATGGGGGAACTTTGTCATACAAAAAAGAGGGAGCGATATGAGTCATTCTTCAAACCCTGCTGTCTTGCACTCCCACCCTCTGCCCCCACATCGGTCTGTGCAGAATGACATGCCAGCCTAAAATGGTTTAGAGACTTGGATCAGATAAGGCCACACAGATTCAATAGTGTACATTATGGAGTCCTAGCGTGCCATTCAGAGGTCATCTGTAAGGAGCTATAGGTTAATCTCCCTGTTAGGTCTCCACAGGTGCGTCTATACATGAAACTAATACAACACAATGAACTCCAGCACATATCATGCCAGCATTTAGTGCTCCCGCACTGTGTTTACATGGGTGCCTGGGACTGAAGCACGTTGAGCCAGGTGCAGCCCTGGCTGGCTGAGGGCCCAAGGGATCAGCATGCCAGCCCGGGGATGCTCCAACCTGGCTCAGTGTGCTATGGAGGGGCTAGCTGGCGAATGGGGATGCTCCAGTGTGGAGCTAGCAGGCAGGCAACCCCTGCACTGAAGCACCCTCCTGCCCAGAGCTGTCTCTGGAGGGGAGGGGGGGGCGAATCAGGGGGACCGCCCTTGGCCCTGCACTTTCGGGGGGCCCATGGAGCTGAGCAGAGTGGCCACAGCGACTCTGCACTGCTGCCGGCTTTGCATCTGGCTTCTTGGCACCCCCCTCCCTGCCGCCGAATCCACCGCCAGCTTCCTCGTGTCCAGGGGTGGCGCCCTGCACAGGCTGATTTGCCCTGGGCCCTGCACCCTGCTCGGGTCACCTCTGCTCCTGCCTCAGCAAACCCCATCAGTGTCTACACGTACTAAAGAATCCCACGAGGATGGTACTTACATTTTTACAAGTACTAACCTACAGTGGAGTTCATTAGTTTACTGTGGCCTAATAGGGGCACAGGTGTAGACACTGAGACTTTACTGCGGAGCTAATTAGGAAACTCCACAGTAAATGTCTTGTGTAGATGTGCCCCGAATGATGTAAGTCTGGGCTGATCCGTTGATGATCAGCTCCAAGCCCAGTCACTTGGCCTAAATTTGTCTCAAGAGGTCTGTGTTTGCATGCCTGACCTCAGGCAGGGACCATCTGAGCCTTTTTCAGTGATGCTGATCTCCCACCGCTATGGGGGCAGTCTGTGAAAGCTACCAGTGTTCAGTGCTTCTGCCTTTCAGGCATAGGTTATCTCATTTTAGGCACCCAAAATCAAAAGCCTATTTAAAAAAAACCCTTGGTTCTCTCTTACCTAATTTCTCCATCTGCAAAATGAAAGCGACGGCTAAATTGCAGGGCTTTGAGGATTAAGCCATTACTGTTCTCAAAGCACTTTGTGATTTGGTATGACGGGGGGATTGTACCAAGGTGCATATTTATTCTGTTTATAATCTGGTCTATGGTCTGTATGCCAGTGACAGGCTTTCCTGGGTAAGGTTTCTCACCCGGCATACTTTTTTGTTGCAAATGGAAACACTGAAAAAACAAGCCTGTCTTCAGATCCTGAATTGTTTTGGCCAAGTGCTTCAGGAGCAAGTGACATTTTTCTGTTGTCCCTAAATCATCAGGCTTGTTTGAACCCCATGTCGGACTGAGAGCCAGTTTCTCAGCTGGCATAAAGGAGTGTAACGCTGCAGAAGACGGTATCGCTGTGCCAGCTAGCAACCAAATGAAGTTCTTGCTCTCAAACATCTGGTCCTGCTTTGGGTGGGGTGAATGCTAAGGTGCATGGGTGACAAGGTTGGAAGCTTTGAGGCTGTAGCAGAAGCGCTCATGGTGCAGCCATGTCAGATTCCAGCAAATCTGCAAATTTGGCTAAATACCTAGTCACAAGGACAAGGGCACAAGGAGGAAGGAAGGTCTTTCTTTGAGGTCAAAGTGAGCATGAAGAGCAGCAGTGGAGGTGGATGAGTATAAGGGGAAACTGCTGCAGGAGGCTGATCTACTGTCTCTCAAGCCACTGGCCCAGGTCTTCAGCAAGTGTAAATCATTGTAGTCCAAGGATGATGAGAGTTCTCATCCCCAACCTACTTCTCCTGAGCCATCAGCCATTTGCAGAGAGCAGATCAGGAAAGCCAAGCTTGCGCTGGAACTCCAGCTAGCTACAAATATCAAGGACAATAAAAAGTCCTTTTTCAGCTATGTGGGGAGCCAAAGGAAAAGCAAAGGCAACACCGGACCCTTGCTAAACCAGATGGGGCAACTGACACCCAGGAAAAAGCGAACTTGCTAAATGGGTACTTCGCATCAGTTTTTCACCAGTCCCATGGGATGGCCCTGCCCACTATGGGTCACGGAGGCCCAGGTGAGCCCTCGAAGCTGACCTCATGAAGGAACACCTCCACAGGCTGGACACCTTCAGGTCAGCCGGCCCTGATGGGTTACACCCGAGGGTACTCGGGGAGCTGGCGAGCATCATAGCTCAGCCCCTGGCACAGATCTTTGAGAGCTCTTGGCGCTCTGGTGAAGTGCCCGAGGATTGGAAGAGGGCCAATGTCATGCCTATCTTCAGGAAAGGGAGGAAAGTAGATCTGGCAAACTACAGGCCCATCAGCCTGCCCTCTATCCTGGGGAAAGTCTTGGAAAAGATTATCAAGGAGGCCATCCTTAACAGACTAGGTGAAGGCAGTATCCTGAGGGATACCCAGCATGGGTTTGTTGCGGGTAGGTCTTGCTTGACCAATCTCATTTCCTTTTA
>NW_017728951.1:22629086-22641330 GCF_001723895.1 Crocodylus porosus
GAGCAAATCCCGGGACGTCATTCTCCCCTTGTACTCGGCCTTGGTGAGGCCACAGCTGGAGTACTGCGTCCAGTTTTGGACTCCGCAATTCGAAAAGGGTGAAGAAGCTTGAGAGAGTCCAGAGGAGAGCCACGCGCATGATCAGAGGTCAGGAAAACAAATCTTATGATGAGAGGCTGACAGCAATGGGGCTATTCAGCCTGGAAAAGCACAAGCTTAGGGGTGATCTGGTGGCCAACTACAAGTTTATCAGGGGTGCTCATCAGGATCTGGGAGACCGTTCACCAGAGCGCCCCAAGGGATGACTAGTGAATGGTCACAAACTCTGCTGTGACCGCTTCAGGCTGGACATAAGGAAGAATTTCTTTACTGTCCGAGCCCCGAAGGTCTGGAACAGCTTGCCACCTGAGGCGGTTCAAGCACCCACTTTGAATGCCTTCAAAACACACTTGGATGCTTAACTTGCTGGGATCCTATGACCCCAGCTGACTTCCTGCCCCTGGGGCAGGGGGCTGGACTCGATGATCCTCCAGGGTCCCTTCCAGCCCAAATGTCTATGAAATCTCCAGCACCTGCTTTATTCCCTTATTCCTAGTGCCTTCCCATCGGTTCTGATTCAAAGCACTGTGGCTAAAGTCTGGTGGTAAAAGCCCTCCCTCCTTTCTTCCCTTTTAGTTTTAGATCCAAGCCACCACAGTGCTGAGACAGATGACAAAACCACTTATAATCCTTCTGAAGAAATTGGTGTAAAAAAAATGCCTCCTTATCCTTGCTCTCCCTTGTAGAGTCCTTTGTCCTCCCAATTTTTTTTTTAAGTCTCAAGTTGCCAAGACCCAGAGAAGAGAAGAGGTGAGGGTGACAGAAACAACCTTGCCATGTATAATGATTATCCACTCCCAGGCTCCAAAGTGGTGTTTTTAATCATCAGCTTTGTCAGACACCAGGATCAAAGAGATTTTGACATTTGATTTATTTGGGTTTAGAAGAACCTCTGGATGCCAAACGATCACCATTTAAATTGCAAAGCGCAGTCCTGGCATGAAGCGGAATGACCCTGCGTTGCCCTCTATGATCTGCTTCATAGCCATCATGACTCTTTAGAGTTATTTGACTTGACATCAATTAGCTGGCATTCACAAGGGGAAAGTCCGTCTTTGCATTTAACCTGTAGTCATCAATGTCATTTTCCTCCCAAGACATGACAAGGAGCTGACTGCATACTTGCTGTCTGCATCAAAATTCATTGCTGCTGGCAGTAAGAATAAGGTGAACAGGAGAGGACCTTTTTGCAGAAGGTGCAACAAGTGGGTTTGGGGACTTATTCATGCATAATCATTCTCCCATTTCTTAAATGGCTAGTGAAGCAACAAAAAACTATGTAGTATTCTTCTAGTTCCCAGATATCACTAAAGGAAAAAGAACCCAATGCTACCTTCCCAGCCTGTGACATTTCCCAGCGGGCCTGCTGATATTAAGGTCTTGGTCTGATGTATCCGAGCAGATTTGAACAGAAGAGGTTCTTTTGAAGGAAGTGACTTCCACACAGCTCAGACCCCAGCCCTGTCTCACTTGTTCACCATACCTTGCCTAGAATTGTTTGCAACACAGAGCAACAATTAGCGGTGACGTAAGTAATTGTAGCTTTGCATATCCTTGCATACAAAAGATTCTGGACCCGGCAAAAGATTAAAGTACCCCCAGCCAGCAGACCCAAAGGGCTGATGACTAGTTTTCAGTGCTGAACCGGAAAACCAGTTTGGAGGCTCACCAGTTTTTTGGGGCATCGTGACACTCCTTGATGTCAGCATTGGATGCAGCAGCAGTTGGAAAAGGAAAGGCCCATATGGATGGAGAAATGGTGAAAACGTGTCCTTTTTCCTGTGGAGGGGACATGCATCTTGCTGTAGAAGAGATGAAGGGAATAGGATGTAGCCTTGGACTTGCTGCTTTTCCATTCAAGTGGTACCTATAATGAATTAGTAGAAAGGCCAGAAGCTGCCAACACTTCTTCACTAGGCACTAACATTTCCTGCTCCTTCCTCTTGACACTGTCTAGTGCAAGTTTAGTATGCACAGAGCGGTTGCGTCCAGGCAAGCATGGGCGCGCGGTGGGTAGCACCACAGATGCATTTGTAGCACCATACACTGGCATTCCCTGTGCTGCTACCCTGCAGCATGGGTTTTTTGACCCCAGGAGAGTCCAGCGTCAAAAAAAACCCTTGTGGAAAATAAGCAGAGCGGTGCACATGGCAACAGCACGCACCACCCAAACCCAGAGCCTGGCCAGCCAAAGCCACACTCCCAGCTGCAGGAGCACCACGGCTGCAGCTTCCCCTGTGCCCAGAACCCCAAGTAAGGCTGCCAAGGCCAGCACACCCAAGGTAACCTGCCATGCGTCAGAGCATGGGTGGCACAGGCATTCCCCAGGGACACGTAGCAGTGGCATGCCATTGCTACTTATCCCTGGGGAACCAGATGTCCATGCTCATCTGGACGTGGCCGGTGGGGGAGCAGTGATCCAAGAAAGGGAGTGCTGTTTTCTGGCTGAAGAGTGAGCAGCACTTCCTTCTACTTCTAAACTCTTCTGGCATGATAAAGGACTGAGGTCCCTTCTTAGCAGAAGCTTTAGGTGGTGCCATGGCAGTGCAAAGCAACATTACTATCTGCCACTCCCAGAGTATTGGGCTCATCACACCACCGCAAATCTCTATGCTTCTTAGAGGATGGTTATTCCATGTGAAGAAAGATGGTGACCTTCCTGAGACAGAGCTTGTACAGGAGGTAAAAAGATGCCTGGACCATGGATGAAATATAAATACCTGGAAAGAGTGGCAGATGGACCTGGGTCTTCCACTCCGTATGCTTGGGAAGATGCAACTGCCCAGCAAACTAATGTTGAGGTTTTAGGGGCCTGTCCCTGGCATCAAAATTGTTCTTCTTGCAACTTTCTCAATATAAGCAGTGGGTACTTCTATATGTTCAGTACCTTCCCTATACCCCAGCCTCTACAGCATTGCCTCAGTGGTGCTGTTGAGACACTAATAGCACTAATTGGCAACAGCTTCTTAAATGGCTGCACAATTTAAATTGCAGGCCCTTCAGCACTGAGGCTCACTTAGTTCTCTGTAAAGTACTATGCACACCCACACAGAGTGCTGTGTAACCTAGCAATTGAGATTACTAGAGGACTTTCCACCAGAATTCATTTTTTAATGAAAAATTGTTTTTTATATTAAAGAGTTTTTCCATAAACAGTGCTGCTTTCCATGGAAAATGGATTTCTTCATCCAGAAACTGAAAAGTTGAATACTTTTGATTCTGAAAGGCAACTGTAGGCACAGGCAAAAAAGCAGCTTCCTGTTGTAACTCATGGCGCTTTGCAAGAAGCACCATGAGTTGCAATGATCCCCTGGACTCGACAGTTGAGTCTGGGGGGGGAATCCAGCTGCTAGCTACCAGCTTGCAGCTGTCTCCCCCAGCAGTGCCCTCCCCTCTCCCAGCCCTTGTACTGTTTTCAGAATGGGAGGGGAAAGGGAGCAGAGGGAGCTCATTCTAGCAGCTCCTGAGCTGGCACTGGAGGGTGGGATGGGGAGATTGGAGCCTCCCCCCCTCCGGGGGCCTCTGATCCACCCTTCAGCACCAGTTGGAAAAAAAAACCAAAAAACCCCCCAAACCAAACTCCTTCCACTTCCTTTCCCCGCCTCCCATTCTGCAAGCGGCGCCGGGTCTGGGAGGTGCCACACATGCTAGTTACCGAACACACTCTGTTTTCAAGCAAATTCATTTGAACCCTCATGTAATGCGGGTTCAGGTTTTCATGGGATCGGGGCCCTTTAAAGCACTCTATAGCCATGCACTTCTGTTTGGTCACAGCTGTAGAGCACTTTCAGGGGCCAGATCATGCAAAAACTGCCACTTCTGTCTGCACCTCATGGTGCCTTATGAATTTTAGCTGAATGCTTCATGCCCCCATTCTCCTTGAGCTACCCAGCTTCCCTTCAGGATATATCTCCTACTTTATACTCAAGTTGTGTAACTCCCATCATCCGCTCCCTCACTTTTACTATAGTGGAGTCCAGGATGCATCTTGGGAGCTGTACCCCATGGTCCAGGGGCCTGGTGTATAGGGGAAGCTGAAAATATAGGGCACACAAGGCTCCTGTGAGGGACTCCAGTGTTGCTTCCAACCCAAATATTTAGTTATTGATTTGTTTCCAATATCCACAGTGCTTGTCAGGAAAAAACCAAGTTCCTGTCATCTGTAGTAGCAACCTAGCTTTGCAATTACAGCAGAGAGGCAGAATAGAGCTTGCAATGTTGAGGGACAGAAGAGGCTTATGAAATAAAGAAGTAAAAAAAAAAAAAAAAAAAGTTGATTAAAGGTAGAGAACGAGCCCTTAATGAATGTTGTTGCCCTCCCCGCCCAGCAATATTTGGCATTTAAGCTGCATCTTGATGTACTGTAGAAGGGACAGGAGATATTGCAAAGCACTTGTCTCCCAGTGATAATACCATGATGAGTTTCTCCACCCCACCCCACCTGGGTATCCATGCAAGCCCTACTTGGATTTGGAGTCTTTCTCCAGGGAGTTGAAAGATCTGGTCCTGGGTTGCTGTAGGGTTTCTCCCCAGCCCCTAATTGCCCCAGTCTTGCAATAGCATGTAGCTTGAGGGTACAATGCAAAATCTCAAAGGGGTGATGGAGGATGTTATGTGTTCGTGGTGCTACAAGGTTATCTAGTGGTGGGCTTCATGCGGGGTGCGACTTCTACCCATTGTGGATGACCTGAGGGGTGCTCTGAGCAGGCAGAGAAGAAGCCCTTGTTTTCACTTGGGTGGATGATAGGGGCATCTGTCATGGAAAGGGAGAAGGTGATATTGTCAGGTGGGAATTATCGCTCAAGTAGGGTGCAGATTGGGCAGCAGGGTGTGTATGCCAGTAAACCAGTGTGTTTGCACAAGGCTTCGTGGCTTCCTGAAAACGCAGCTGATTCAGCAAAAAAAGCTGTCCTAAGGGGAATGAGGGGCAGTGGAAGCTGGGTGTTGGTAGGTGCGATCTGAAGTTCAGATCTAGCTGACAATCGCCCCCAGCTTCCACAAGCCTTAGCCCCAGCCCTGAAGAGAGGATCAAAATCCAGATCTGAGTTGTCACAGATCAGTCTCTAAAACCTGCCAGGTACAACTTTTTCTTTTTTCTTTTTTTTCTTCGTTCATATTGTTACAAGCTTTGGCAGGACAGTTTCATGCATCTTTGTCTGTTGGGCCCTTTCCATCCGTAACTGCTGAGAATCAGCTCAAAGTAATGTGCTAAGCATTTAGTTGCAGTCAGTAAATATATGGAGAGATGCATTCTCCCATGGTGGCTGAAGTTAGTTTAAGTGGACTTACCAGTAAGGTCTGATCAAAGAACTAGCATCCCTTTGCTAATCCTCTTTAGGAATGCTAGGTTAAGTGAGCTGCAATACAAGATATAAATGCTAGAAGGAGATCCCAAAAATTATCAGTGGCGGCAGATGACAGAACAAGGAACAATGGTTTCAAGTTGCAGCAAGGGAAGTTTAGGTTAGATATTGGGAATACTTTTCTTACAAGGAGAGTAGTAAAACACTGGAACGATTACCCAAAGAGGTGGTGGCATCTCCATCCTTGGAGGTTTTTAAGACCTGGCTAGACAAAGTCTTGGGTGGGATGATTTAGTTGGGGTGGTCCTACCTTGAACATGGGGTTGGACTAGATGTGACCTCCTGAGGTCCTTTCCAGCCCTCACTTTCTATGATTATGATGCAGTGAAGTGCACAAATATGCCCACTCGGTTATCTAGATGGTACAGCTAGCCCCAGCCACACTGATGGGGACGACAGCAGCAGAGCCAGCCTCAGTGAGGCTGCAACCCTCTAGAATATCTGTATGAAAACAAGCCTCGATGTTTTTTGAATCGGGTAATAACACACTCCACATATGGCACAGTCCAAACCTCAGCCAGTCAATTAACATATAATGCATTGCACGTAATGCAGTTTGTCAAGAGGCCCCTCTGTGATGGATAGATAAGTAAAAGATGGCTAATGCAAACTGCATTTCCCAAACCCATTCCTTGATGTGACGTGCTGCCAGGACCTTGAGATTGCAATCAAAAGGCTGCAGCAAGCGTGGGTGAAATTTGGGCTGTTTTCCATATACCTGAACATCATTTTCATAAGAGTGCATTACGTCTGTCCTTCTTACTTTACTTCCCACTGTCGTGGCTGACGTGCGTTGTGGGAAATGTTCTCCTGCACGCTGTACGCTCGTTAGTGTCAGCAAGTTCATCTGATATAACTTTACTTACGCTACCTCTGTGTCACCTTGAAGGTGCTTTAGGTCTAACATTGCTGCTTCCTGAGTTCCTGCTTCTTTCTGATGATTTTCCTGGAACAAGCGCATTCGTGGTGCTATATCATTGTCCTATATCATTATTCTCTGAGATTTTTAAGAGCAAGGACCTCTGCTCGAAGGATCTTTCCATGTAACTTCAGGCTTTGTGCTGGCATCCAGCAGCACAGTATCTCTGGCTTTAAAAGAAGCGTTTATATGGAGCCAACCTACAAGGCAGTCAAAGATGTGGGTGTCGCTTGTGTAGACGTACCTACACTAACTTCAAACTAGCCAGCCTGGGTACCAATAACCGTATGCCACGTCAGCACAGGGTTTGACGTGGGTTACAAAATTTGGTGGGGGACCCTGAAGAGAATACTTGGCAGTCGGCACGTGCTGAGGTCTGAGAGACTGTGGCCTCCCTACTGTTGGTCCCCAAGTCGGCCGCTTTGAGTGTGTTCATATGAGTTGCAATCATCTCTGCATGTATAATAGACAAGGCAGATAAAAGGTGTTGTCATTCCCATTTCAAAGATGAAGCTGTGCAAAGAATTAATTTGCTTTCCTTTTTGGTTCAGTGACCAAACCAAAATCAAAAAGCATCATCCTCATCATCCATCATCATTTTGGGTCCAATGAAAATGAAAGAGTTTCAGCCACAATTAACTTGTAAAACTGGGGAAGAAGTTCAATTTGCCCTTCAACGGTAGGAGCATTGCCAGCATACTGAGTGAAGTAATTATTCCCCTCTCTTGTGCGCTGGTGAGGACACACCAGGAGTCTTGTGTGCAGTTGTGGGTCCCCTACTACAGAAAAGATGTGGACAAGTTGGAGAGAGAAAATGGTTGTGGGGCTGGGAGACATGACTGGTAAGGAGAGGCTGAAGGAACTGGGCTGATTTAGTCTGCAGAAGGGAGGACGGAGGGGAGATTTAATAGCATCCTTCAACTCCCTGAAGGGCCATTCCTAAGAGGATGGAGCTGGGCTGTTCTCAGTGGTGGTAGGTGATGGAACAAGGAGCAATGGGCTCAGGCTGCAGCAAGGGAAGTTGAGGTCAGGTATTAAAAAAACTTTCTGCTGAGGAGGGTAGTAAAGCACTGGAACAGGTCACCCAGAGAGGTGATGGAGTCTCCATCTTGGAGGTTTTGAAGACCCCAGCTAGGCGAAGTCCTGGCTGGGATGATGCAGTTGGGCCTGGTCCTGCTTTGAGCAGGGGGTTGGACTAGATGTGACCTCCTGATGTCCCTTTTGCCTCTAAACTTCTATGATTTTCCAAATATTTTCATCTCTCACTTCAGAACAAAGTTTTAAGCCCAAAAAAATAAATTGGGGGGAGGGGGCATAACAGGAGACATTGAAAAGTGTTTGACTATCATCAGCAGCAATTTTTGTGGAATTTTTATTTCAGCAAGAGAACAGGAAGTCTTTGCCCGATTCAGTCTGTGTGCGTATGAATATTTCTGGTCTGCCTATAATTACAGCTGCATTTTTGGAGACTGCAAAGCAGGCTCGCTCAGCTCTAGAAACAACGTGCAGGGATGCAGTGACTGTCCAAGCTCCCCCAGGAGCCCCACGGCAGGGTCAGAACCCAAACTCCTGAGTCTGTCTGGCTTCCAAACTGTCCTCCTAGGCATTTCATCTAGATTTCTGGATGGGTTTTCTTACAGGCTGAGCAGCAGCAATAATAAAGGAGAATCAGTAGTAAATCATAAATGGCAGATGTCTAAGGGTAGTAGTATTAGGCCAATACAGCTTTACAAAACAAAAAAACCCCCAAACCAACCTATTATCTTGAATCTAAGATGACCCTGAATTTAAGATGACCCACTCAATAATGGCCGGCATATCCCCCTTGCCCTAGAGTGGCTAATACTTGAAACATATAAATGAAATGAAATCGCAAGGAAATACTCGAGCTTTTTTGCAGCGCTATAAATCCAGAATGACTCCGTTGTACTTGGTGTCTTGGTGACTCGGGCTCAGCTACACCTCTTCGTCTCCCATCCCTGCCCCTTGTCTTGGATATCAGGGCAGTGGGGGGTGCATGTCAGCCATTGCATCACCTTTCACAGATTATTTTCCTGCATCATGAGATCCCATGGGTACCTGTGCTTGGCAAGCCCGTGTAAACATCATTCCACCATGACCTATAAAATCTTGTCCGTATACGGCTCATCATACTGATTTTTACTGGAACCCTGCAGCAGTGAATCCCCCTGGTTAATCCCCTATCTAACGTCAGAAGTAACAGAAAATATCGTTCCAAACACTGAAACGTTTTGTTCTGGAAAAAAAAAAGCGTCTCAACACTTGAAAATGACTCCCTGCTCTTTTTGGCCAAAGTTGCTTGTACTTCACCCGTGGGCTTTTCATTCCATCAAAATGACATTTCTGAGCAAATTTTACTCTTGGCTGACAAAGCTGTACTCGGCTCTGATGAGCATTGCCAAGGCCCCAGTGCTTAAAATGTCATCTCCCACCATCAGCATGGACTTGGTAGAGGTTGGTTGTGGAACATGCACAAAATATGGCAAATATTAGTGGGTGGTAACACGGCGTTGGGTTCCCGGCTGGGTAAGCACATCCTGTTGGATCAGAATTTGCCCTCCTGCCTTATACCCTCCTTCAGCATCCCCTGGTCACTGTGCTGTTGTGTGAAATACGTGCCCCTCCTTAAGGACCTGACCTTATGAAGCCCGTGAGGCTGTCTGAGGTCCTATTCTAAACTCGGTTGCTTTCTGTGTTTGCAGTAGTGCTTCCCCTTCTGCATGGTACGTTTTTGTCCACGGACCTCAAGGAACTTCACAGACTTTAATTAATCCAGCCCTATGGTTACGGAAGTGAGGTAGTGCCACAGTTTTGTGACGGAGGAAACAAAGGTTAAACGTGACTTTGTCGTGTCATTTGATGCCACCAGAATGGCGGTTATGACCCCAGATTCCTGACTTGCCCCCCACCGAGCAAAGCTCCTTCCAGGGAAGCAAGAGCCAGGCTCTGCAATCGGATGCAGCTTCCCCCCACCCCCATGCACAGGGCTGAGCGGAGGTGGCATGAAGGAGCCACTGTCGTGCAAGTCAATTAAGAAAAGCAAACGAGAAGCACGCACGCCGCATCGGCCTTGACTCCGACTTTGGCTCTGGGGAAGCAGTTTCCACTTCAGTCCTCCCTCTCTCCCTCCCACCCCCTCCTATTTGCACAGCCAGAGCTGGCTCATAAGAAAAGAGCTTATTAGACTTTGTTTCGCACATGTAACCTGCGTCCGGGAAATAATATTGAGGATTGTGAGATACTGCGGCGCTCTCTAAATATTTGCATTTTATAATTGTTTCTCCAAAGAGCAGGGCGGGTGGGACCATACCGGGAGAGGCAGGGGAATTTTAACAAGCTTCAGTTCCGCTCCCTCAACAGCTAAATTGCTGTCTCTGTGGCTCTGCTGGGCAGATAAAGGCTCAGAACATGCGCATGCGAGGATATCGCTTGGCAGACATGAACTGCAAGGATCAGGAAGGGAAAAGAGAACTACGCAGCGAGCGGGAGCCAGCTCTGGAAAGGGGGAGAGGAGTCTGTGGATGCTGCTATTGAGATCGGGCAGTCTGTGGACACGGCTGCTGCTGAGCCAGAGTCGACGCAATGCACGTGGTCCCAGACTGATGTCACTCAGGATTTACAAGGGCAAAATGTGCCCTACGGTCTGAGTTGAACCCCAAACCAGGTGTCAGGATGTGGCTGAATGTGCTTGGTGCAGGAAGTGAAAGGAAGGGGGCTGAAGGGCCCTAAAAGATACCGATCTACCCCCTCTGCCTGGCTCTGTAGCTAGCGAGCAGCACAAGTTAGAGCATCCCTGGGGTTGCTCTTAATTATTCCAGCTGCAGTTGTCTCCTAGCGATGCTGCGCCAGATGGGGAAATACTCCATTTCGAGGCATGCTGGCCACATCCCTTCCTACCCCCAGCCTGTCCCCGATATGATGCCTATGACCGGTGATGGGTGAATTCCCATGGGCCTCTCCTGTCTGGCTTTCTGGCTGCACTTCAAAAGTAGCTGGAAGGAGGCATGGGACAGGGAAAGGTGCATTAATAAGATACATAATTTTAGGGAAGGTGCCCATATCCCGTACTTTGTGCCCCTCAGTGTTTTCCCGATCATTTCTCCCTTAGAAGTTGCTGTAACTACCTGTCAATTTGATCGGTCAGCTTTGATATTATCAGCAGTCATGGGTCTTGGCAGGTTTTCTTTCCATCCAGAAGATCGTAGCTGCATCAGATTGCAGGTCCAGCGAATACGGAGCTAGCTGCATATTCTGCAAGATCTGAGTTCAAGTCCTTGGTCCGTCTCAGACTTGTTGACCAGTAGCCTGCCTGTGTCTCGGTTCCCTGGGTATAAAATGGAGGGGGGTGGGGATGCCTTCTTGGAGGCAAACGCATCAAGGAACCGGAGGGGCTCAGCTGCTACAGTTAAAGCAGCATCAGCAATTAGCCCCAAGGTGGCTGTTGTGTTGCTGGCATGCAGTGGCGAGCAGAAGACCCCAGTGGTCTCCAGGGTTGTGTTGGCTCTGGCCAAGCTCCCCTTCCCTGACTCATCTGTTTTATGTCTCAGACATGCAGGCAGCACAGGCATTGAGTGAGAATATGACATTTCTGTGCAGAGACCTATCTGACCAGAGCTGCCCTTTAAAATATATGGTATTTTCATTTAGTCTGACGACAACAATATATAATGTTCTCCTGGGAGCGGCTGCAAAGAGGAGCTCATCTAAGCTTGGCCTAGCCGGACGTCCGTGATGCGCTGCTTTCCATCCCTAGTGATCTCGAAGCTGTGAAAAGCAGCTCGGTGCTATTCTCTGCCTGGTGCTGCTGAAGGAACAAGCCAGTTTCTTCAGAGAGGTGATGCGAGTTGTCCAAGAAGAGACGGAGGCAGAGTTGGGAATGGACCTCGGGTTTCCACTCATGAGCGTGCAGGTTACATGTGTACGGTCCACAGAGTATTATGCCCCCAGCTAGGGAGCCCGGTGGGTTTATGTGTACTTATAAGCTCCTGGTTTTTAGCTCTGAATGCTCTTGAGGGCATCATTGGGAGTGAGCTGTGTCTGAAGTGCCTGGTGGACTGGATCGTTGCTTTTGAATGAGCCCGTGGACCAGTGTGAGGAAACCAAGGCAGAGGTATATTTTCCACTGGGCAGAGACCAGCTTTATTTCACAGCCTATAAGCACCATGAAAATGTGAATGTTATCGGTAAAGGTTTCCTGGCTTCCAGCTCTGGCCTTAGTTCTCCAAACCGCCGCAGCCTACCCATTCAGCAAGGCAAAACTCATTTTAGACCTACCGAGTTGACCAAAATCTCCCGTTACTTTTAAGTCCCGCATGGAGACTTGGCTCGAGCCACTGAGTTGCACGTGGCTGCTACTAACCCAGTTTGGTAGCTTGTTACATTTGTTTTTAAATTTATTTGATCAAAAATTGGGTCACGTCTTTATGCGTACAGCGAGTTGGCTGTGCAGTTCAGCGTTGTGACCAAGCATTTCACCGACATTGTCCTATACCCATCCCATTTCACACCCCAACCTGAAACTAAATCCTCCCCTGTCCTCATTCACGGCATGGGTCTTCATCTGTCACCTTGCTTGCTCGTGTCTCACGTGCCACGTCCTCCCTCTTGCACTCTCCTTCGTCTTCCTCCGTTCTTCCTGTCACGGAGCCATGGAGGTGCCCCGTGATTGTGAGAGTGATTGGCAGAGCTGCCAATCACCCAGGCAGCTCAGGTGCCTGGTTGCCAGGGCAACCAAGTGGGTCACATGGCCGGAAGGGGGCAGGGCCAGGCCTTTATATATAGCTTAGGCCGGAGCCTGCCTCACAGTTCCCTTCTGGCTGCCGCAGGAGCTCTGCGGCTGAGC
>NW_017728951.1:22643027-22644526 GCF_001723895.1 Crocodylus porosus
GATTTGACCAACTTTGCCTCCCCCCTCCCCAGTTTGCAGAGATGTCCGCAGACGGATACGTTATGCAAAGCTCAGACTCAGTGGGGGGTTTTACACCCATGGATCGATGGCAGCGAGTTGTCTGCGTCTGAGCTGCGTTTGTTGGGACAATGGGAGTCGTGGCCTTGGCTCTGCCTCCTGATTGGAGAAGGGGGCAGGCAGTTCAGGTGCAAAAAAGCACTTGCACATGTGAGAATTGCTTTCTGGGAAACTTTCCTGCCAAAGGAACTTTGCAGAAATTAGACGAGAGAGAGACTTGGATGTGAACTCATTTAGCCCTTCGGATAAATGTTTGCCGAGATTTTTCTTGCACCGCTCACTCCGTTCTGCTCATTAGCCCACTCTCCGGTTTCCAAGGCTCATTGTTCCCTGAGCCAGGCTTTTTCCTTCCTCTTTACAAAGTATCTTTTAATCTGTCAAAAATACTCATTTATTACACAGATCGCACTATAAACTGCAGTCTAGCGCGGCAGCTGTGATTGTCAGGCTCATCAAAGCAATGTAGATTCGATCCCACTGGGACTTGTTTGGCGCGTGTGTAAGAGATGTATAATGAAGGGAGAAGCGCAGAAAGAAGCCCCAGGTTTTAGGATTTGGGCTCCTTATTGGGAATCAAACTCGCCAATGAAATGGTAGATCATTAAGTGCTGAAGAAAGTGGTCCTGGGGCATCTGGCAGGTTAAATGCGCCTGCTGGATCCATGCATGAATGGGAAGGACGGAAAGGATTTGCTTGTGGATACAGCGTATTATATGTACTCTGAAAAGGGGCCAGCGGTAATTCGGCAGCTTATAGCCTTGTTTGCCTTGGGGATGTGGATTTTAAATCCAGTCCTCTGAGCCACTCTGAAAACCCAGGCATGCCTGGAAGCCTCAAACACTTCAATCTGCTCGCCTGGGTTTTAATTGCGTTTCACTGAATGCTCTCCCCATTACAACCACCCAAACCCAGCCGCCTCGTGAAATCGCCCAGCGAAAGCAAGCCTGCTCCATCTGTGCCAGCCATTCCAGCAAAGTGGGTTAAAATGATTTAGCTGCTAAAGTTTAGCAGAACGATACTGTCTTTGAGGCACTTTGCTTTTCAGCTTCGTTATGCAGGGAACTGTTTGCTGCAGCATTGCATTAAGTGCAGCAGACTGCTTTAAGAAGGAAAGAGCATCAGGTTTTCCATATCGTACGAATACTGGGAGCATTTCTGAAATGGCCAATGGATCTCCGTTCCCCGCTCACTCCTTCAGGGCCCCGTGTCACTTTGACGGCCCGTTTTGCCCACACGTGGTATACAGGGACAGCTGCAGTCCCTAATATGTCCTTCCAAAGCACTTTGCAAATTTGGAGCCAGAGCACATCTTGCAACTGTGGTGATTTTCATTAAAATGAAAATGGAGAGGAGCTCCTATCAGGACTAATGAAGAAGTGAAGATCAGAATAAAAAAAAATCGCAAACCCTTTAAGACTCGG
>NW_017728951.1:22645117-22649229 GCF_001723895.1 Crocodylus porosus
TAAGAACAGTAGTCGAATTGTGTGAATGGAGATTTGTCAGACACAGTCAACATTTTAGGAGTTTGAAAACAACAATAAGGTTGGTTATTGAGTAATTACTCATTGGGTGCGTCTACATGAGATGCTTAGTGCGCAGTAGCGTAATAACACTGCACAGTGGTCAAAAACTGTGCAGTGTTATTAGGCTACTGCACAGTAAGCATACAAAACCCATGCGCCGGCGCTACTGTGCAGTAATGCGTGTTACTGTGCATTGAGTTAGTACTGGGTTAACCAAGTGTTAAACTTAATGTGCAATAACTAGGGTACATGAATGAATGTGTAGACGCACCCATTGTGAGTCGGGCGCAGTGAGAAAAGGCGTCTATGGCGGTTTCCCTGTCTGCACAGAGTGTGGCTGCATCACGGATGGCCTTGTTACTTCTAGCATACATTGTTATTTTGTCAGCAGGACGGGATTTCACCTATTTTCTAGCCAAATTTGGCACGTTTCACCAAAAGGAGGGGAAGAGGAGCAGCGTTTGGGCCATCTTCTTGCTTAAATAAGTGCCTTTCTTCTGCGATGCTATTGCACCCCAGCTTACTATCAAAGGAGGTACAAAGAAGCTTAATTGGGAAGGGCTGCTCAGAAGTTTAGATGGAAGAGCAGGAAAAAACAAGCAAAGTAACTGGATTTATTACCCTAGAGTTCTTGGATAACCCCGGAGACCTGGCAGAGTCATCACAGTTATCAAGAAGTGGGCAGATTATGGGAGTGGTGAATTTAGGGATTGCTCTTGCATTAGCAGAGGGGATGATCTAAATGACTCGCTTGTTTTTTCTCAGTCTTTTATTTCTAGGAGTCATTGAGAATTTCCTACCATGAGCTGCAGATGTGATATATTTAGGGTATTTATTGGTTGGAGTAAGCCTTGGGCAAAAATCATTGGCCTGCCCCTCTGAGGGGTTAACATCATGAATTCTGTTGAAGCACTCCAGCTTTGCTGAAGCTGTGGAAATATATATATATTTCAGAAACCTTTGATGCAGGCATTTGGAAACCTGGGGTATTAAGGAATGAAGGTTTTGCCTTTGACAAAGCTTATTTTTATTGTATCATCTTTTTTCCAGAACACTAGAAAAAGGATTATAATGTCAGGCCTGACTCGACTTTTTTTTTGAGAGCGTGTTTGCCAAGTCCAAACAATTTGTCACATTTCCAGCAATCAAATGCTTCGGTAATTTTTTTCATTATTTGCAAAATACATATTTGTATCAAACAAGGGCTCCAAACCAAATGGTGACAAGCAAGCCTGCAATCGGAGCACACAGCTGCAGAGGGTTTTCACCTAGGAACAATGACAGGAGTTATGCCTCGTGCCGTTCTTTCACCCACTGGGCTACCGCAGAGAACAGCTCAGTGAAAGCTGGGAATGACTTGTCTGACGATTGTCATCGCCCTTCGTTTAAAGAGAAGCATTGGCTCAGGTTCTGAGGACGTAAAAGGAGTGAGGAGATGAAAATGTTGTGCCCTCTTTCCTTCTGTGTGAGAACATGACATCGAGGAATCGTTGATCCTTGCAAGGATCGTTGATGCACCGCAAAAATTGTTTGTTTGTGTGACTCTGTGCCGCTGTTACCTGGCCATGTCTGTGCTTGAATGGTGCTTTTGGTTTCAGTGGTTGCAGCTTGCTGGGCAGGGATTGGCTGTTGCTAGGCAAAGCAAACACTACACAAAGTTCATTTAGATATTTGCTTCTATGCTCCCTGTGAGTAGGTAAAACGGTACCCAAAGGCCAGATTCTGGTCCCATTTATGCCATTAGTGGCAGTACATCAACTCCAGATGTGCATCATTTTGGCTGTAAAGTCTTCAGAATACAAACAAGATTTTTTTCCCCTCCTCCTAGATATAGAAGGCACCCATGGTATTGTAGAGAAATTCCAAAATATGAAGAATGAACCAAGAACATGCCACTGACCTGCTTCATAAATCTACTTTCAGATGGTTTCATAAGGCTTAGATCTTGCTGTGCTAAATAGTGATCATGAGAAAATGCGTACTATCCAACTTTGTAACTGGGTAATGTTTTGGTACGCATTCATGTCTAGGTGGATATACAGGTTTCCTTTGGTTTATGCTGTGCATGTGTTCCTGGAAAATGGTGCATCACTTGGATTCGCATAAAGGGCACCCACTTTACAATGTAACAAATAGGGATACGTTCCAAGACCTCGACTGTCCTGACCCCCAGACCCGTTTCTACCACTTTTACAAGACAATTTTGGTACTCGCCAACAGCAGACAGTGCACACAAGCACAAGGCGCTATCATCATGGGGATGGCGACTACAAAAACACGTCACAGACAACAAGTGAGGAAGGCGCAGATCCGCATAGGAGACTGTATTTTGGTGTGCATCACTCCCATGATGCACCAAACAAAGCTGACTGTGGGCTTCCACCACACTGATTGCATAAGAGTGAATTTAACTCGCATATAACGAAGTTTTGGTATAAACAGGGTCATCGCATCAGAGCGAATTCGCACCTACAGAACCCGCATAAAACGAGACAAACCTGTATCATAGTTCAGCTATTTAGGGGAATCAGAACTGGAGAGGGGTGAAGTAGCTATAAGCTAACCCTCTGTTCCCTTCATTCCCTGGGTCTATTGAGAAGCTGTTTTGGCATTAGTGCAAATTTGTGAAGGCTGTCAACTCCTCTCACTCTGACGAGTGTGAATCAGTGGCTGAAATATGGCCTGACTGACAGCTGGTAGCAGAAGGTCTAATTCTGGCCTTGTGCTGGTCGTATGATGGTGAAGCCCCATTAATTCAATGGAGGTTGTCTGGATTCCTGCTGGTTTAAGGGAAGACAGACTCAAGGCCAGGGGCTTCATGTTGGTTCCTCTTGAAGAAATATAGCATTGGGTACACGTGGCTGGGGGATAGGAGGGGCAACTGGAGTTCAACACTATGGCCAGAGCACAAGGGCCCTCTAAGAATGGCTTTCAAAGAGGAAGGTTTGGGTTGGGATACTCTTGCACTTGTGGTTATGGATAGAGCTGCATAAAAACAGGCAGTATTTGTCAGTGCAACTTTGATTTGGGGGAAGAACATGGGACTGGAGGGGCCTCTTAGACCATCAGTGCCACCCCCTGTCTTTGCATGTCATCCTTTTGCTGGGAACCCCTTCAACTTAGTGCAGATCCTCACGCACAATTATAAGGGACCAAAGAAGAAACGCCACGAATATCGTACAGTAGGCCATAGGTCCAAATAGAGGGGAGACAGACACTACCCAATACCACGAAAGGGAAACGGTTGATACCAGCTCAGAAGGCACTAGGAGCATGACCATGCGCAGTGTTAAAGAGGAAGGAAGAATCTGTTACAGCCTGTACCAGTCTAAACTAAAGGAAGAATTCCCTTTGGACCCTAGATTTGGCCATTAGGCTGACCCTGGATGGGTCATCTATAAAATAGGGATGATCTTTTTATCCGTCTTGTTAAGACTGTACGCTCCTTGAGACAAGGACGGTCTCCTACAGTTGATGCATCGCACAATGCCAGGTGCTCCTGAGATGCAAGTGTTGCGGAGCGTCACAAGCTGGTGCTGCTATACCTTGTCTCGGGAGCTTTTTGTCTGCTCATTTTTAGTGAGATGTGCAGCATAAATGTGACATTTGTGCCACTGCTGCTTTTTCAAGGAGAAAAAGTTGGCTTTTGGCCTTACATTTCTATTGGGGCTTGGTTCAGAAAGCAGAACTTGTCCCTGAAACAGGACGCTCGTGGGTTGTGCCGAGATGGCTGAGAAAAAGGGATGGTCCCATATGCCCTTTGAGACCTGTCTCTAGTGGGTTATGGAATAGAGGAAGATCCCACAGAACTTACTGATTCGTTTGATGCACCTGGCTGGGTTGATTGCACGATTTCACAATGATTGCACACTAAGTTCATACAACACAATTTTATTTTAAAATTCCCTGCTACACATATAACACTGCTTAGCTTTAGAAATCCTTCCCAAACAGTGCTATAAGAATTAGTATTGCAAAAACAGATACAATCCTAGAATGCCGAGAAACTAAATCCCCAGGCATCCTTTCATTCTTTAGTCATGGTTTTAGGG
>NW_017728951.1:22650825-22669488 GCF_001723895.1 Crocodylus porosus
TTCGGTGTGTTCGCTGCAAGGCCAGGCAAAACAAGCAATGGCCTAGATAAGAAGATGAACCTTGCCTTTTTTCTAAGCTGGCTAATGGGTATTTATTACAAGCATTCAAACTATTACATTCAATATGACGGAGACCACCTTTGTCCTAGGGGTAGAGTAATTCAACTTTTTGGAATAAAGGTTTGTCCTGAATGCACATCACTGACTTCTTGTTCAAATGACCTACAGAGCCCAGAAGCATCCTACCATATGCAACCCAGCAGTCCCCCTAACAAAATGTGTAAAGAAAACTACAATCATATTGCTTATATTATACTTTATTTATTAACTGTCTTCAGACTAACGGAGCTTCTTGCTCTGTGGGCTTTTGAGAGAAAAACAAGCTATCTTGCTATCTGGACCTGATACCCCCTCATCTGGAGGTCCAAGTTCTCTCTCCTCTGTTCAGTCTGCAGGATGGTTCAGATAAAAGAAACTCTTGAAATGGGTAATATCTTATTTCCCATCTTCTCTTATTCCTTTTTACTTAGCTGCTTTCCATGGAAATTTCTTGATCCTTTTTTTTATTTCTGACAGGGCTAATTCTGGGTAGTAGTTCATCACTATAATTATGGGAAATTACTAAATGGGTTTATCATCTTGATCCTTTGTTTGAAGTACCATTTATAGCCATGGGAGAAAACCAGAACATCTGTATTTATGGCTGAAATTAATGAGTTGCTTTATTATTGAGAGCGGTAAAAAGAAAGGCAAACGGGGAGAATAATCAAGTGAAGAAAAGAGAGAGACCAATAAATTAGGGTCTAGCTTCTGCTGATCCAGACACTGCCCTTGTCTTTTAGCTAAATGGGTGGGGGTGCTCAAAATCATTTTTTTGTCACTCTGTGTGTCTTAATAGGGACATAGTTACAAAAAGGCCCCCGCACCCAACTCTGTTAGGCTTGCTGGGAATTATAGTTGTAGTAGTTGTTTCTAGCACGGGTGTAGGTTGCCCGTGACTCTAGCAGAGGTTAGCAGCAGCATCTGTTGCTCAGCTTCACCGGCATATCCGGCCCAGACAGGATACTAAAGTGAGGGGGGGGGAAGAAACAAAGTTTCCCCTCGCCATAAGCAACAGAAGCGGTGGAGTTGCACTCGGGGTGAATACAGGTGTCAATGCAGCGATACATGGATGAAATTTGTATTTCTATGCATTTAATCTAACTGGTGCATCGCCCCCACCTAAGCCAGTCTGTGTTGATTAGGCGCTCTTGTTCTGCGACCTTTGGGGACATTTTGCATTAGGGACATTATACCAAATATACTAGAGGTAGGGAGCAGGCTGCAGAGTACATGGAGCACAGCCTTCTACCTAAAACAATAGACTCATTCCTTGTTAATACCCTGACTCATGTTTCATCCAGAGCTTCCCAGTTCTTTAACAACATGTCTTTCCCAAACCTCGGGACATGACTGTGCTATATGAAGTGTGCTGTACCGCTTGGGGGAAAAGCAGTCACCAAGCTGTTATGACCCTTGTTTGAGCTTAAATGACTAATTCATTATACAGTCAAGAACAGACCTCGAGTCCTGGATCCTAAATCCTTTGCTCGCCTGCCTTGGCTTGTGGTTTTTTTTTTTTTAATGAACTTATAGAGCAGTGATTGCTGCAAGAACGTGCCAAGGGTGCTACAATGCCAGGGGTTGCATCGTACCTGGTGGAGCAGCTTGTCTCCGGGTTGCCACTGCTGCTGGGTGTAACTGCCTCCTGCACCTCTGTTTATAGGAGTCACATTGGAGCTGAACCAGGGAAAATTGCAGCAGGATTGGCGCGCCTGCCTGCAGTATGTAATGCAGGCAAGCGGGCCCTTCTCCTGCAGCCATTTCTCAGTTTGGCTCCAATGTGTCTCCTGAAAACAGAGGCATGTGAGACAGCCCCACCTGCCCCACGCCCCTCTGTTTCCAGGAGATACCGTTCAGGGTCAGACCTGGGAAGGGCTGTGCAAAAGCATACGCTCCTGCCACAGCTTCTTCCTGAACTGGCTCTGCACGGTGGAGATCCACCCAGCTGCAGCAGTGGTGGCAGTGACCATAGTGCAGCATACCCTTGGCCAGCCCCCTCCTTCTCCTGGGTCTTGAGTGTCCTTTTGTCCACCCCTTACATCCCACCATCCCCCGTGCTCCCCACATGCTGCTTGTGCACCCCAGCATCTTGTCCCTGCTTGCCACGTATCCCACACTCTGCCTCCTACAGCCCAATGTATCCATATTAATAACATACTAATACTAGAATTATAATGCTTATAGTATTAATTTTATATTATTCATTTTCTAATGGAGCGCAGTTAACTTCTGCGAAGTTCTGGAGAGGTGCCTTGAGTTTGAAAAGGTTGAGAACCACTGTTACAGTATTGAAGCACACAAAGGGACCATTGAGTAATAGCTTAGTAATAGTTTTTCACTATTCAGCGTAATAGCTTGAATAACAAATACAACTGCATTTCATCCACTTACTATTCTATTGAATCCAAAGTTATGCAGTGTCAATGGGAAGACCTCAAGCGATAGATACTAAACCTGCTTCTTCCTCTGGTTGTGTCCCAGTGGTTAATCAACGTTTTTGCCTTGTTTCCAATGTAAAGAGATCTGGCTTCAGTTTCCAGCCGCTGGAGGTCCTTAAGCCAATCTCAGCAGGGTTCTCGAACCCTTTAATGCCCCATGTATCTTACGCATGAAGATACCAATGCACTTCTATAACAAGGTGCTAAGGGAAGGTTTGTCTCTGGGGAGGTGAGGTGTGGCTAGTTGATCATTGATAGAAGCCTGTCTCATAGGCTTGAAGTTGGCTCTACTTTGTACATCAAACTCCTTCTCTAAAATAGTACATTCCCCATCCTTTAGCCATCATCCTATATGAAGCTGGTGTTGTTTCCTAGTTCCTTTGCTGAAAAAAAATTCAGATCTGAGTTAGCCAACACTGTCTATAAACAATGCAGAATTTAGAAAATAAGTGCAGCCACTCTTTTTGGCTTATGTGAATTGTCCCCTCTATTTATGCAACCTCAATCCTGAGCTTTCTTGTGACATGCCCCTCTGGAGAGTACTTTTTCCCCTTAATTTAAATACCTTTCCTTCTTTATACCATTCGGGGCAGACTGAATTAATACCAGCTACTGACCATGCTCATACAGAGGTTTTTTACTGGAGGTATTTTCTTACTCACTCCATTGTTAGCTATTGATGTAATATATTAGTCTTGGAGAGAATTGCCCACAATATTGACATCCCAGAAGATGAGTGTGTGCGACGCTTTACATCAGGCAAAGTAAATAGAAAATGTTTAGGGCTGTGCAAGCCATTGCAAACCATTGATTTGAGGGGCTTGGCCATCCTTTCTATTTGCCACTGAAATTAATTCTCCTGAATGTGTTTGAATTGTTTTATCCACTTAAATAAACTGTCTCCTGTGGCTTGAGAGAATATTCTTCCAAACGAAGGCATACTAGCAGTTCTTCAGAGCCATCAAGCAATGCAGCATAATTTTTTTTTTAATAAGGATTTACTGCCTAGACATGACGATAGAACACATCTTAAATCGTTGCTATACAGGACTGAAGAGTCTACAAAGCTGTCAAGGTAGTGATACCTAGAATATCCCAATCATCTGTTGTTGTGTTGATTTTATTTCATTTCCCTGATGAGAAGACAAGCTCATTTCCAGAGAAGACAGTAGTGAGTTGTGAGCACAGCTTCTTCATTCAAGAGGGTGTTTGTCCACACGCTGAATGCACAAGCTCATAAAGAGTGATGGTACTTCCATGGATAGCATCCCTCCCCTCTCCCCTATGCAACAGCTCACCAAAACTCCCTATGTGGGATGGGGCCACAGATGGGGCAAGTTGTTCAGGAGTGGGACAGCCTGGCGAGGGTGGGGCCACAGGGTGGGTTCACGGGGCAGTGACAGCATGGGGCTGCAGCCCAGGCCCGATCTGCAGCCCACCTGCCCAGCCCTGCAATGGACACCAGTTCTGCAGGCAGGGACATGCAAGCAATGGATTGTGGCTTGGCCCTGGCACCAGCCCCGCACTGTCACCTCCCCAAGATCCTGGGGTATCCCTGGCCCCTCCTGCCCATCTCATTCCTGGATCCCAGGCAAGTCCCTCCCGAGGTTTTTCATAGGTTTCATAGACATTAGGGCCAGAAGAGACCTCAGGAGATCATCGAGTCCAGCCCCCTGCCCGAAGGGCAGGAAGTCAGCTGGGGTCATATGATCCCAGCAAGATAAGCATCCAATTTGCTCTTGGAGGTGTTCAAAGTAGGTGCTTGAAGAAACGGATGCTGGGATCCACTGCACAGCTCAATCCTGACATTACTGTGACCAGTATCCACTTCAAGCCAATAAGAAACTTTCCACTGACGTTAATGGGACCAAAATCTGCCCCAAGACAAACCCAGTTTTGACACTGTGTGCATGTGTGTGCGTATGCAGATATTGTGTTTGCGTCCCCATTCCTCCCTGCTCCATCTGGCCTGTGGGCACCCACTAATTAATTGTACTTGGTGTGCCTTGCTCCCACCCTCGTGTGTGGAAGGACCTGGCCCAGCCAGCACATAGGCTCTGGATGGGGCTGCTGCTGCAGCCACTGAGGGACCTGCTCGTGCTTGGCTTCCCCAGCATCCAGCAGCAGCTCCTCCTTGTCTCCTTGCTTCAGCACTTGCTCTTGGCAGCAGGCAGGGAAGTGGTGGGGGTGGGTGAAGAGGGAGCTGCAGCTGGGTTGGGGCAGGGAGCATGGGGCGGGGCATGGCAGAAATGTGGAGCCTGCACCCAGGGGGGCAGTGGGAGCATGGACAGGGTGTGGAGAGGGTGGGGACCCCTCCATACACTCTTCCCCCCCATGGCGCACAGCCCCTGTTATCAGCGGCAGCAGGAGGTGGTAGGCACTTGGGTGCTCATGACTTGTGTGGGTGCTGCATCCGGCGGCACACAGCTCTGGCCAGAGCTGCACATTGCAGCAAGGAGCACAGCCAAGCCAGCCCACCTCTGTTGCATGGGACTCCCCGCGGTGCACATATAGCTCCCAGCTCTCACATGCCACAAGGGGGAAGCCCCACACAATGGAGCCAATGGCCATCCCCATCATATGTAGCTGCTGGGACTCTGCCAGAAGTAGAGGGGAGCCCTGCCCTCTGCTTCTGTGGCAGCAGGGGGTGGGAAAAGCCACTGGCTCCATCATGTGGGGCTTCCCCCAGTGGCACACAAATGTTGGGTGCTGCATGTGCACCATGGGGAGCCCCGCACAATAGAGGCACGTGCCACCGGGCAGCAGTGCCTGCACTGACCACCACTATGCCGAGAGTCCTCCACCTCCTGCTGCTGCTGCTGCTGGTGGCAGGGCCTGAGTGCCATGGGGAGAGTGTGTGGGGTATCCTCACACCCCACAAACCCTACACACCCACACCGTGCCCCCACAACCCACCCAAACACTCACACACCCACAAAATACCCCATACCGCCTCACACACATAGCCACAACCTCTCTCCAACCCCCCAGCACCGCACCATATACAGATACCTACGCCAATCACATCCCACACACTCCTCCACACACAATATACAAGAATAAGACTATTACAAAAAGTATGTTTGTCATGATTTGTGCTTGTGTTGTGTATACAGAGGTGATTGCATAAGAGCTCAAAAATAGAGTTATAATATGCTATATTAGGAGTTTGACTTTTAGTATGTGATGTTGGTTTTTTTCTGGTTCAATGATGCCCACCCTGCCCAACCCAAAAGGAGTGCTTCTGGGGGCAAGGGACTTCCAATGGCAAAGGACAAAGGCTAGGGGGTGGGACTTTGGGTCCCAAAATGGTGACTAGGGGATGGAGCACCTGTCAAGGGGCGGGGCTACCTTGACAGCTGACCAAAAATTGTTAAGTGGTCCTCCAGCCAAAATAATTGCCCACTCATGGGCTAGATGGACCTATGGTCTAACGCAGAAAATTGAATTTCTTATGCTCTAAATCTGCTTCCAAAATTCCTGACAAGATGTAATAACAAGTCAGTACAGGTGCAATGGAGGAAAATGTAACCCTGCATGAAAACAAACATCGGTTTCCACCATCCAAAGCATCATTATTATAAATAGTAACAAGCCAAAGCCACGTTGGCTGACTAAACACACATTCCTAGTACTCTTTTAAGAGACGCTGCAATCTCTGTTCGACCCTGCAAAACTATATGAATAATACATCTTTAATTTTAAGAGACAGCTGGGTAGTTGAAAGTACACAGCTACAATCCTGCATTTGCTTCCAGGCCTCAAAGTCACTTAACTAACAAGATCGCTGCCATCCTTCACCTTCATCATATTAATCGACAGGTTAAAAAAAACAAACAACCAAGCACATACCAACATCCTGGACTCCGGAGAAAGGCACAGATGGGGTCAGGATATTGGATTCTTGTTGTTGTGCACCTGCCAATAAGAGGATGCAATCGCGTTGAGTAACATTATGTATTTTCTCATGCAGAGATGTTAATTGCCCATCTTGGAGCCCAGCCAGACAGAAAGCATTGCTCTAAACATTCACAGATTGTCATTTTTCCCTCTCAAAACCAGCTCTTCCCACTTAGCGTGGTGAGAAGGTTACAATGATGAATAACTGCATATAGGAGAGTAGGTCCCAAAGGGCTGGGCATTACCCAAACATTGAAAGACAAAGTCCACGCCTGCAGGGTTTAACTGCTTCATAAGAAAAAGTATCTTTGACCTTTAGTTAAACATATTACTGTGTCGGCACCACTCTGTTTGGGAAAGGAGCCTGGAATTCAATTGATGGGGAGAAATGCAAGCATTTTGGTAGTTTCAGTTCAGTTTCCAACGACAGAGAGGGCTTTTATATTTTAAATGGGGGCGGGGGGAAATGACTAAAGTGAGGCAAATGGTTGGGTTTAGGTGCTGTAGGTCATGATACACCCACACCCGATTTTCTCTGTGAAGACAGCATGTGAGAAAATGAGCTGGATGTGACATCTGTCAGTTGTGTTGCACTTAATGTCCTACTGGAAGGCTTTCCACAGTGAAAAGGGCAGCTTAAGGACAGATATAGAATAAAATCAAGAAGCAAAAGGGAGAGTTTGTGCATGCGATTGAAATCAGATGGTGTGTAGAGGAAGAGGGAGACTGCTATGAAGATGCTGCCAGTCAATACGGAGAGCTACGGTGAATGGCACAGATTAGGGCTGGAAGGGACCTCGGGAGATCATTGGGTCCAGTCCCCCTGCTCTCGGCAAGAAAGACTGCGGGGGTCAAATAACCCCAGTGAGGTGTGCGTCCATAATCAGCAAACATAAGGACTCGGGAGTAACAGTAGAGTTAACTGCATGTTCGTTTGCTTTGGCAGAGGGAAGGTCAAAGGTGTAGGAGCTCAGAAATGAGGTGACAAGGATAAGGCAAGAGGAGAAAGAGTGAATTGTAGGAGGCTTTGCAGAAGGTACGTGGGCAGGGAAGTGGATGGGGGGAAATGCCACTGATTTTCTAAGTATTCATCAAACGACAAATGACCGTGGTGTTGTACTTCGCTGATCGGCTCTAGCTGGTAGGACCAAGGACAGCTCCAGACGGGCTGTGACTACGGAGGGGACGCCATGCCCCTGGGTGATCAAGCCAGCGTCTCTGTCAAGCACTGGACCTTTGTCAAGATTTAGTTTTCAAAACTTAACTAGATCTATCGAGATTTAGTTTTCAAAAATCATAGGGCAGCTTCGAGTCAGTTTTCCAGCCCTCAGAAGTGAGCCCTGCAGCCCAAAGGGTACTCGTTCACTGCCTTCGCAGGAAAGTTTAATGCTATAGGAAGGCAAAAATAAATAAATTAATAACATGTCTTCTCTTTCAACTTCCCCATTACCTGAAAATCTCCCTTCTCTCCATCACGATTAGCAGTAGGCTGGAAGTGCGGGTCTTATAACCGCTTGCAGTTCACGTTTTCAGAGCTTCCCAAAAAGATTCCTTCCAGATTTCCCTGAGCTGCTAGCATGCAAAGTTGAGCCATCAAATGGGCAAGGGGGGGCCTCATAGTTCCCAACTAATGTTCCCAGAGCCAAGCACCTACTCTAGGCATGTTCAAGAAGCATTTGGATGATTATTTTTGCTGGGGTCCTCTGACCCCAGCTGACTCCCTGCCCTTTGGGTAGGAGGCTGGACCCATTGATCATCTCTCAAGGTTCCTTGCCCTAATGTCTATGAAATCTATAAAATCTCCCAAAATCTATGAAATTCTCCCAGAAAGTCTCAGCAAGTATAATTCTTCTCCTCCAGAAGTATTGCTTCAGTGCCGGTTGCTGCTCAGCTCTCCTCTTCCAAAAGCAGTGCTTCAGTGCATGCCTGGCCCTTCCACATGCCCTCGTAGGCATCCCAAACCTTCCTCATCCTGAAGAATCATGCCTATAGGTCACTCAAGGCCTCTGCAGCGAAGAGCGTACTGCGCGTGGGCTTTGCAGCAGTGCAGCCACCTCTTGGCATAGAGCGGTGCTGCGACTTATTGCACACGCCTAAGCAGCAAGCACGGCCTTTGCCTTTGCCTTTGGCTCTGGCCACAGGCATATTCGGGAGCTGGCGATGTTCGTTTTGCGAGGCTAAGCAAACGATTGCTGTCCCGTCAGTGGCACGAGCCCTAACCTTTCCGCGCTGTCAGACTCTTCCTGCCGGAGAGCGGGCGCTGCCTCCTTCCACATCCCTGACCTTTCCTCAGTGTCTCTCTGTTTGTTGCTTCTGTCCTTTTTAAAAAGCTCCTTATTGATGTTTTAAAGTAATGGGGGAACGTAAACAAGTAATAAGGAAAGGTTAACAATACCGAATCGATACTCCGGAGAGAGGCAGGTGGGAGATGGAAGGGGGGGGCAACGTGCGGGAAAGCAAAAGGCCAAATTTAATCACAGCTGTATTGGCAATCAAATTATAGTTAGCTTTTTCTTTAAGCAGGAGCTAATGAAAGGTCTGTCTGGCATTGTGCTTGAAGAGAAAGCCCAGCACCTGCATGGAAATGCTGGGCAATGTTGCTCCACATCCCTGTTCTTGTTTAAGCATGGAATTAGGCTATTTATTTCTTTTCCTGAAATGGGGGGTGTAGAGATACTGATGCTGCGAGATCAGGGCAGTGCGGGAGGTGAGAACCACTGCAGCCTTGGCTGACCCGCTGAAGCTGTCTGTGCCGTGTTTCCCCACCCACAGACTCCGTATCTCCCGGAGAGGGTTGTGGCTAGAGGTCCTTAGCTGGCAGGTGGTGAGGAGGCTCTGGGTATCATTATAAAGGCTTTTAAGGAAAAGAGAGAGCGCTTCAATCTCATCATTGGCTGAAGCAAGCTGCTGCTGTTGAAAGCTTCTGCATCTTTGACTGAATTAGTCAAAAAGGTGCAAATCTATCCTGCCTCCTTCCTTTTCCGTAAATGCTAGACACCACAAATTATTTTTAAAAATAAACAAAATAAAATGGAAAATCCACCTTTTGGTGTTAAGTGAGTTAGCTTTTGTTCCCCAAGTCAAGTGACATAAAGGAAATGCCACTCCTTGCCCCTGGTAAAAGTATTACTTGTAGATGTGTCTAGCTAGGGCCCTGGGCCAGAGGCAGTGCCTGAAAAAGCTTGTCCTGAGTGCATAATTGGCTCCCTGAGGTGCAGGACTTGCTCCTGGGTTTCATTCTCCAGAGTAGAACAGGGCCAGGGTTATACCCATTCTGTACAAAATCTGAAGTGCTTAATTCAGTGTACCCAGAGCAGGATTTGCTCCTTGGTTTTGTTCCCCAGAGTAGAATAGGGGCATTTAGGTACCAAACCTCTACTTAAGCCCCTTACTTCAAATGGGGACATTGATTTCAGTGGGAAGCTGCGTTGGTGTTGGTGGTTATCTAGGCAGCAATCCTGCTGTACGCAAGGCCATTTTTGTAGTGCATTATGTATGCAAAAATAACGCAAACCGGAGCAGGTGTCACTGTTGCTTGTGTCTTTCCTCTCCAAAGGCTCTGCTCTGTGCAGATTCTTATGCTGCCCTTGGAGCCAGGTGGGTATAAAAAAAAATCTGGGCATTATAAGAATCAATATAAGAATTGGGTGGTGAAACACTAAATGGGTTACCTAGAGAGGTGGCGAAATCTCCACCCTTTTCTTTTTAAGGCCTGGCTCAACAAAGCGATGGCTGCAGTGATCTAGTTGGGGCTGGTCCTGCTTTGAGCAGGGGGGTTGGACTGGATATGACCTCCTGAAGTCCCTTCCAACCCTCATTTTTCTATAATTTTATGATTAAGTGACACCACTGACACTGGTCACATGTGATTTGTTTCCTTCCAGCCTTCCCTTACTGGGGAGATGGAGCAAATTGCACGTGCATAGTTTTATATGTGGCTTTTTGTTTAATGCATAACAGTGCCTGGAATCCAGGCTTTGCAAAAACTGAGCGCAGAGCTTCCTCGGATTTCAGCAGGGCCATGTTTACACCCAGTCTGTGCAAAATCAAGGTGCTTCATTCAGTGTACCCACAGCACTGAAAGCAACCACTTTTAGGTGGAGGGTATGAGAAAACCTTTCACCTACGGGGAGGCAAAAAGGAAACATTAGCCGGTGACTTGCATATCAGCTTGTTGGAAGATCAGTGGGCCTTTACATTGTGTTTACACCACACTGTTAGTGTTGGTGGGGAGGACGCACTTGCATGTAGCCCCTTCCACCTGCCTTGTTCACACGTGCCCAACCCAGGAATGCAGGGGTAGAGCCAGTCTGGATGGTTCCGAGACAGAGGGCTTGAGAGCAGTCGAGTGGAAGTGGCTTCTCAGAACAGGGGGCACACACTGTAGAGGTACCCTGGGAGTCCATGCAGAGTGGGGAGGATTTTGGCAGGCAGGCAGTCTGTGTCATGTCGTCTTCTTGAAGCTGTCTGGTCAGGGCAAAGGAGCCCTACAGCAGACCTAACAGGCTGATAGAGGATTCCCCTTGATACCATCTCTTTTTGATATACCTTGTGCCCTGAAACAGGAGGTGGGGTGGTATGCCACACCCCAGAAATCCCCATCTGTTACATGGGCTCCTTAAGGACCCTTGCAGACAGCTGTCAGATAGAGCAGCTATGAGCTGCTCTAACTGAACGCAGAGTAACCAATGGTGATCAAGGAAGAACATAGATTCAAAGAAAGTGAGGGTTGGAAGGGACCTCAGGGAGGTCATCAAGTCCAACCCCTTGCTCAAAGCAGGTCAGTCCCAACTAAATCATCCCAGCCAAAGCTTTGTCTAGCTGCATTTTGAAAACCCCCAAGGGTGGACCTTCCACCACCTCTCTGGGTGACCAGAAGCAACGTAAATCCAGTTGAAAACCAGGGGTGAAAAGACCGTCTTAGAAGAAAGTCATGTTGAGCAAGCTAGTCGTATCTTCCTTTGAAGAACAAACAGCTCTGCTGGCTGTCATCTGGTTTCGTATTGTGATAACTTAAATGGAGGTTTGGGGGACAAAACCATTCCTTCTAAAAACATAAGGAGACCTGAATTTCTGCCTAATTAAGGTAATTTAGGGATGCATCTCTCTACCAGTAGGGGGCAAGCTTTGTCCAATATGAAATAGATGTATGTAAACTCTTGCTTTTGTAGCACATCCTTGATCAAAACATCTAAATTTGGAACTAGTAAATGAGCAGGTGCTGAATTTGGAGTATATATGTATGTCATTTTATATATATATATATATATATATCTCCTCATTTGCTGTGAATTAGCATAGTTCCCATAACCTCATTAGAGCTATGTTTAATTATTCCTGCTTGAAAATCTGGCCAATATGTGTATATAAATATACTGACAGAACAGTATTATTAAACCAAAGATGTTTGCTCTCTCTTCACTCGTATATTTTGCCTTAGTTGTCCAACGAGGTAGGCTAACACGTCATTTCCACACTATTTTCCTTGTCTTGGAGAGGTTGAGGCTGATTCTCCAACTTCTGTCTGTCCAGCCTGTGAAGTTGCTCCTCATTGCATTGCTTATAAGGGCACAACCGGGACATCTATGTGAAAGCAAAGTGGAATATTGGCATTGATCTCAGTGGGTGTGTCTACATGTGCATTTACACAAGCTTAAATTTACTGCACAGTAAGTGGGGATAGGCTGACATTTACACATGCAGGCATTAAAGCGCATTAATGTGTATGGTGACTGACTTGGGACAAAAAGTTAGTGCACAGTAACACTGTGTGTGTGGACTGACTTGAGACTAAGACATCTACACATGTGTTATTGTGCAGTAGCTATTTGGATGCAAATTCCATACCTGCATCATGCAAGTAGCAAATTTACACGCAGGTCGGTGTAAGTCACCATATCTACTGTGCAGTATGGGCAGTTATTTCAGTTACTGAGCAGTAAATGCACACATTTCATAGTTTCATAGTTGATAGGTTCATCAAGTCCAACCTCCTGTCATGGCAGGAAAGAGTGCTGGGATCAAATGACCCCAGCAAGGTGTTCATCCAGCCTCCTCTTAAACACCCCCAGGTTAGAAGCCTGCACCACTTAGCTTGGAAGTTGGTTCCAGACCCTGGCCGCCCTGACCGTGAAGTCGCACCTCCTGATATCTAACCTAAACCTCCCCTCTGCCAGCTTGTGACCGTTATTCCTGGTCACTCCTGGCGGTGCTCGGGGGAACAGTGACTCCCCCAATGCCTGTTGGTCCCCCCTGACTAGCTTGTAACAGGCCACTAAATCCCCCTCAAGCCTTCTCTTGTGGAGGCTGAACAGGTTCAGGTCCCGTCGCCTCTCCTCATAGGGCCTGCCCTGCTGCCCTCAACCATGCAAGTGGCCTCCTCTGGACCCTCTCCATGCTGTCCACATCCCTCCTGAAGTGCGGCGCCCAGAACCGGACGCAGTCCTCCAGCTGCAGCCTGACCGGTGCCGCATAGAGTGGGAGGATCATCTCCCTGGACCTGCTCGAGATGCATCTGTGGATGCAGGACAAGGTGCGGTTGGCCTTCCTGACCGCGTCCCCACACTGCCAGCCCATGTTTATTTTGGCATCAATAATGACTCCATGTGTAGACATGCCCGAGATGTGCAGGATGCAGCCTTCAGTGCCAGCAGAATCAGGCCCATCTTTGATTAACCTAACAAGATTACTCCATCACATTACTCCATTTACTGCAACAACCCACAGTCAGCATTTCTTTAGCTGATTTTCTTTATAAGCAGAACTATTTCATTTTATAATTAGATTTCTTCTCAATAGACTATTTCCCCCTTGTTCTTTATTACAGCATTTAAATCCTTGTTGATACAGATCTCCAGTTCTAGGGGCAAGCAGGCACTCAATATCTTGTTCCCACTATCCTGTGTTTTCTCTCTAATCCTTCCTCTTCGGAGCAAGTTGCTGGAGGGCTATCGTCTGCTTCTTTCCTTTCCACAGCACTGGCATTTGTCTCCTGCATTAAAATCACCTTTCATTATGTGATTTGGAGTCCGCTAGGCTCTAACTATCATCCTCAGCTGGTGTTGCTCTGTTCTGAGAGCTAGGATTGACTCTTTCATGGATGCTTTTTGATGAAGGTGGTTCACTATAATTTGCACCTGCCTTTTTGGAGCCAACTATCCAAAATAGAATATTTTCCAAATAGCTCATTAAAATCTCAGCTTGGTTCACCGTGTGACTTCCTTTCCCATTCTCCTGTGGTTCTAACCCTACATTTTTTGTAGAAGTGTGAAAGAGTTTGCTCTTTCTTTCTAATCAGCCCATTTCTCCATCAGGGTCCAAGAATCCAGCACCGTGGAACTGACTGGGTGCGTCTACACAAGACGCTTAATGCGCAGTAGCCTAATAACACTGCACAGTAGCATGCCGGGCACGAACCATGCTAATACACTACTGCTCAGGAGTATTAAGCAACTGTGCAGTAAGCATCACTAAAAAACTGTGTGCCGGTGCGGCTGCACAGTAACTGTACTTACTGCACATTTAGTTAGTACTTCATGATGCAAGTACTAAATTAATGCGCAGCAACTACTGCACATTAATGAACATTTAGATGCACCCACTGAATGAGACAAGCCTAGATTGTGTATTGAGCTGTACTGACCCAGTATATCCAAATGCCCTGTATTCCTTATCCTGACACCCTCAGTCATCCCACTCTTGATGTCAGGGGAAATGTGTAATTCTGCCCCAACATCTTAGCTAGAAAGTGGCATTGTTGGGATCGGGGCCTATTTCACAGTGCCTAACCATGGGATCAGTCTGACGAAGGATACAAGCAAACAATTTACTAGGATTCAGAGCAGGGGGTAGTGGGAGTTACTAAGTCAGTTCCTCCAAAGTATTGCCCATGTGTACGTTCTTACCCCAGAGGAGGCGGTGGCTAAACAGAACTAATTTACCCTTTCACTGAGGGTTAATCACCCTCAGTTAGCTTCTACTTACCACGTAAGAGAGCTTGCACAAGCACTTAAGATGGGGTAGGTAACTTGCACCACCCCACATCCCCTTTTACCTTGCAGTAAATAATTGTTGTCTGTCCATCCCCTAAGTTTCTGGAAAGAAAGCATGTCAGACATCTATATAAAGTCTCAAAAGTCCAAGAAACAGAGGGTGCATTTCTTGGACGAGAACGAGCTGCTGGCAACAGGTTCTTTTCGATGGGCCCTAAACCATGGATGCTTTGTCTCTTCGTTAACCAGCATCTGGATTTCCAGGCACATTGCAGACACCATCTCTCTTTTTCCTCAAGCTTTTGCAGAAGCATGAGCCAAAAGGTGGAAGACTTGATGGGTATTTTTATATATAAACATCCCTTCACAGGCTACTGTATTACAACCTATGGGCTGTATGTCCCAAGTCTCGTTTGGGCGGCCAGAAGTATTTGCACGGTCCTGAAGGATGAACAAAAAAATAAATCAAGGAGCTCTTTCTTGCCAAAGCTACACAAATCAAATTAAATGGTCAGTCTTTACTGGAATTGGTGTTGCCCCCAAACTCTCACAAATTCTGCTCAGCGCTGTTGTAACACCAGGGCAGAAGATCCTTCAGGCCAGGAAAGTACGCTGAGACAGCCACAACCCTCGCCTCACATTCCCCAGCCCAGCACTGCTTCTATTAATTTTTTATCTTTTCCTCTTGCTGCTCGTTTTATGTGGTTATAAAATAAAAAGCCCAGCAATGTTTCCCATGTGTGCAATCTCTTCATTGAAATTTGTTTTTTGCCAAAGCATAGCCAGCAGAGCTAGGAGCGCAGTCAGCTTGCTAATAGCCACGCCAGACAGTGGGGCTGAGATTGCAAGACCCCAAACATGACAAAACAAATCCTGGGGACTAAACCTATAGGAACAGGTTGACTCCCCGTGCAATCATGATCTGCCTACTACTGGAAACAGCTGGCGGTCTATAGAGGGCACAGCCAGGTGTTGAACATTCAATGCATACTAGGATCATGACCTAGTGTCAGCTCGCTCAAGTTATAGTCTTCTGATGCGCCATGCACTCTCCACAGCTATTTGTCTCAGAATTGGAGGTGCAAGCATCAGCGCAAAGGTTAAATCTGTTGAAAGTAGGCTGAATTTCCCCCTTTCTACACTAGAGAGTTTTTGGTGGATTGCTTAATTTTTTTGTGTTTGGTTTTATTTTTTGGTTTTTGAGTGGACTTTTCTTTTGGGGGGGGTGGTCATTGGGGTTTATTTATGGGGTGACACTGGGGCACTGATAATGTTAGAGCCAAGACTCTTGTACTTGCTGCTATTAAATAATATCTGACTGAAGCAAGTGTAAATGAGCTAAAAATAGTGGCACCCTTGGGAATGCTGCCCGGCTTCAGGGACTCCACGTTTCTGCTGTTAGCGGAGTTGCACTGATATATGCAGCAGTGAGAAGCATTTACTGAAGGTCCCTCCTGCTAGGAGTGTTTGTGCATCTGTCTGAGTGCCCCGTGCAACCCCTTCCTTCAGAATAGCATTTGGAAAATCAGTCTTCTGGGTTTATTTGGTTTTCCGTTCCCAAGCTCGTCCGATAAGTTTACAGTCCTGGGCAGAAAGGCGTGCAGATGCTCAGTCATTAATAAGCAAAGCTCTCGAGCCAAACAGTATAATATATGCAGGAATGATGCTGAATGTAAAAGAAATGCAAATGCCGCAAAACATAGGAGGACCCCAAATTTGACTTTGCAAGAGCAATAGGAAATGTTTGCCCTTGTCTTCTGTCAGCAGGGGCTGCCTGTTTCTTTTTTCTTCCCCTTCTCAACACTCTCCAGTCCATGAAAATTCACGAGACCCATTTCCTTCTTGACGGCAAGCATAAACCTCTCTATTCGATGCAGCGTGACCGGGCTCTTCCAGTGTGTCTTCACTGCTGGAGTAGTGCGGTAGTGGAATAGGCTGCCATGGGAAACTGGGGGTTTTCAAGAAGAGACTGGATAAACGTTGGTCCGGGGTGATTTAAGACCAGCAATGCCGGGAATATGCTTGGAAGAGCAAGAGTTGGGAATCCAGGAGACCCCCACACATGGCGATGACAGAGCAGGACCATCACTCCTTGTGTTTCGTAGCCTAAGACCTTTGCTGAGCAGGGGTGGGAAGGCTTCCCTGCTGCCTCGCGGATAGGCTGTAGCCTTGAAATGGGTCGCTCCATGAGAAACGCTTGAAAACCAGCGGCCCGTTGGGGAATGCTGCTTCTGAGCAATTCATATCACTCTCGATCTGAGCTCAAATCGAGAGCAGAAATGTGTTGCCGGTACATGGTTTCCCAAGGCACCAGACTTAATGTGCACGTGAGAAGAGCTTGACTGCCTTCGAGAGGCATTCAATGTCATACCAGCAAAGCTTGTGCAGGAAACGGCCCGTCTGGGTTTGCTGCTGTTTCCTGAGGAGCTACTCAACTCCTTCGGTGATAACGAAAACCAGATCTGAATCTAGCGTGTGATAGATGGGAGGGAGGTTGAGAGAGGCAGGGGCTGGTAGCTCTTAGGTTTGATCTGTTTTGAAAGGCAGACTGTTCCCTTTTCAGGCTGGGCACCCTCCTCCAACCAACTCCTGCTTCTTTTACATGGCAGATTTATGCAGCGCCTTTAAATATTTATTACCATAATCCATGCCATAAAGATGCATTATTACTTTTTAACCAACATTAAAGTTTAAAAACAGAATAAAAGCTTTGCTTCGTGCCAGGAGAAATTGTCCTTCAGAGAGAGAGAGAGAGAGAGAGAGAGAGAGAGAGAAACAAGAAAGAAACCCCATTGCATGTCTGAAAGAAACTTCAGGCTTCATATTAAAAAAACCCAAAAACAGCGTCAGCTGTTTTCCCTTTAATTTTTGAACCAGGCCTGTCTTTTATTCATGGAAATCCTTTTTATTCTTGTGTGGCGTAGTGAGTATAGTTATTAATAATATTGATCAAGGTTATGTGATAGCTGGGAAGAGATGTCTGTGCAAAAGCCCACTGCAGCGTGGCCCATAGATGCTGCAGGAGGTGCACAGACCACATAACCTGCAGAGGAATAACTAGGTCATCGGGTCTGATGCATGAAGTTGTGGGCAGGCAGGGCTCAGAGAAGCACATCCTGTTTCTCCAGCATACAGGGAGAAGGTGGGTAGTAACTTGGTGCTGGGGTAGCATTCACAATATCTATTAGAGCAGTGCAGTTTGCACCCTTTGCTCAGGGCTGCACTTCTATGACACCCACCCCTTTGGGATGGATGGTAAAGAGCCCACTTATCCCCAAGCCCTACTCCAAATAATGCCATGTCTTCTGGTTCATCATCCTAGAGCGTGTCTACACAAGACGCTTACTGCGCATTAACCTAATAACACTGCGCCACAGGCTATTAGCGCAGTTTTTAACTGTCACGCTACCGCGCAGTGTTATTAAGCTAATGAGCAGTAAGCATCACAAAATAACCGTGCGCCAGTGCTACTGCGCAGTAACTCTAGTTACCGCACATTCAGTTACTGCTCCATTTTAAGGAAGTACTAAACTAAATGAGCAGTAACGAAGGTGCATGAATGAATGTGTAGATGCACCCACTGGTGAGCTTGACCTGCATTATAAACCCTAGACTGTGGAGATATATCATCGGTCTTCAGGGCTGGAAAGCAGATGTGTATCTTATAACAGTCACACTGAACCACTTAGAGATATTTCCCTTGCATTTTCCCCTAGAGAGTCTGATCTTCCCTTTCTATCCGAAGTGGACTGCTGTTATCGCAGCTGTCTGCAGAGCATTAAGAAACACCCACAGTCTGATGATGAACCTATTTTCATACTTGGCCAGGCTGAGTTTTCCCCTCTGTTTTGCAGAGGTCACACTCCTGCAGCCTCAGGTTTGAGGACCGCGGCATCGTGCCACTTGCAAGTTGCTGCAGCGGTTTCACGGACTAAAGCACATGCTTCCTTGGCCGATCATTTGTACCTTAAACGCGCCGCTTGCCGTTAGCCGTACAACCGTGGAGAACAAGCAGAATGACACGGCTGTGCAGTAAGTAAAGAAGTGGGGACTGACGGAGGCAATAGCTCACAAGCGGCCGGCAGTCTGGAAGCTGTAAGTCAGCGATTGGGAAGGAATAAGAAGTACGTTGGAAGAAAAGCCAGACTGGTTTGCTAGCCACCAAAGGGGTTACTCTGGCAAAGCTCCATTCGCTTCAGTGGGAACTATCCAATTTATACCAGCTGAGGACG
>NW_017728951.1:22669499-22673479 GCF_001723895.1 Crocodylus porosus
GTGCTCATTTCAGATGTCTCTAGTAATTACCCCAACAGGAACATTGCCAGGCTACAGGCAATAACGCCCTTACTCTTGTGGAAAATCCCTTTAGAGTCTTTACTGCCTACAGCTTCTAGCCAGGGCCTGGGTTTTATATCTCATCAGGAAAACAATGCTTTCATCTGGCAAATAAATGCTGCCTACCTGCTCGAGGTATTGATTCAGCATTGATTAAACATGAGAAAGTCAATCACCCCAGTCCTGCAATATGTGGACTTCACACATTCAAGCGTTAACTAAGCCCAATGCTACTTAGTCTGTGAGATATGTGATTATATTTGGTGGGGGAGGCTCTTTTTTGAATTTTTTTTTTTGGCTGGCTGATTGGAGAGAAGAAGTCATTTTGGGTCAATCAAAATGTTCCGTTCTCATCTTCCATTTTATATTTTTAATTAAGTTTTGGCAAACTTGCTCTTGATGCATCATTTTGACATGGGAGGAAAAAAACGCAAAAGTAGTTTGGCATTGTTCAAATGAATAAAAAATGTTCACCTCTTAAACTTTTTTTTTTTTTAATTTTCTTCAGCTGACACTATTTGTGGACTTGAGCACAAATTAAAGATCGCTTGGTGGACCCAAAACAGCTCTTTTTGATGGACAAACTATCCCCCCCCCCCCCCGTATTGCTCAGCTCTACATGACATCACAATTCATAGTAGATGCACCTAAGAGTTGTCACCCCAAGCCATACTGACTCCACGTGGGATATCCAATGGGGAAGCAGTATCTCCAGTTCATCTCCCCAGCTTCTTGCAAATGCAGTCATGTTTTTTCCATATGAAAACCAGAACTATAAGCCAGCTTTGGCTTCTGTACATTTAAAATATGCGGGGAAGGAAACTACAGGAGTCATTCTTGATCTGATGCTATGGCAGTTGGCCATACCCTTGTCTTCCCTGATTCCAGCTATAGCTTGTTGCAGAACATTCATTCCTTTTATTTCTGATTTTGTGTCTTGTAGCCGTGTGTGACAGCTTGGTGTGGCAACTTGAGGAGCGGTGAGGATTGGACACCTTAGTGTCGTGCATTCAAACGAGATAGTCTAGTAGCATGCCTGAATAAAGTCGGTGCAGTATCTCAAGTTTCATATCCGTTTCATTCACCGCCCTTATGCTGTGAGGTTGGAACAGAGTCTGTGTGTGTGTGTGCGTGCGGGGGGGGGGGGGATGTTTTCTCATTAAAATGTTTGTGATGTCTATTAAAATTGAAAACAAACATTTTCCTTGCATTGAAATAGCAGGTTACTTTAGTCCCAAGGGGCCAAGATAATTCTCCTTTAGTTTAACATTTGCTAGTGCATCAAGATCATTAATGTTTCATGACAGTTCTATATCTGCATGCCGATAAAGGCTTTTACACCACTGGAGCTTTAATGAACTTCTTACTTTCCCCGTGAGGCTGTTGAAAGCCGAGATAGTTTTCCCTAATGAAATGTCCCAAGCATTTTGCGTGGAAGCTGTTTACCTAGATAATAGACCCTGAAGGCTAAAGAGCATGTAAACAGATGCGTGGAGGGCTGTTCTCTGAGCGGGGCACACCCCAGTGTGGAGCAATGCATTGGGCAGCAGAAGGAAGATCTTCAGCCAAGTTGGATGGGAGTTGAACAGCACTGGGAGCCAAGACGCTATGATTTCAACATTTTCGACAAAGAAAATCTACCTTTTCTGGGGGAAAAATTTTTTTTTTCCCTCATGGCAAATGTTGATTTTGTGGAAATGACATTTTGTCAGAAAACTATTTGGATGGAAAATTCTGGATCGTCTTGAGTTGTGAGATATGTTCCCCGTCCGACGCCAGTTGAGACACCATCCTTTGAAGAAGACTTCTGGTTGTTGCACTTCTGTTTAGTTGCTCTCAAACTGTGTCCACCCTTTCCCCCCTTCACCCCATCCTCCACACCCCCAAATAACCCTACTGTCAGATTGTGAAATGGTTGACATCCAACATCCCACCAGGACCAAAAATCAACATTTTTTTTCCACAGAGGATCACCATATCTTGCACCAGCAGCAAGAAACTGAGTTCCAGTTTAAAACCTAACTTACAAATATAAAAGCATACGAAGGGCTGTATGGATCAGACCAGTGGTCCATCTAGCCCAGTTACCTGTCTCTGCTGGTGGCAGAAGTGGATGCTGTATAGAGAGAGCATTGAACTTAATATCTCCAGAGCAGGGGTGGGCAAGTATTTTGGCTTGAGGGCCGCTTTTCAACTTTTGGTGAGCTGTGGAGGGCCATGAGGGAAGCCCTGGCCCAGGGGTGATGTGTAGGGGCTGCACGTGGGTGCACGTGCACTCCCTGAGTGTGGTGGTGAACCCCCGGGAAAAAGGTGCCACTGACACCATCAGCAATGCCTGCAGGAGCTCGCTGCTCACCCCCCACCGCCAACACCACCAGCGCCGTCTGCGAGCGGTTTGCGATTCCCAGTGGCCGCCACCGACTCTGCTGGTGGCAGCTGCAGGAGCGACTTGCTCACCGCCGTGATCCTGCCGCCACCGTGTCGTCCCTCCCACCACCGCCAGGAGAACACGCTGTTCATGCCCCGGCCCCTTCACAGGTACCCAGCCATTTTGTCCACACCCTTCATGATTGTATCAGACCTCTATCATATCCCCCCTCTGCCTTCTCCTTTCCAAACTAAAGAGACCTAGCCCTGTTAGTCTCTCTTCATATAGCAACTGCTTCATACCCCGGATCGTTTTGGTTGCCCTTCTCTGTACCTTTTCCAATGCCATTACATCCTTTTTGCGATGCGGGGTCCAGAGCTGCACACAATATGGGGCACACCATGGATTTGTATGACTGTATGATGATGATCTCTGTTTTGTTTTCAGTTCCCTTTTTAATGATGCCCAACATGAATTTTTTTACAGTAAGGGTGGCCAGAGTCTGGAACGGGCTTCCAGAGAGGTGGTGCCATCACCTAACCTGGCGGTCTTCAAGAGGAGGCTTGACAGTCACCTGGCTGGGGTCATCTGACCTCGGTCCTCTTTCCTGCCTGGGGCAGGGGGTCGGACACGATGATCCATTGGGTCCCGACTACAATCTATGAACATATTTTTGGCTTTTTTGGTCACTGCGTTAAGTTGATGTTTTTAGAGAACTCTCTACAATGACTCCACCGTCTCTCTTACGAATCATAACAGCTCATTCAGAGTCCAGCATTGGGTTGGTAAAGGTGGATCCTAAAATGAAGCTGGCTTGTGGTAGAAATGGTAGGTGAACAAATGGAGACCACAGATATGACTGTTGCTTCTTCTTCGTTGTATCTCCAGTCTGCTCTATATGGTCTGCTCCCAGTTTTCTGCGTGGGCCATTGCTGCTGGTGTTGCCAGGTCTTGTCTGGTGCTTCGTGCTGCTCGTTGCCTCATCCTCATCCTTTCTCCCCTGCTTGTTTTTCCTGTCCCTTGCCCAACACCATACACATGTTAAGGTCTTTGGAGCATGAACCATCCTTGCTTTACATGCACGTGCCGTATCAAGCATAACAGGGCACTGATGCCCAATTGGCAGTGTTAGGATATAGCTGTGCTTGCACGTCCTAGCCAGGATGAACCAAACCCGCTCTGCCCACCCTCTCCTGCGCATATGCTCCAAGCCTGGAAACACACACACCAGTGCAGCTGCTCTCAGTCTCCGGCAAGCTTGAAAGCAGCTGCTGAGGATGACCCTGGAGCAATATGTTTTAGTGTTTGGAGCCTGCAGGTGGTAGTAGGATAGGCAGATTAAGCTGGAGTACATTGTCGATGAGGCAGGTTGCCGCTGAAGGGTAGACATGCCTTGAGGCACTCCTGCAAAACACACGAAACAAGGGTGATTTTGTTTCTAGCCTCTGTGAGACGTGAGATATGGGATCCCCCATACACAAAGCAACACAGCGAAGAGATCTTAAGGGTTTTTTTTAAGCTTATTTTTTGTCCTCCGGGGCCTTTGTGCCAT
>NW_017728951.1:22673490-22710822 GCF_001723895.1 Crocodylus porosus
GTGCTCATTTCAGATGTCTCTAGTAATTACCCCAACAGGAACATTGCCAGGCTACAGGCAATAACGCCCTTACTCTTGTGGAAAATCCCTTTAGATATGGGATCCCCCATACACAAAGCAACACAGCGAAGAGATCTTAAGGGTTTTTTTTAAGCTTATTTTTTGTCCTCCGGGGCCTTTGTGCCATGCCTGCGGTGATGAAAGGCGTGAAGGTAAAGGCTGTGAAAAATGGTCACAATACAACATTGGGAACCACCTGAAAAACAGTGGGAAAAAGCTACAGGAAGGTGTGACATAAAGGTTTTATTGGCAAGACTGTGGGAGGAGCCACATAAGTCTTGCGGCGCTTCCCAGCACATGATTAATGCAACACTCACAAAACTGGGCACAGCCCAGGAGCAGAAACCAAAATTTTGCCACCTTTCCAAAAAGGAAATTCAACCTCGGTGCCCCATGCTAGTAGCTGGGGTCTTGTAGCTGAAACATGGGATAGGGACTTGGGAGATCTGGGAGGTTGTTCATCGTTTCGCTACAAATTTCCTATGTGATCCTGGGTGAATCCGGAGAAATAGGAATAATTATTGCCATTGTGCTGGAACCAGTGAAAGCCCAGCAGACTTTTTCTGCATTTGCATGCAACTAATCAACAAGCACGTTTCCATGAGATGTACTGTCCATTCATAACGAGGAATCACGGCAGTGGAAGAATAGGTGTAACAAATAGATAATTGAGGTTTCCTATAACTGCCGTGTCTCTATTAAAACAACAGGATAATGAGAGGATTTGTAATTTTTGCACCCAAAGCTCATTAAAAACACCCGAGCGCAGGCATTGGAGGTGCCATTCATATTACTCGCCCGACAAAATATGGATACTATAATTGCTCTGCCGTACAATAAAAATATGCTTAGCAAAAAGCGGCTCGAATTGCCAAAGTTATGAGGCTTTTAGCAAAATGGCTGGAAAATCATCAGGCTTCAGATGAACGGCTGAGATTTATGATGCTGGGAGGGGAAGGGATAAAAACCATCGCATTGCGTGAGAAGGATGTTGGTGTTTCTGCAAGACACCCGAGTGAAAATGGAAGCGGGGGGAGAGAAAAATAAGGCAAAACTAAGGTTGTGGGACAGGTACGTTGTTGTTGTTTTTTTTAAGACAGCCCTGGAGAGCTAAGGAGATTTGTTCGAGCAGGCTGAGCTCTTCAGTAGCCCCTGAAACAAAGACTGGGGTTTTCAAAGGACCCTGGAGGAGTTAAAATTACTGCTGGAAATCTCTGCTGCATATCCAAGCTGGAGTTAGCCCGGTGTTCAAAAGGGCTCAACCCGCCAAATCCCCTTGATCCCAAAGACTTCAGCGGGACTTGCTGAGCATCTTTATTTGGCTTCTTACATCTGAACCCAAGAGATTCAACCATGACGGACTAGGGAGAAGAGAGGAGTCCAAGAGAGGGCTGGGCAGGAGGTAGCGGGAGGGGGAGAGGCAGACAGTGCTTGCTCCAGGATTTTGGGGAGGGGAAGGGAGAGGAGACGGCAGGAACAGCAGCAGCCGAGGAGCCAGGAGATGAATTCCCTGTGAACATCTGCATGTCCTGCCGGAGTAATTAACAGCTGCAGGGGATATTCGGCACTGGCTTTGTGTGTGTGGGGGGGGGGGTTTCTCCCCCTGCTTGTCAGATCCAGAGCCGGTGCGTGCGGATCAAGACATCCGTCATCTGTGCTTGTCTTGGCCGGTGGTGGGCTCTCATGATTGCAAAGCACGCGGAGCTGGCAGAAGGGGTGGGATGAGACCGACTGGCAGCCTGAGCAAACGCGGGCTGCTGGGTTTTATTTTACGCTCGGCTCCGGCTTGTAGACTGGGGAATCCGAAACGGGCTAGGAAAAGCAGGGGAAGGGGCATGCAGTTGGCACGGCCCTTGGGTTTAGGCAGGCCTTTCCCTAGGGCATAGGACTGGTCGGAGCTCCTGGGTCTCCCTCGTGACCAGCATTGCTCATATAACCCCATCCAGAAATTCATCCCGTTTCACTTGAGCAGGAATATTTAATGCTTTGACCCTAGGGGGCATCGTGCTGCTATTTTTCCTCTCCTCCTGGCTCTCATTCATGCCAGACTCAGCACCGGGAGATTGCACCGTTACTCCCCCTTACTCTCGCTGTTACTCAGCGTCCCGAGGGAGTGAAACATAGTCATGCCGTAAAAGCCGTGGGGTTAAAAACAGGGCTGTCCATCTTGCGTGGATTGAGTAGGAGCCCAGTCGAGGGAGCGCCTGTCCTGGAGGAAAACCCTGTGTCGTGATCTGTATTTTTGCAAGAGCCCAGAGCCACGAGTTGATGGGCGTCACTGAGCAACCACAGCTGGCCGTAGAGTCGTAATATATTCTGGGGAATTTCTTGCCCTGTACGGCTGCAGGAATCGCCTATAATTTCTCAGTAGATGGGCGAGCCTGTTAACCCTTTGAGTCCTACCCCTTGCCTTCGGTCTCATCACTACCAGTAGGACGCTCCCGAGAGTGTGGCTGGAGGTGGGTTGGAGATGCGTACCTCAGATCTACTGACAAGGGGAGAAGCCAGGATTTTAGATGCTGGATTCAGACAAGGCATAAGGCAAAACTTCTGTAAGGTCCCTTCCAGCCCCTGACGGCTATGCAACTATGATTGCTCAGAGGCAATATGTCCAGTGGATAGAGCATTATCCGCGTATTGTTCCCCCCAACACCGGGGATGACCGTGGGCAGTGTGAGCTCTTTTGGGGCATGTATAGCGCCTTGCGCAGGGGAGGTCCTAGTCTTGTCTTGGGCCTACAGGCGCTAAACTAATGCAAACTGCGTATCTGTGCATTTCTGTCAGCGGTGTAATGTTCAGCCGTGGCATTTGAATGCCTTTTGCAGCAAATTCTCACTATTAAAAAAATAAATAAAAATGACCGCTGGACTATTTTGGCTCTGAATCCTTAGCAGGTGAGGGACAGAGTTAGGGTCAGCTTGGTTAGGTGCATATTTGCAGCTCACAATGATCATTTTGTGAAATCTGCTCACTAATATGCGAGGGTTACATCCGCCGGGGCCCAGGAGAGGGTGCTCCGTTTGCTCTCTCCCTGCGTCGTCACGGCTCAGTCTCTTCCCTCTCGTAGTGAAGCAGAACAGGAGAACGAATAATCAAGTCTGGAAGGAGAGGGAAAGCAACCGAGATCCACCCAACGAAAGCTTGCGAGACAGCGGGATTAAGAGCGGATCAACGCTAACACCACATAACTCCGCGCAACATTGCAATCCGGGCTTTCGGTTTTTGCACTTCTTTAACGCTCTGCGTCTCCAGCCCGGTATTTGCTGCCGGAGCTAGTCTAATCCGTGCGTCTGTACTTATTAAAAGGAAATTCCCCACCTTGTGGGTGTCGAGTTGCCGGGTATACTGTGTGCAGGTACTGCCTAATTAGCACAAATTGAACAGCGGGAAGGACAGCTACATTTTAATCAGCGAGCACGAGTATACAGTAGAAAACTTTTAATTACAGGAAAGGCTTAGAAGTCACGGCTGGCGGGTTCCACCTTTGCTCGCCGGTTCGCTGAAGAGCGCCGCTTGTACCGTCAGGTAATGATTCGGCTCTTCCTTTGCTTGGAGGGGAGGAAAAAAACAGAAGGCCAAGCTCTTCAAGTATGCGCCGAGCATTTCCTAGCGGGAGAAGGAGAAATCAGGCTTCCACTCGCTATCCAGATGTTCCCATTAAAATCCGACCGTTTTCAAGAAAGCTGGGCTTGTGTGGAAAGACCGGGGCGCGGGGTTCAGAGCGGAAGAAAGCAAAAGTGGTCCCGTGTGAAACAAAGGCAGTTCCCTGCTTTGGCTTTTGTGTCGGGTGTTGTGAGACTCGTGGGTCGGATCCAGCTGATGTAAATCAGTGCAGCCCCACAGGGAGTCTGTGCAAGTCAAAGGCGCCGCGCTGGCTTACACCAGCTACGACTCTAGCCCTGAAATTTTAACAGATGCTAGGATTTCACTGACTCCTTTTATACCTCAGCAGATGACTTTTGCCCCCCGTTGTTATTACCAGTGACCTTCCAACATATAAGCACGCCTTTACTTTGAAACAGCAGGAGAGAAAACATATAAATTGTTTTTTTACCAGGAGCTTTCCGAGTTGCATCTTTAGGGTCTTAGACATTGCCTGTGAGCGGCTTAAAATATACCTCTGAATCCCTCCCTGCATTTATTGAATTGTTTAAATAATATCCCGCTAGCAGAGCTCTAGCTTGCATTGACCCCGCTGCTCAGGGCAGGGGTTCAGAAATTGGCCGGTGGGAGTGAAGGCGTCACGTCTCGCTGCCTCTTTGACTTCGGCGTGCCGGATGGAGCGTGCCGCCTCGGTTGTGTGGGATTCGGTGAGCACATAAGAGCTGATGGACCTGAGCTGTTTGTCCGCGACAGGCCTACTGCGCTGAAGAGCAGCCCATTCCTGAGGATAATTTGCTCCTTACAGTCAAGTTATCCCACGTGGAAGGAGTTTAGAGCACCAGCAGGGAGCACGGTCAAATCGGGGCATCCTGTCCCATGAGCCCATCCATTGGCTGATTCAGTAGATAAGCCAAGGGCTGGCTTGCATCCCTGCCACTCCCAAGGTGCACCGCTCTGACTTCATGCCACTGGAGCATGCACATCGACCTGCGTCTCCTCACCCGCTGTAGGTGATTACCTAGAGAGCCACATTCACTCTCTCCTGCCCCATAGCCCCAGCTTCTATAGAAGAGACTCTCTCCAATTTCCACATCCTTTCTGTAACGGGCCCACAGCTGGACACAGGACTCCAGATGTGGCCTCCCCCAGAGGGGAAGCATCACGTCCCTCCGTCTGTGGGCACCGCTCCTCCCGATGCAGCCCAGGATGCCAGTAGCCTTCGTGGCACCACGGGCGCGCTGCTGGCTCCTGTTCAGCTTCTTGCCCCCTGCCACCCCACTATTGCTGCATGACTTCACGCTGGTTAGGTGCAAGTGCTCCTTCTGGGACTTAAAAAAAACAAGCTTTTCTTGGCTTAGAGGGTCTTGCTCCTTTGCTTAGGGTCAGACTTATTTGACATCAAGAAGGAATTTAGGCTCACCATCAGAGCAGTGCAAACTGTGAGTTTTGTTTTTTAGCGGGGACGGTTGCCTTCTGTAGTGGGAGGCCTGGTCCTCTTCCCTGGATCTCTTAAGCATATTTAACAATTACTGTCTGTCCTTGCAATGGCAAGACATTGACAGTGCCCTCCTTCGTCAGGCCCTTCCAGCCCTGCTTTTCTATGATCCTACAATCCACCCCTGCCGTTAGGGAAGTGACAAGGACAATCGCCGAGCAGAAACAAAACCGGGGAGTGTATTTCTCTTCAGAAACACGATGGTGCGGTGGTTAAATTTTCTTGGGATCGCTAGTTCCCTGGGGATTTAAAAAAGAAAATGTTTCCATCCTCTTGAAACAAACAAAAAATAAAAATAAAAAAAAATCCCAGGAACTAGAAAACCCAGGGGAGGGGTTTTTGGTGGCGCTGAGGTTGAGTTTGAAAACCAGATGTCTTTTTCCTAACCCAGAAATAACAGAAGGGAAACTGTACAGCTGCATTAGATGGACGTATTGGGGCAATACAGGCCCACACTGTTGTTGGTCCTCTTATGCTGTAGCAAAACCATCAGTTCAAAAAAAGAAGGCTGCGTTCAGGCCCTTTCAAAGGGTCCCAAGAAACCAGGTCCATTTTGAACTATTTGGCATGAAAACTGACCTGCTTTGCTGAGCAGAGCTAGCAGGTGGGCTAAGTAAGATTGCCCCTCGCGTCTGGTTACGGCCACGTGCTCTGGGCAAGTCGTAGCTCAGGCCTGCTCAAATTGGAGCTTTCCACTTTCCCGTCAAACACACATTGCTGCAGCGTGGTCGATGGCCGGGCGCTGTTCATCTACCCCCCGCTTGCTATGGAGTGAGACGCAGAGCTGAGCGGGCGACCCGAGCACCTCCTCTGCAGCTAGCAAGAACGATGCTGGCATGAAGCATTAGAAATAAATGGCTAGGAAAAGCGAAGAGTCGGCATGTGGGCTGTACAAGCAAACTGCGCCTGGACAAGGGGTAAGTGATAGCGTTTGGTCTAAGACCAGGTTCATCCTATGCTTTTACATGGCCGTTTGCATCCACGCAGCTGCAGATGCCCTGTGGGGTTACAGAAAATGCCTCCCGGTTAGATTCAGGAAGAACCCTCCGAGTGAGATTGTATCCTGGCCTCTGAAGCCTGGGAGCACGCTAGAGCGATTGTGAGCGTCCACCCAGGGACAGTACGAAGGGTCTCGCCATATTAAAATAGGCTGCGAGGCAGACGTTTGGGACTACTCGGGCACGTTCCTGAGCCACCCACCCTGCCTGGTTTGTGGGCCTGGACACCAGTGGGTAGGGCCCATCTCTCAGCCACCTTCCAGGGGTCAGTCCACTCTGTATCAGCATAGCCTCAGGCACATGGGCAGCACAGACTATGGTGTGTACTGGGTAACACCATCTTTATGCTCCTCTGATCCTGGGATCCCCCAACGTAATCCAGACAGCCCCAGAGACCTCTCTCAATCGCAGCATGCACACTGCATGTGCTGCGTCGGCTGCAGTATGCCCAGCATCTGTCCCCATCCAGCCCTGCTACCCCTGGGCTTACGAGACAGCATTTGAGGCAGCCTTACACGTCTCCACCAATGGTTCAGGGCTCCTTTTGGCCAGTCCGATGCTTCAAAGAAGATGTTGTGAGGATGAGGAGCTCATCTCTAGGCTATTGAAAAAACCACAGTAATCAGGAGACATAGGCTTTATTTTCCTTGGATCCTTTAATTGTGTGTCAGTGAATTGCTAGAGGCAGGCTGAATCCTGGTCACCCTGGTGCAGCGGTGCAGGGGACAACTTACCTGCCCTATACCTATTACCAGCATCCAGGGTAGCTGCACTGGGGTGGGGAAGCAGGCTCAGCACTGTGGGCGGGGTCTGGGACAGACATTGCATAAACCGGTTTGACCCAAATCAGTTAAGTCCGATGCTACATTCGACCAGGTTTATCTTAAACCAGTTTCAGCCATTTTAAAACTGGTTTAGATGCACTGAACTTCTGTTGTGTTGCGGGTTGAAACCAGCTTCTGATCACTTCATCCGGTTTATGTGCAATGTCTGTCCCTAGGCTGGGAGTGCCGGCTGCTCGTAGGTCTGCTCTCCGCCTGACCAGAGAGTAGCGTAGCTACGGTAGCACGGAGCTCATCGTGGGCCTCCGGGTTCGGGGGCACTGAGGTCTGTGGTTAAAAAGCAGCCACGATCCAACTTTGCCGGCAGAGGCTACAGATCAGGCCTTCTGTATAGATGCACCTTGTCTTGTTCCTTCTCTCCAGTGCCAGGCGCTTAGCTGCAGACACTGGAGAACATTTTGCTTTTCTCCTTTTTTATTTTATTTTTTTTGTTTAAAATATAAAAGGGGCTGCTGGAGCACTCACTGTCAAGTAGGTCTCTAAAGCCCCATGGGTAATGTTCTCAAATGACAAAGCTGCTCTCCTTTTTGGCAAAAGTCTTTTATCAAGTGATACGGTGGCACATTTTCAATCATCTCCGTATCACAATGAAGAGACAAACCCTGTTAGCGTTGTTCTCCGAAAATCATAAAATGCACTGGCTCGGTACACCTAGGGACCAGCCTGGGCTTTGAGCTTCCATGAATCTGAGCAGCAGCAGGAGAAGTGTAATTCAGTCTTTTTAACTTGGTGATATATATTCATGTCAGTGGCTTTAAGATAAGGAAAAGACTTTAGTTGAAGAATGAAACTTTTGATGAATAACCCAGGGTACGATGAATAATGTACAAATATTTCTTCCCTCTCAGTCAAAATGATTCTGGATCCTTTTTCATTTTAATCCTTGTCGTATTCTTCCATTTCTTTTTCCTTGAAGAAAGGGAGGCTGGGGAGGGGGACGTGCACACTTTGGGGGGGGGTAAAGAATTTTATAGCTCAAAATAAAAATCCCTCCTAAAAAAAGACACTTCCCCCAAGTCTCCTTGATTGCACTTAAAGATTTATTTTTTTCCCATGGCTGCTAGATTGCTGGGATATTAGATGTAATAGAGATGTTAATGATAGGCTATCATAAAAAAAAAAAAAACCCTCATCCTCTTTGTGCTCCTCCTTATAAAGAAGATGAGGAATTCATCCAAGAAGAATGGTTCCAGTTCGCTGCGAGGCATTTCTCACTACATAAAAAATGAATCCGCGTGGGCTGCTTTTTGCCTTCCCTGTTTCATTCCTAATTCTGGCCTTGTAAAACTTATTGGTTATTGTTGCTTCTCTTTAGAGAGGCAACAGAAAGAACAGGTGTAAACATCAGGTTTTATTTGTTTCCCGAACAAGTCTGGGGAGAGAGAGAGAGGAAGAGACAACAGTTGTTGTACATGCGAGGCCTGAAACATTAAAACCTCGGGAAGCTAGAGGGAATAGTGGAGTGCAGCCTGAGGTTGGGGGAACATGTTTGGATTAAATTAGGGTGAGGCTTTCAGGTCACTGTCCTAGGGTTAGCGTCATCGTAAGAGGATGGTGGTATATACTGGAATAATTGCTGGAGTTCAAGCTAACCAAATGCAAATTGAAATTAAGGCACGTGGGTTTTTTTTAACATTGAGGGTCGTAAACCATTAGGACTGTGTACGATGGGAAGTGATGGGTTCTTGCTCCCTTGATGGCTTCAGATCAGGACTATGCTTGGCTACTGCATGTCTCCCAAAAAGGCAAGGAAACCCAGTGGGAAAACACATTCATCCCGATTCCCTTTGTTTCTTCTGTACAAACATCCTGTGTTGGAGGCTGGCCTCTGGGGAATTGAAGCCCTCCATCAAAAACACTGAAATCAAAGGACTAAGGCAAAGGTGGAGAAATCTGTCCTTTAAATAGCTGGACCCATAGAAATAAAGTCCCATTGATCTGGCCTTGCAAGGCAGGGTAAGCAGCCAGACCTCAGTTCGTTGCTTTGTGCTTTAACATTGAGGGTCGTAAACCATTGGGACCAGGGAGAGACGTCCCCAGTGCAGTGCACTAATCCCAACGTGGAGGTGTACTTCTAGGAGAACAGGGGGAGCATGCCAGTCAGTCCTTGGTCACCTGTGATAAGCTGGCTGCCTCCCTCCAGTTCAGTTGTAACATTTGACTATTTTACTAGGCCCCAAAGCCAAAGTTGGCTTTAGCAGTGATATCACATCGTTCACAGGAAAGGATTCAGATGGCAAAGTCTTCTGATTGCTATTAGTCTGGGGCAGACTGGGTGATCCAGAGGGGTAGCAGGCACCCATGCCCCCTGACTAACCTGCTGAGCCATCTAATGTTGCCCGAAGTCTTCTAATGCACAAAGAAAGCAGGGTGGGGGGTGACCATCCTGTGATAAACACACAGTCTAAGCCTGCTTTGGGGCTAACGGTTCAAGGTATTTAGGTGCTTAGTGAGCTCAAGGGACGTTATGCATCTGTGGAGGGGTGCAGTGGAAGAGCAACCAAGGCTTCTTGCTATGGGTGAATAGGCATTCGCTTGATCCTGGCTTCGGTGTCCGGCTGTAGGTGGTCTGGCTGTAGGTGTGCCACTGGCTGTAGAAACTGTTGTCCCTGAACCATGCTGAGCCACTGGGGCTGCATGGACCTATGCACCTGATTTCCTTCAGAGAATAGGCCCCTTATGCCTGCTGTGAGGCAGAAGGTGATGGGAAGTTGCATCTTCTCTGGCAAGGAGATGCAGCAGACAGGTTGAGATGTAGAAATGTGTCCCACGGAGCTGCAGAGTTGACAGATTAATTGAATCCCCTACCTGCCCTTCCTTCAGATGAAAGGTTCAGGGACATCAGGGCAGAGAGAGCTCCATTGATAACAAAGCCGTAAGCGTAAGGAAGGGCAGAGAAACGTAGTGCTTGAAGTGGAGGGCTCTTGTTTTCCAAGTAAGCAAGCTAGAGGCTTGGTAGACGAGGTAGTAGGAAGGAAACAACTACAGCGCTTGATCCTCATCTCCCTGTTGTAGTACTTCCTCTCCGCATAATTACCATTCCCCAGTCCTCCCAACCTGCTGCTATCAGCGCATGACTTTTGTCTTGTGGTTTCTGGAACGTTTGTAGAGAAACATCAGGTGTAGACGGGGCACATTGTGGGTGGGAGTGGTTGCTCTACATCCCATAGGAGACCAAGGTCTCAAGAGCAGCTATAGAGGGGCATGCCAGACTGGCCTCATCAGCGTGTTTCCAGGTTCGGTGTGCATTAGCAGATCTAGGATGGGGGGCACCTATCTGGGGACAGCCTGGCTACAACGTGCTTGTCCTATTAGAAGAGTGAAGCGGTGGGATATATGCCTGGGGAGCTTATGGGCTCCCCATCACTGGAGGTGTTCAAGAAGAAGCTGGACAGCCACTGGTGAGAGATGATCCAGGCATAGCTATCCCTACGTGTTTTGCTGGTTGCTGCATGTGGCTGGGAGGGAATCCTGTCCCCACTCCCATTCTCACACGTGCATCAGGTTTCTTTTTTCCCTCAGAGGCATTGGGTGATGGCTGCAGCCAAAGCTGGGGATTGTGACTGGGTTGTGCCAATGCTCCTTCTGGTTCCTGGATAGAGGATCTTGGGTTAGACCAGTCTTCATATTTGGGGTCACGAAGGAATTTTACCCCATGGTCAGATCCCAGCCTAGCCCTGGAGCAGAGGAGTATATGGATTTTCCTCTCTCGCCAAGGGACATGGCCCTCTATCTGCAATCTTGTAAGCCTCTGTTGCATCCTAACCTGCCACAGGTAAAGCAGGGGGACCACAACAGTCAACTTTCTGCTTCTGTAAAATGTTGTTATGTCTTGTGTTGTGTCAGGGTTGACAGTAGTTTTACTAAGAGGTTAGATTATGGATTTGTTTAGGTTTGGATAGGGGTGATCCTGCCTCAGGTGGGGGGTTGGACTAGATGACCTGCAGGGATCCCTCCTAGCCCTGCTTCTCTGTGTTTCTGTGATTACTGGATGCCTGTGGAGTAATGGCTGGTGGGATGGGAGTGCTCCACAGCCACTATCAATAGGATAAAACCTGGTGGCATATTACCACCAAGGAAGTATCTGTGAGAGCAAGACATGGGAACAGCCCTGAGATCACTCCACTTATTGGATGGTGCCAGGTGAGATGGAAAGTATCTCAGATATCTTGAGGACTGGTGCTTTATAACCAGAGGAAAAGAAGTCAGGGGGATACGGAGGCACTGTGGGGCCAAACTTCAGGCCAAAGGTTGCTCCCTCCCCCAAAAAAAGAATGTTTTAAGCAGTTTACACCTTAATCTCCCTGGGCACGTCTGCATGTTCATTAATGCACCTTAGATACTGCACATTTAGTGTAGTACTTGCTTAATAAAGTACTAACTAAATGAGCAGTACCTAGAGTTACTGCACGGTAGCGCCGGTGCGTCACGGGTAGTTAGCGACACTTACTGTGCATTAGCCTAATAACACTCCGCACCGCACAAACCATGCTAATAGCCTACTGCGCAGTGTTATTAGGCTAATGCACAGTAAATGTCTTGTGTAGATGCGCCCTCTGGGCTGGAGTCGGCTTTCCTGTGGCTGCATGTAGAGAACAGCTCAGTTGAACTGCAGTGTCCCATGGCCCCATTTGTACGAGGTGCAAAGCAAAATCTTGGGATAGGACTTGAAGCCTGAACCATCTCCTGGTCTTGAGGATGGAAGTGCTACAAGCTGAAACCAGACTCTCTGAGGTATTCAGGTAGGATCAGGAGCAGAGTGCTCATATCTAAAAACCCTTTAAGGTCTTATGGTGGAGCAGAGACTAACTGATTCTTTGACTGTGTCTACATGTGCATTTACACCAGCTTAAATTTACTGTGCTGTAAATTAATGCATGCACATGCAGATGCCAGCCTATTCCCACTTATTGCACAGTAAAGTGCATTAATGCTGTGTGTGGTCAAAAATTAGTCCCAAGTCCATCTACACACACAATGTTACTGTGCAATGTTACTGTTACACATGTACTACTGCACAGTAACTAATCGGGTGTAAATTTGATACCTGCATGATGAAGGTATCAAATTTATGCTTAAGTTGGTGTAAGTCACCGGAGTTACTGCACAGTATGGGCATGTACGTGTAGATGCAATCACATACTGCACAGTAGTTTTGGTTACTGCACAGTAAATGTACATGTGTAGACATGCCCGTTGCGTACAAACCGCAGTAGGGACCGGGAGGACAATGTATGTGTAAATAAGGACAGACAGAGCAAGAGAACCGCAATTACAGTTTCTTTCCCTCGAGCTGTTTCATGCCGTGCTCCAGATAAGAAGAGCAAGGCGAGAAGAGGGTGACTGCTAAACCTCCTTGCTGCCTGATAAAGCAAAACGAAGACGACACTGGCTTTAATTGGCTAATTTACCAGCCCACAACCGGAGTGTTACCCTTAATCTAGACTGAAAGGAGAAGTGTGGTGGAGGCAAAGAAACAGAAATAGAAATAAGTGGTGAACTTGGCTGTGTCAGGACCCAGATGGTGGCTGGGAAATGTCAAGAAGTGAGAAGCCGGTGGTTGCATCTGTAATAGTTCATCCAATTAGCACTACATTTGAAGGGTGAATGTCAGTGAGTGTCTTGGCCGGCTCGCCTCAGGAAATTACAGCTGCGTTGACCTGGGCAGTCTCTGGTTTTCTGGCAGGTATGATGGTATCTCTCTGTTGGGCACTGGGGAGAGGTGTCGTGTGTGGTGAGTCTGGCTCCCCGCAAGTGAAGAGCCTGACGCTGAGCTGGTGACACGATAATATAGATCTGTAAACCACAGAAGGCTAGGACCCATGAAGCCAATTCAGTCATCTAACTGGCTGGAGGGTTAATAATTATTGTGATAGTTGCTGTTTGTGAGCAGTCATTAGCTCTGATTTAAAAAGTAGAAACAGGATAATGCCAGCACCTGGAACCTAGTTCAGATCCAAACTTCAGCCAAAATGGAGCCTGGTTCATAGCTTCTTCTGCCATCTCCCTGTCCACCCAGCCACAGTGGCGTCGAGCTCATGCTAGGGGATACACTAATTGAGACTGTCCTGAACCTCGACAAAATTGAAGGATCAAACCAAAAGAAATTTCATCTGGTTCAATAAGGAGAAGTGCAAGGTCCTGCACGTAGGACAGAACAATCCCCTGCACCGGGGCAGGCTGGGGGCGACGGGCTGGGCAGCAGCTCTGCAGACAAGGACCTGGGGGGGCAGGGGACTAGGAGCCGAACAGGAGCCAGCAGTGCGCCCGCGGTGCCAAAAAGGCCACCAGCGTGCTGGGCTGCATGGGTAGGTGTGTTTCCAGCAGGCAAGGGAAGTTATTATTCCCCTTATTTGGCACCGGTGAGGCCACATCTGGAGTCCTGCGTCCAGTTCTGGGCCCCGCAATGCCGAAAGGATATGGACACATTGGAAAGAGTCCTGTGGAGGGTGATGAAAATGGCTGTGGGGCTGGGGGACAGGACTGGTGAGGAGAGGCTGATGGACCTGGGCTGACCTGGAGAAGAGAAGACCGAGGGGGATTGAATAGCAGCCTTCACCTCCCTGCCGGGGGTTGCAAAGAGGATGGAGCTGGGCTGGTCTCAGTGGGGGCAGATGACAGGACAAGGAGCAATGGGCTCAGGCTGCAGCAAGGGAAGTTGAGGTTGGATATTAGGGAAAACTTTCACACAAGGAGGGTGGTGAAGCACTGGGATGGGTTACCTAGAGAGGTGGTGCAGTCTCCACCCTTGGAGGTTTTGAAGACCCAGGTGGACAAAGTCTTGGCTGGGATGATGTAGCAGGGGGTTGAACTAGATGTGCCCTCCCGAGGTCCCTCCCAACACAAATTTTCTATGATAAACCCCAGGCCTCTCATTCTCCACCTTTAAATATCAGTGATAAAACCTCGGTGATCAAACTGACCAAGTTCAGATAGGGTTAATTTTTTGGTTGAAAATTGCCTGGAAATAAAGATGGATGAAAAACCCTGATTTTCAGAGGTCTTTAGGCAGCTAATTCTGACTTGCCTTATTCCTGTGGGAATTTGTTGCTCAAAGATCTCTGAAAATGTGGATCTGCATATCTTTAACAAATAGCGCCTCAATCTTGATCCAGACTATGAGCAGTTAAATAAATGTCTGAGCCAAACCTGTGACCCTGGGGCGGGGGATGAGAAGCTTTAGCTCAGCGTGCGCCATTAGTGCCTTGCAGCCATACCCAGCGTATCACCGTCCCCGGCAGTCGCTGCAAGACCCTGGTTGTGCCAATGACTAGGGCACGTTTAGAAACATCCCCCACTGTGAGCATGTGCATGTGTCTAATTAACTGGGTGCTAATTGGACTGCAAACGTGCAGGAAATGCTTGAGAGAGGTGGAAAATAAAGGTTGGTAGGGAGAGGTTAAGCGCCTTGCCCGCGTGTCAGATTTTTGCTCCGTTTTGGGCTACTTGATCTTAACTGGGCAAACACACCCTGGGCTTGCCTCAGTGGCCCTGTTGGGCACGTCCTGGGCCCTTTTTTAAGCTTAGAAGACCTTGCACAGAGGCAACTATCTGTATACCCAGTTTTCACTGCCCCATAAAGCCCAGGCCATACCTGCTATGTGCTCTTGAGGACCTTGGGCTGGTTCTCGAGGACGTTGGGCGTGTTGGCGAACACGAATGTGCATGGATACGGTCCCACCGCGAGGTAGCCACAGGTATGTGAGAAGAAAGCCTGGTTCTCACTAATTTTACAGGACTGAAGCATTATGACCCGTTTGGCCACCCGCTCTGGCTTCGCTTTGTTCCTTCTCTTCTTACCGGTAGAAACATAAGGGCTGGGATGAATCCCCTAGGCCAGGGATTGGCAACCTCTGGCCTGCAGGCTGGATCTGGCCTGCGAAGCTATCTCACCCAGCCCGTGCGGCATGTGCGTCGGGATGTCGGTGCCAATTCGGCGGCTGCGGGAATCGGCAGCGGTGGCAAAGCTCGTTGGTGGCCCTGCCTACTGAGCAAGATGCATTTATCTTGCCACGCTGCTGCCTCTGGGCCCCGTGGCCCTCCTAAGCAAACCAAGCCCGTGCTTAAAGAGCAGCCCAAGCCGTACGCCAACCCCCGGTGCCGCCTCGAGCTCCGGGCGCTCGGCCTTCTTTTATCTCAGCCAGCTTGCCGCTCCCCTCGTTGGATGCTCCCTTGCGTTGGATGCTCCCTTGCATTTATATATTTAACATTTTGCTGCTTCAGCTGGAGCTGTGTGAGCGGCGCACAAGAAAATGCGGGAGTTATTTATTTTAAATACCAGCCTCTCCTTCCAGCCGCGACCTGTTACCATTTACAGGGCTGCCCACCATGGAGGTCGTTTCCACTGCCCTTCGCTCAGCCTGAAGTGGCAACGGGTGGCTCGAAAGAGCAGGAGCATCCGTGGCGTAGGCGTCCGAGGGGCTTCGGGAACACGCCAGAGAAACAGCTCTGACTTGGCACTGCCTTTTACAAACTCTCGGTTTTTGTTGGCAGGAGCAGGAGGGGGAGGTGTGTGTCTTCCCATGCTTTTATTTTAAAAAAATACCGGGCCACAGTGGGGCCTGACTGTTACTGAAGCGTGGGAGAAGGTGAAGGCCAGGCTGAGACTTTGGCCCATCCTCTATAAAATGGAGGATTTTCATTGACAGCCCCCTGGCATCTTATAAAAGTGCAGGGCACCACTGTCTTTCATGGGCATTTTGTGCATCCTGCAAGCCCCGGGCAGAGAGATGCTGTTTTTGGCCATGGCATGTTGAGCCACGGCTGTCTGTGAAACAATAACCCGTGTTTTTACACCGAAATGAAAAGTGGCCAGTTGAAAATTGGGAGTGATGGAGAGACAATCTGTCCCTAGCCTTTCAATTTTTATGGATCCTGGGGAATTATTTCATGGGCTAATGTCACGGTAAAAAAAATCATATGTTAAAGTAGCCAAGATGACTACAAGAGTGTGATCGTGTCGTGATGATTACTAGGTACAAGAAAGGATTTGGGAACTTTTGGCGTAGGATTGAGGCATCTGAGTCCCAAATTATTGTCTGGAAACCCCTCTGCCCAGCTGCCATCTCACCCCGGCGGCGGCTGAAGTCTGAGGTCACCTCAGGTTTTAATGTTAAAGTTTCCCATCTGCTTTAGGCTCTGGTGAGAAGTGCGAGGGCAACCACCCAAACCTTGATGCCACTCGACAGCCGGGGCCCAGCTGGCCCCTGGGCCCCACTGGCCTCCCTCTGCGTGTCTTGCCCAGGCAGCTTGGGCAGGTACAGGGCTTTTTTGGAGACGTGCCCAGGACGTGATGCGTGCCGCCCCTGCTGCAGGCAGGTTGGATTGCTCATAGGAAGTGCAAATCCTGGGGATTAATGTGATCTTTTTACGGTGGCTAAGAGGTGGGCTAAAATGGCACCTATAAGACCTTACATTTGGTTTCTACAATGCTTCACTTCTGGGTTTGGGACCAGCACGGCTTTGAAACCCTGCTTCAAGAAAACATTTTTATTCCATGTCATAAACAGCCACCTTCTTCCCTTCCTTCCTTCCCTGATTGTATTTTATTACCCTAAAAATGGGCTCTGAAAATAGCTGCCGGGCCCAGCATGGCACCAAAAGGGATTTATTCCATTCTTGCAGCGGGCATGACGCTCCTCTTCACGGGACCGTGCGTGCTGGTGTGTATCTGGAGGGACTTTGCTGTGGCTTAATCTTGGTTTATGCCTGCAATTCAACTCCCCTCCCAAAGGCAGTTCCCTTTGTATTTATTGAGGGCAGAGCTCTCTCCCCTGCCCCCTCCTCTCTGCAAAGCGTCTGCGCAACTGCATTGAAAATTATAGCTACCCGGGACCTGCCGGCAATGAATCCTCTGGAATTGGGAACGCTCTGTTTTGTTTCGTGGGAGACAAATCTTATTGGAGCAATTTTTCTTTCTTTCGCTCTCGCTCTCTCCCGCACGCATCCTGCATGTTTGCGTTGCACACCGTATCTCTGATGAATGAGCTTGAGCTGAGAGAGCTCCCCTCTCCTCCATGATCCAAGATAAACTCACCGCCAAGGAGTGGGGGGGGGGTCCATCATGGAAACATCAGCTGCTTGGTTAATTTTAGCACCAACGCCAAGAGCATGTATGTTTTAGATGTTTAAGGCTTTGCAAGATCAGTGGCAGCTCTGCATCACTTGCAGTCAGGTTTCCACCCCCTCCATCGCCCAAGCCAGCCTCCTTAAAGGAAAATCAGACCTTGCAGAAGAGTTGTGTCTCGTGGGACCTTGGGTCCTGTCAGCTGTCGGTCTAGTGATGTAGCACCGGGATCCGTGATGGGAGACTAGCACTCCTGCGACGTATTACAGTACTAGGTCAGCAGCGCAATGGTGCTTTGATAATGCTTAACCGAGGTAGCACTTCTCTGGGGAGAGCCACGAGCCAACGTAAGAGAAGGCAGAGGGAAAATCCAGCTGAAGTCGCGCCTCGTCTCTGCTCTGTTGTAGCATGCCGATCCGGAGCGGGCTTTCTGTTTGCGGTAGTACCGGGTGTGAATGATGCTTGGTTGATCGTTATAGTGTAGGGGTGTTAAATTTATGGATTCGGCTCTTGGAGCCATGTTGTGTGACCCGTGGGGCTGGCAGACGGGATAGGAATGATCTAAATCCAAGACACAGCCTCATTGACCGTGCGTGTCAGAGGCAGCGGAGCAAGCAAAGACTGCACTATCCCCCCTTCCAAAATTTTTGTTCACCTGGACATTATGGGATCCATTGCATGGGGAGTCCAAACCCAGCCTTGGCGGGGGGGGGCTGGGGGAGTTTGTCACCCCTGTTATAGAGCATCTTTACACACGCACAATGGAGCGTGGCTGCCTGATGAGGCGGATGGATAACATGAAGGATCTTCTGCCTTGTTCACCTAAACATACATAGCACAAAGGTACATAGTAGTAAAAATTATCTCCCTGCTTCCCCAATATTGGGGGCGGGGGGTAGCCTGGAAAGCTACAAACTATTCGCTCTCGGAGAGTCATGCTGCATTAGCAGTTTGGCTTTGGATCATAATATGTTTCTGGTCCACCGAAGTCCATCACTCTGGATGGTTGTGGAAAAACCCTAGACAAGAGCCCTCCATGCTGCTGCCAGAGCATAGCACCATTGGCCTCCCAAAATGTAGTGGCCCAGTGATCTGTGGGACAACCAAAAAATAGCCCCACCAAAGTTAAAAACCTTCAACAATGGAGATTCCACAACCTACAGGATTTCTGGAGGAGGTTGGCTGCAAATATCCAATTTTAAGACCCAGGTAGACAAATCCTTGGCTGGGATGATCTAGCTGGGGCTGGGGCTGGGGCTGGGTTGGACTCGACGTGACCTCTCAGGTCCCTTCCAACCCTGGTTTTCTATGGTTGGTATGGTTCCCTCAAGGGATCACCACCCATGGGTTAATAAATACTCTTCTAGAGCAAACATTGGGCCTCTTGTGTTAGTATCTGAGGCACGAGCAGATGCAGACACTGTGCTTGCACGTAAGACAAGAAGGACGAGGACCAACAGAGCAGCCGTGGGTAGCTCCGATGTACAAAAATACATTTATTTTCAACAATTTCAAAACCACTGCCTTTTTTTACAGTAGAAATATTCAAATGGAACAATAAAACCAAGAACAGTATATATATATATATGTATATATATATGATTCATGCATTTGCTGTTTTACTGTGTTTAATACAAGTATTGCAATTGTCTGCCCCATTTCAGCCTTAAAACAGGAAAGATGTGTGAGATTGATGCTCTTCCAACAGCTCGGAAAGAGCACGGAGGATTTTGGGCTGGATCCTTGGGCTCAACCACGCTGGTGCTACAGGAGAGTCTGTAGATTAATGCCAACTTATTTCCCAATGCCAGGACTAAGTAGGAACTGTGGATTTAGGCCATCTTTGTATTGCCTAATCCCAGGACTAACTGGGACTCTTAGAGCAATTTAGAGCAACCTGAAGGTTGCTCTAATTTATGGTGGCTGCAGCCCTGGATTGCTGGAGTACGTGAGTTTTCTGGCTTTGCCCCTTTGCCCTCACACCTCCTCCATAAGGGCCTAAGAAGGAGGGGTGATATAGAGCTGGTGACCACATAAGGAAAAACCACAGTTATGCTTTATATGCCCAAAATATGGTCACAGTGGGCCACAGGGAATGCAGCAGGGCCTGTAATCTTCTGTATTATTTCTGTAGATGTAGCTACAATTGATCCTTCCTTGGGGGGCATGAAGATGGACTAGATGGCCACCTGAGGTCTTTCCCAGCCCTCTTTTCTATGATTTTATATTATGACTAATATAACGGTGTTCATTTCTTTCTCTTTGCCTCAGCAGTGTCCGTCACAAGGGAATCGCACTGCTAAGGGAAAGGGAGACACAAAAAATTACCTATTATTTTCCTTTATTTGCCTACAAAGTGCATGGGTCATGTATTTTTGGAACAAAGGGACCAACCCGGACAGCTTTGACTCTCCATGAATTTACAAGACCACGGTACATAAGATGGGGGTCAGACACCTCTATGCTCTTCCCCATCAATGTACTTAACAGGGAAAAGGCCAAATCCTTCCATCTGTACTTAGGGCCCAATGTGGTGAGACACCTCCAGGCATGATCCAAAGCTCACTGAGAAACCCCCGTGGACTTCAGTGGACTTTGAAATTAGACCCAGTGTGACTAATGAGGCAATGAAAGATGAGGTTTGTTCAGCAGAAGCACCTGCCAAAATGTTTCCATCTGTATTTCTAAACCAAAAAGAAATAGCTTATTAAACGACTCGGTGTTTTCTGGTGACAGACACCTGCCTGGTTTGAAATATTGCTGTTTTTTTCACTGCAATGAGGCATCTCTCTGCTAAAAAGATACTTGCTTTCTTGACTGGCAGATCGTTTCCCTTCTGCCCTACCCTTCCCAACCCTACAAGATACCAGGGGGAAGTAAGGTAGAGAGCAGGGCACGGGGCCCTGAAAGTGAAAAACTGATTTTGGTTTGACTCGAATGAATGAGAACATAAAGCAATTTCGGTGAAAAACCTGGAAAAACATCAATGGTTTGTGTATGGGGGGCGGGGGGGAATAATCCACGGCAAACCGAATGAATTGCTTACTGATGTGGGGGTAGACTACTTCTCAGCCCGCTCGTCTAGCAGCTCACAGAAGCAGCCCCTCAAACCCTTACTACAGCAAAATGCCACTTCAGGAGAATTTGGAGCAAACCTCGGTTCAGCTCCGCGCCAGCAGGAACACCTTTTATGAACCAACGCCCACACACCAAGAAGGGATGCCGTAGCCCTGCAGTAACTCTGTTATCAGCAGATTGGGCCATTACAGTATAATACGTTGGTGTTTCAATATAAAGGATACGGTGAGAGAACCGGCGTATGCACCCGTGATGGATGGAAATGCAAGGTCAGGGAGGAAAACACAGTTATCCGTCTCCAGCTTGCATCAGGGACGAGCGCAGAAGAGGAAGTGTGGGAAGGGGGTTATTTTTAAACCTAAGGGAATTATTTTTAAACCAATGAGAAGGATGTTGGGTGCTTTAAGAGCAGGATCAGAAAGCACTGAGACGCGTGGAGCTGAGCTTGCTTTGCTTTAGTGTCTCACAAACAACATTTTCCTAGATTTTGGCTTTGTAACCATTTGTTTGACTGTTTAAACTAATTGCTCCATCTTTTCTACAGAGAAAATCAGATTTGGTCTTGCTCCCTACAAAACAAACCCAGGTGTCAGTGACTTCTCACCTCATTAGCAGAGCCCAGGTTATAGTGGTGTCCAGTCTGTAACAAATAGAGGCACTTTGAGTCTTGGGCAGGTTGCTAATAACGCCTCCAGTTTCCTTTAAAAAAAAAGCCTGTGCTGTTTATCATCCTTCTTCTAATCATGGCAGATGAACTGGATCCCTGCCTTTAAGTGTACAGACCTCTGGGGATGCTCAGAGGTGGACCCATGCCTTAGGAGGAGAGCCCCTCTTGGCTTTCCATCACCAGGCAAGAGCACAGCAACTCCTGAAAAGGGCTCAGGATCTCCCGGTCCCATTTGACCTCCCATTCAGTACCTTGCAGAACCAGGCCCAGTTTCAGCATCTCAACTCCAGTATGGATGGGTGAAAATAACCCACGCGCTCCTCATTACGCTGTGTGGGTGATGATCCTCAACCTTGACTGAACACATCAGAAGGCCCTGAAATCCTCTGAGATGTTTCCACCTTACAATCACCCGGTTTTTTAATGTTCCCATCTCTGAGCAGGATGCACCACTCATGAGGAGGGGTCGTTGTGGCTTTTACAGACTGCGGGGCTAGCAGATGTGCTGGACTGTGTGTAAGAAGGGTGTCTTAATATTGAAGGTCAAGAGGTTTGGCCAGATTTCTGATGCGGTTTCCAGACAGCCTTAATCCTGAGGCCCTGAGCCCCAATGACATGCCTCAACAGGATGGCCAGCTTCTCATGCTCTTCCCCCTGCTGGAGAGCACTTTACTCCATGCGTGTAACTTCGGCGACGTTACTTATGGAAGGGGGAGTGTGAGGAATCAGAATCTGGCCCGCTGTTACGAGACGGCACAGGACTTAGGCTGGGTTTTGACACCTTATTCAAACCCAGGATGAACTCCAAGTACGTTGACGCTCCTTTCTCTTCATCTCTACGATGGTCTCTTGTGAGAGTCACTACTGGATGACAGAGGATGGCGGTTTTGCTTTAGTGATGTGGATGAAAAGGTGAGAAAAATCGCGGTGAAAACCTCACACCCTCCTAACATTGCTCCCCCTCTTCAAAAATTACAATACATGTCTTCCAGTGAAGGAAAAAAGAAAAACCATCGTGTCATTTATATGCAGCGCTGGAAGCCTGGCAGACAACTGAAACACATTGTGAACCCACGTGTCGCACAAGAGCTCGCTGTGGGTCCTTGGTTGGTTGGCACGTGTGTGGGTGTGCACGTGGGGGGGGGGGGGTGTATGTGTGGTTTGTCGTTCTTTTTCGTTAAACTTTTCTTTTACTAAACATTAAATTATTTCCCAAGAAATAAAAAGCTATGTACATTGTCATTATCTACAGTAGGTCGTCTGCATCCTTGCTATTAACATGCACAGGGGGGGAGGGCCTCATTCATAAACCTAGACGTGCCTTCCTCCTGCTCGCCGTCTGATCTTGCTTTTCGGGTTTCTTTTTAGCCCATCGTTTAAAAGACGGCAGAGGTGAACAGTGGCGGATCTAATCCTGCCCGCACTGGTGAGACGAGAGGGAGGGGGCTCAGCGTGCTGCAGCATCGGATCCGGCGTCTGGGCCCGATGCTGGTAGGACAAGGCGGCTGCTTCGCCACTGAGTACGGGGTCGGACCGTTTCCCTGTAACACTTCGGGTAAGGATTTCCAATCCGCCTAAGAGATTTAGGTACCTGATTCCCATTCACCTGAATGTGAACCGGGCATTCGAATCCCTTAGCCTTTTATTTTTAACCAGTGGGAGTTTCCCCAGCACTAAGTGTCCCCTTCCGTTTATGAATGTGGCCCTGGTAAACAAAAGACCCGTCCCCCCGCCTCCCTCCCAAATAATAATGACATATAATTTTTTTTCAATAATAATAATTATAACAATAATAATAATTACAAATAAAAAGTCAGAAATGCTGTAGACCAAGTGGATCCTCAGTATTAAACGCTAGTGCAGTTGGGGATTTCCTTTGTGCTTTCGCTGTTAGCAATTGTCGAGATGCTTCCTGGAGGAGGCAAGCAGGGGAGAAAGAGGGTCAGGAAACCCGCACGCATCCGCAGTCTCCACGTGCAAGTCACTGGGAGACGGCTCAAAAGGACCTAAAAGTGTGGGACGATGGACCCCACATTCACTGCAATATCAGGCAGCTGGGTCCCCTTCATGAAGTTTAACTGGGTCATCCCCCGGGGGTGGCACGTGAAGAAAGAAGTCACAATGCTCTTAAGTCATCACATATTGTAGGGAGGTCACGAGCAGACGGAAGGGGGGTCCCCAGTATGGAACAAGCCGGAAAACTTTGGAAACACATGCAAAGCCAGCCGAGTTTCTTGCTAAGATGCTTTGGAGGGAGATGCTTCTCAACCCCAGACATGGCTGTCTTGCCCCTACCATCAGCACCTAGACTCTGGGCGGCCCTGGATGAACTTTTAGTATTGGGTCCCCCTTTGCCGGAGATAATGATAGTTGGGTTTGTTTTCCGTTGTCCGATTATTATTATTTTGGGGCCCTCTTTCTGTCCGGGCCCCGGGCGGCTGCCCGGTTTGCTCATGCCCTACCATGACGTCCAGGTCCTCGGCCACTTGCCTTCCTGGACCCTGGCAATACGGACCGCCAGTCCCCGCGGGATTCAGCGCACGCTTCGCATCAAGCACCGCTTGGGAAGAGGCCCCAGCAGGCTGCAACCCCTTACCTAAAACCCGCGTGTCCAGCTCTTTGTCCATTAGCTCTTCGGGGTCAGTGAATTCACCCAGCGTGATTTTGGGGGGGTTTTCGCTTTGGCTGACGGACCCGATCATTTCCTGTTCTTTGTCATGCTGGACCTGAGCGTAGAAGTTAATCCACGGGATTTTCCTGCATGGGAGAAGGAAACGCAAGGCCCTTTTTTAAGCTGTGACCTTTGACTGGAGCTCGTTAAGGCAAGACTTAGCTCCCCCCATAGTGCAGTATGCAAAGAAGGGTGGTTATGGACTATTTTATGCCTACTGAAGAGCGCTGGGATGCTGTTGCTTCCTACAGGAATGGACTCGAACCCACGGGTTTCTGAAGCCCAAGTCTGCCTGTTCAGTGCAAAGCTGGCCAGTTTCTCCCTTTCACCAGAGCCTTCAAGGATCCAGCAGCATGTCCTGGGTCCACCACTGCCAATCTTGAGCCTGGCAGGTGGCTGGCCCCATGCATGCAGCTTAGCCCGGTGAACATGTACGCAGCTAATTAGGATCATTTGCAACTGTCGGCTCTGTGCATGTAAATTAGGCAGCTAATGATGCAAGGGGGGGAGAGGATTAAAAATCTATTTAGTGATGCCATTTATTCGGAAAAAAGCCTTGTCCGGCTCATCCCCATCGCCAAGCTCCGGTTCTCTCACTGGGTGAAAGGATTCGTAGCCTCCGTCGGGGCTGTTCTCTGCCTCCTGGTTCGTGGCAACGAGCAAGGGAAGGTGACGGTTCCCCTTTCCCAAGGGACGCCGGCGGGCTTGGATTAGCTCTGGCTTTGGGGACATCCCCCGCCTGGAGCGTGGATGGTGAGAAGAATGATCCCGAGCTGGGATGTAATTTCAGGATGCCATGCGGAAACGCACTGAGGAATTCAGACCTCGGGTGTAAGCTGCGACCTCATGCACGGTGGCGGTGAACATCTCTCATTAAGCTGCTGGAAAGGTGCCGTGCCTCGCACTGCGAGCTGCTGCAGCGGGAAAAGTCTTTGGGCTCCATAAGGAAGACACAACCAAAGGAGATGTCTTCCTTGTAAAATACTGCCTCTAAGTGCTAACTCCTTAGGCGTTGGAAAGAGTCGGATCCTCGTGCATATATAGCAATTAGCATACGTAGCAATATAGCAATTAGCCCAATTGACTCGAAACGGAGCTCCGCTGATCTTACAACCGTGCGTCCTGGCCCCGCGTTTTACGCCCTTCCTTCGTCATCAACCGACCAATGCAACGATTCTCGGGTAGCCGTGCTTAACAGGTATAACATCCTTTGGGTGTCTTTCCCCCTTTGCTTGCACCTTAAAAGTTCACCGTATCCGAGAAGGAGCTACGCTGTGCTACAGCCGGACTCCGCTCTTTGAAATGACACGACTGCAGCTTACATGCTTGGAGCTGCAGAATTAATACTGCTGATTTTCTGGTGTTGTGAGGCTTCAGAGGCCTTGTCACATAAAAAATACTGCCTCTGTATGGCAGCAAACACCCAAGTCAACGAGGGGGAAAGGATGGCAAGCAAGAAAGCGGACAACTACCCCAGTAAGAGGGTATAAGAACCTGCAGCGATGGCTAGGAAAGGGCGAAGGACACTCAGGGGAGCCCAATGTTTGAGGATGGATGGGAACAGGCCACACAACAAAGGATCCAGAAGACAATGATTATGCCTGAAGATCCAGGGAGCCTGGATGTGACCAGCTCAACGGCCTTCGGCTTCTTCTGAGAGCCATGGAGAAAAGAAAGCGGGCCAGATGTGCCCTCTGTGACCCCCCCATAGCCATGTGCATCGTCCTCTTTCTCCCCAACACACACACACACACACACGTGTGTGCTCATATCACATGGGAATGATATGACGCTTGTATCGTTCCCACACCCTCAGCATCTGCAGCGCACCCATTATCCCACTGTATTTCAGCACCTGCAAAAGGTGTCCTTTAACGGTGCACATGCACATGCTCTCTTCCCCCTCTCTCTGCCCCCACCCTTGCTCCATCTCTCCTTGCCCAGCCACAGCCCTACGATGGGCACTTTCTGACCCACCCGCTGAGCCTGTTGCTTTGCAGCCTCCTAATAGGGCATCTGCGGGTGACCCCGTGGCGTGCCAGTTCTGGAAATTTACTGAATTAAAAACCCAGGCAGCTGCCAGCTCCCCTGAGCTCTCTAAACACCAGCTCAGTATTCAGCCGGGGACTCCAGCTAATCATAAAAGTACACACTGCTAATGGACCTCCGCAGCCCAGGAAGTGAGAGCCCTCCGCTTGCTCCGTGCCCCCTGCTCCGTGCAGAGCTGTCGCGCACGTTCATTTCTGATCGAGACGGGCAGCGGGTTTCTCCGGCGCTCAACCATTTCCATTTCTTTTTTCCCCGCTTCCTGCTGCTCTTCTGGATTTCTGATTTTTCCTCCTGACCTTAGCACTTGTCACTGCTGCGTCTTGTTCACAGCCGAGCGGCTGGTAACAAAGAGTATTCCTAGCCCCTAAATTTGTACTTACACGCGTACACTTCAGTGCACGCCTCCCGAGTGCAGCACCCCATAGCGTTGTGCGACAGTCAGAAACAGGGAGTCAAGTCAGCACCGTGATGTCGGCTACTTATCCTGCGTTGCAGCCGGGGAGAGTTGGGAGGAAAGGATAAGGTGCCCAGCAGCTGGCGGGATTGTGGCTAGGGTCCAAGATGTTACACCTGAACCGTAAGGGATGGCTGTCCAAGGAGCTACACGAAGCTCTCCAGCCCCTCTTCCACTTTCAGGGGACTCAAGGTTCGGCCTCCGCTCTTTATCAAGCTGGTTTCCCTTTTACTGAACCCCAGAGAGAACCAGCAATGGAAAAACAAAGGATTGTATATAGGGGGGAAAAAAAGGATTGTATATAGGGAAAAAAAAGGATTGTATATAGGGGAAAAAAGATTGTATATAGCAAAAAAAAAGGATTGTATATAGCCAAAAAAAAAAAGGTTGTATATAGCAAAAAAAGGATTGTATATAGCAAAAAAAAAAAAGCAAGAGAAACTCAGCCTCTGGATGCTGCACTGAGCCACATCTCAGTGCATCTCCCACGCCTGACAAAGCAGCTAGTACAACATCCCAGGTGCAGGCCCAGCCAAAAAAGCTGCCACTGTATTGAAGAGCTGCTTCCAACCCAGCAAAGCAGCAGGGATCTGGCGTCAGGCCCAAGGACGTGACAAGCAGAGGAGGGCTGGAGACCTGAAACTCTGCCTTGGAACAGATTAAATAACACGAGTGCGGAGGGCTTCATCCTGAGCCCCGGAAGTCACCGGGAGCATAGCCACCGGCTTTCCTGGACATGGGGGATAGGAGCAAAGCCTCCCCCTGACTTTGGATCAGCACCACCAGCTGATTTCTGTTTAAAAGCTCAGACACGAGTAGAAAGTTATTCAGTTTGCAGAGCAGGGTCCCCGGGCCTCAGAGCGTTCCCCTTCGGCCCCGCCAAGGGTGCCTGCAACCCCAACACGACTTGTTGCAGCACTAACATACCCAGCGCTAAAGAAAAGTCAGAGAGAGACACTGAAAGAAGGTCGAACCTGTCCGAAGAGAGCTCCGGCTTGGGAGACGGGGGCTGAAAAATGATTCATGGCCGGAGGGGAAGGGGATGCGCAAAGCAGGTGGCAGACGCGAGTCCCACACCGTTCTTTGCCAGCGAGCAGAATTGGGGCACGGCGGCATATTGAACATAGCCAGTGCTTCACCGGATGCTAGGAAGAGCCCAAAAAAAAAATCAAAGCTCCCTCTGGTTAAGGATGGTTCCTCTTCAGCGTGCGCGGGATCTGCTCGCCAGATCGATTCTCGTCTGATCACTCGAGGCAGGCAAGCGCAGCTCGTGCCGACTGCTGCTGGGGAGCAGCTTCTGCGTGTAACAGTCGCATCAAAGCGCCTTCTTGCTTAGCTTAAAACCACCAAGTCCTGCTCCTGGTGCCTCCCGCTCCCATCACATGCCCCCACCGAGACCTCGCTGCTTCTGTAAACTCCCCGCTGAGCTGCAGGAGGCAGATATGGATCCCGCAGTTTCTATGGAGACATAACGAGCCGAGGGCTGAGCATGTTTGGGGGGTTTTTTTTTATAACAAACCCCTCTCAGCTAGCGGGGGTGGGGAGGGTTAGTGCAGGGCTCTGGTTCAAACTCTTCTCTGGTACTGATGCAACTTGCTGTTCAGGGCCGCAGAAGCATGTCCAGGAGGAAAGAAAATCATCCACTGCTTTGGCAGCTCGGCAAATCTGACCGAGAAGCCCCCGAGCACCAAGCAACCGGTGCGTGCAGCTTCATGTGCTGCGTGCACGGGGACGCTGCGTGGGAGGGGCGAGGTGGCCTTTGCCTGCAGAAGAGGGGTGGCTGGTCACATCGGCGGCTCGGCTGAGCAACAAGCGGAGATGAAACTACGGTCTCTGGGGACCGTGCAGCAGTGGGAAATGCACGGATTTGGGAGGGACTGCCTGCATTATCGAGTCCGGCTGCCTGTAACCAGGGGCAACCAGGCAAGAGACATTTCGTCCAAAAGCATCCTCGGGAACGGATGCTCCCATTCCTCCTGCGGGCCGCGGGGCAACCCCTCCGGACCCTGCTCCCTGTCAGATAAAGCTAGGCCCTCAACAAACCAAATACGCTCCCCACCAGTGCAAATCGGGTGGGAAATCCTCATGCTAATATCCTCCTTTTAACTGGCTTTCCACCCATTGAAAAGATGACCCGAAGCAACTCAGAATCCGGCCCCAAAGGCTTCAAGCTCATTTCTGCCCCTCACCACCTCGTCCCATGATGCAAGTCATCCCCCAGAAACACCGGGTCCCAGAGGGGCTGTGCCGCAAATGCTCCCTGCGTGGGGAAGCGACGTGACACTGGGAAGTCACGGCTTCATCAGTCCAGTGCAAGCCACTGGCCACCAGTAAACGGTTTCCAGCACGGAGGTGGGGTTTGCAATTGAGAGCTCAGCCGGACGCCATCAGCAAGCAAAATCTCCCCGCTGCTCCAACCCAGCAAAGCTCCTCTGAGGACCGCTTTGCCCCCAGCTGATGTTCTGGCCCCCTATGCCCTAATGCACGTCCACAACCAGCTCCCCGCCAACTCTACGCGCTGTATTTTGGGGTTTCTGGGAAACAGCTGGCGTGCACCGACACGTCCTCGACGTACCTTTTAAATTTGTAGATCAAAAAAACAGCCAAGCCGACAAAGACGACGGATAGCAACATCAGCATGGCCGAGCTGCTGTGCCCAGTGCTGGAGTCCACGAGGGGTGCTGCAAAGAGGAAGGGCAGGCTGTTATACTTGGAAGTCGCTCACCAGCACGAGGGGAAGGGGAAGCGGGGGGAACACGGGAGTTGAGCTCGCTTCACTCTTTGCAGCGTCTGCATTATTATCCCTGCTGCCTGGCACATGCTGTTTGAGCAAAGTCAACCGGTACGAGACCAATCGATTCCCTTCCCTTTGAAAGCAAAGTCCCTATTCAAGCAGTATCACAGCTCCTAATGAAAAGGGCGCTGGAGGCTGAGCTAAGAGGAACTAACTGCTTGTCAACTGCCCCGTGTTAACTCTTCGGTCGTCTCCCTTTCAGCTACCGTGGGGTCAGAGAGCAGAGACTTCGAAAGGGGAGGGCGTGCAAAATGGTGCTGCGCTGTTTTTATTGTGTCAGCCTGTGTCGGAGAAGAAACCCAGCCTGAGCGCCAGCCATCCCCCCTGACCGAGGCTGCCCAAGCTTTGCAGGTGGTTGGAGCTCTGCCCTGTCGCCGTTTGGCATGTATTGGTGGTCCGTAAGGGAGGGTACGGCGCGCCTTGTATCTGTATTGCTCCCGCAGCTGGCATGGGACTGAATTCCTGCCACGCAGGAGTCGTACGTGTGGGATGAAGAACTGGGATCTCCTTTATTTTGAGCCCAGGGCAAGCTGTGGGCATGATTGAACCGACTGAAAAAAACGTGATCCAGCTTCCACCTGCTAATGTCGCCGAGGATGGACGGGGGCCGATGCCAACGGTCCTCAACCTGCTTAGATGCAGGGCACTTCAATAATTTTTTTGAACTTGAGGGTGCCATGGGTGGGAATCACCACGGTGCTGCCTCGAGACGTCTCAGCTAGGCTGCAGCTTCCGCGGCAGCGAGGTGGGACTGCCCCATGCGCCGCGTGCACAGCCAGGGCCCACCTTCAGTGCAAAGCCAGCTCCACGCTAGCTGCCCCGCTCACCTGTTTGCAGGATGTACCGTGCGGGGTCAGACCAGGGAGGGCGGTGGTAGGACTGGGTGCTCCTGCCAGCTTTAGGTTGATCAGATCACCCTGACGCAGGCAGGCACGCACAGCCCTGCTGCTGCTGCTGCTTCCCACCTGGGCTATGCACGGGGAATCCAAGGCCGCCACGTTAGACACACGCATCTCGAGGCACCCCTGCAAAGGGCTCACGGTGCCCAGTGGAGAGCCGCTCGTCTATGCCGGCAGACACACGCATGGTCCTTGCTCTGGATCTCCTGCCGAAGGGTCTCGGGCTGCCAGTGCGCAGCTCCTAGCATGCCTGATGACTTCCAGGGGAGCATTTCCAGAGCAAGTTGGACCTCTTGATTTTGTAGGGACAGGTCTGAAACAAACTCAGACCCCAGATTTTAGGGTGGGAGGGTCCAGAAAGCTTGCCCCGGGTTTTGCCAAGGGCCTGTCCCCTTTCAGTGAGCCAGAGCAGACCCTTGGTCCTGAAACCTGGATCCATGTACAAGGTTTGCAATGTAATTCTGCGCCGACCCTGATGTTCTGGCTCGGCCCGTCGTCCGTCCCCAGGAGGAACGCTTCTGGTGGGGCTGCTTCGTCTGGAGCCTTGTGTTCAGTTCCAACCCCCTGAAAGCAATTTGGTCCCTAATGAAATCAAGTCCTGACAGCTTAAATAACCAGCATCAGCCTGCTGCTGCTGGCAGTGGCCTGTATAAAGTCAGCATCTGGAAGAGAGGTCGTGACCCCCAGACTAACCTGGCTGTGAATGTTTCACGAACCGGGAGTGCGAGTCCTATTATTCCAGGAGACAAACTCAGTGGAAACAAAAACCCCGTTTTCTTTTAATGAGGACATCAGCCAAGTAACATGCCTCAGACCTGTCAGGATAATTGCAAGGGCTGGTCTTCAAGAACAAGGGCAAAAGCTGAGGCCAGCTCTCATTACATGTTTCACATCAGGGTGGTCTGCAGGGGGAATGAGGCTGAGAAGGGGATGCTTGCTACGCTGTGTGAAGATGGGGTTTGTTAGGTAGCATTTAAATGTATATGCATGCCGATTTGTAGAGAAGGCTCGCTGTTAGGGTGCGTATTCCTCTGTGACGTGCCAAGGCCTCCTCTGTGGAAGTCCCACATGCTTAAATACTGGTATAATAGTAATACCCTTCTGCTTGATCCAGTGCCTGTGGACATCAATGTAAATGCTCCCACTGACTTCCTTGGCCATTGGATCAGGGCTTTAGAGATTACCTTTTGTCTGAGCTTCTCAAAGTACATGAATGACAGGAATGCATAAATTAACTACAACTTACAACACCCTAGGATGGTGGGTGAGTAAAATGAAGCACAGAGAGCTGACGTTTCCTGTCTTTGTAAGTGGCAGCTGCTTCAGTGCATCTTGAATTTTGAGTACGTGGCTGAAGACGGCCGGCTTTCAGAAGCACGTTGCTCCTACGGCTGGGCTGGAGTAGTGGGTGCTTTGCACCCCTGGAAATCTAGCCCCACGGGTATCCACTGGGGTGGAAATCGGAAGTCCCTAAGCCCCTACAGCCACTTCTTTGGCTTAAACGCCCTGCCCAAGGCCGTGCACTGAATCGGTAATGGAGCTGAGACCCGAGTACCAGCCCCGCCGTGCCTACAGTGTCCCTTACCAGTATCAGTGAAGACGGCCTTGGACCTTCTCTCCTAACTGCAAAGCACGAGCCCTGATCTGTCTGAAGAGTTTTACACTGAGGTAAATGCTAACCACCCACGTGGCAGCTTCCTGGCACCCTGTTTTTTTTCAAAAAGAAGGAAAACTCTCCATCTGATCCAACTACCAGAAGCCAGGCTTACCTAGCCCTTCCTCTTCTCCAGTTGCTTCAAGGAGGCTTTGAATGTGAACTCAAAACTTAACGAGCTCTGAAGGAAGGGGGATGCCACGCATAGAAATCTGGTGGAAGACCTGTGGAGAGCCACCCCCTGCCCCTCCACTCTTGCATTTCTCTCTGTAACACTTCCTGTGATAAGCAAACATCCCTGCAGCCGAGGTGCAGCCTTCCCTGGTCCAGTCCCTGCGGGGCTGGAAGGATGTTGACTCCTGAGAAACTTTGGACCGGGGAAAAAACCTAAACATATGAAAGAGGGTGTTTCCCACAGCCAAAACTCCTGGACTGCTCAAGCCCTAGCTTGGATCCAGACTGTGTAACTTTTGGTTTTCTTCCAGGGCTAGCGGAGACTCCCAGATGGGGAGGGAAAGCACACAAGGCAGCGGAGACAATATGTTGACCTTGCAAAGACAGAGACTAGTTGGCCCAGTCCGTGCTTCACAACACACGGGCAATGCCTCTTATAGTTTCATAGTTTCGTAGCACTTAGGGTCGGAAGAGATCTAAACAGACCCCCCGCGCCAGGCAGAAACAAGTGCCGGGGTCATAACACCCTGGCCAAATCTCTGTCCCGCCTCCTCTTGAAGACCCCCAAGGTAGGAGAGAGCACCACCTCCCTTGGGAGTCCATGCCAGAGCCTGGCAGCCCTAACTGTACAGTAATCCAGTAATCCTCTCCTTTGGTTCCCTGCAGGCTGGGGTTTGGAGGACACAGAGTGATTCTGTTTTTCTATCCGTGCTGCCTCCTGGCACAGCCTGAATTATGGAGGGATTGACTCCTCTTTACCCAGCTGTCCATGCACCATTAACGTGCCGATCTGTGCTTCCGCTCCCAGGACTACTGAAGCGAGTGTAGGAACCGCCGTGGCAAGCCGGAGTCCGTGCTTACCTAATGTTAACTGCGTGACATACACGACCACTTCGACCCCGGGCTTCAGCTCAAACTGGACCAGGTTCTGGTTGAGAGCATTAAAGAGGATTTCAACTATCTGAGGAAACAGGAAGAGATACACAGGGTTAACGGGTGCAACGGACAGTGCCGGAGAGCATTTTGGGATGCAGACAGCCAATGGAGCCTATACGGCCTCACCTCTTTTGCAAGAAGAGAGTGGGCAGACAGAAAGAGAGAGAGCGATTTTGTTATTTATGGAGATAGAGAGTCAGCATGTTATTTAAAGAATGCGATGTTATTTCAGGCAATTCTCCTTATAGGAAAGGTGTAATTTTTAAGACTGTGCTATGATGCATTTACTGGGAGGAAAGAAAGAGAGACAGGCTTGGGTAGGATGTGCCCGTCTGGGAGGGGAAGTTCCCCTCGCATTCTCCCCACCTGGATTCAGTGGGCCTGATCAATGCTTCCCACTGATCTCAGTGAGTGCTGGATAAGACCCAGGACCTATCCTGTAACCTGTCCTCCTTCCACCCCTGCTTGAGACAGTATGAGCCTTGCAGCTCCCGGTAAAGCTTGGGGTGGTGGTGGGGTGAGCTTGAGGGATGTAGTCTGGAAGATGAACTCCAAGATGAACTTCAAGGCCAACCCACGCCCTGTGCTCGGGGGGTGGGACCCTGACTTCTCACAGCCTGGCAGCTGGGCGTGCTGAAGTTACCTGTCCACTCATGACCCTGCTACCCAGTTTCCCAAAAGCTTGTGACTGTGCAGCAGCCAGTGGTAGAAATGATCCTACCCAGGAAGGTGAGAGGAAGTTGGTGTCACCCAATAGACTCCACCCCTTCCCGAGGCACTCAAAGCAACCCCCTTAGAGCCTTAATAACTTAGACTCATTAAGCAAGGCACTTTCAAGACAGCAGCCTTGTTGGCTTTCAGTTGAAGGGTGCCATCTCCAAGGGGTGGCTTTGCTCTGCAGGTGACAAGACCATCTCAAGATCTCTGGAATCATCCAAGTATTTTACTGCCTGATCACAGCAAAGAGAGAGAAATTCATACAGCTCAAGTCCTGAGGCAGCACCACCAGATTGCACCACCCAATACATATACAAGGAAACCCTGTCTAAAACATGGAGATGCCTAGCTAGCACCCCATACCAACGGTAAGCTGGAAAACCTGAGCCAAAGTCTACGGTGGCATTTTACTCCTCCTGTCTTTGACTTTATAGAGCTGATTTAATTGCCTGATAACTCTGCCCTGAAAGCTTCAGCAGGCTAGTGCTGTTGTTCCTAACTCTTCCCTCGCCCGCATATCACAGTTGCTATTCATCACTGTAATTACCTATTTATCTAAATGGATGGATATTGTAACTTCCAAATATAGTTTGCACACGCCAATCGCTCCTGCAGAATAAAAAGGTCTTGAACCAGTGACAGATGAGCTGAAGAGCCTGATTTATTTTTAGTGAACCTCAGTACATTATTTCAGTGCTTTGTCCTCTCGCTTTTTCCATTCCTTTCAGGAGCGTGTGGTACTGGGATCAGGTCTACTGTTGCCACCATATGGAGATGACAGGACTTGATGGGCTTGTGGGAATGGGGAGAAACCGGTGCGTGTGCAGTAGACTGAAAAAAGACTACACGTTTCAATAAACCATTAGGAAAGCCTAGTATTTTCCCTCTAAAAATGACCTTGGCTCATGGTTCTCCAGCCCCAGATGTATGGTATGTCCTGTCCTTCTAATGCTGCAGTTTTCCTTGCAGGTCGGGGTCCTACCTGAATATGGGAGGATGGACTTTTTGTGCTGGAAACCCCAGGCAGGAAGTACAACCCTTTGCTTACCTGCTCCAGATCGCCTTCATTGCCTTTCCTCCTCTCTGTTGTGTTTTTGTGGGGTAGTATGAAGAGCTCAGCGGAAGTGGGAAGTCCAGGAAATACTGCTACCAAAATCTGCTCATCGGGGATCCCGGTCACCTGGGGGGAAGAGCCAAGAATAGGATTAGCTGGTTTCTCACTGCCTCGTGGCCCAGGCTTTCACTTGTATATCTCGTTTCCTGCGGGTGTGCTAACTAGGCAAAGGAAGCCACGCGCCTTTTAAACACTTTGGGTGCCCGATCCTTCCACAAGGCACCTTGCTTTCATGAATTGGTACATCCACCAGGTCACTGTAGTTAAAGACATGCTTGCAGCGAACTACTCCACCTCTCCGCGTCTTTAGAGCTAAAGGTGGGATTGGCTACAGCCCTGGATCCAGAGACCTAAATTCTTGGGGTGTTTGAAAACCAAATTGAGCAGGGGATTTGGAGCTGAACTTCACACCTGACCCCACTCTCTATACAGTGCCAACCCCAAATCCCAGACCCAAACAGCCCGTTTCAACACATATATTAATGAGCACATGAACAGGGTCTTGATCCTTTCACCGATGGTTTCTGGTCATCCAGTTACCCAATTTTCATGTAGAAATGGTTGCTTGCGGGAGGGCTTACTGGATGCTTCCTCACTTTTGGGGATGCAATCAGTTGTAAGAGCATAAAGCATAGGCTGTGGCCAAACGCTTGGTCTCCAAAGGGCACACAGACAAGATTTTTTATGTGATTTCTCTTGTATTTTGCAGGCTCATGGGGAAGAGAGAACACCAGCTGTGCTTTGCTTTGCCTCCCCCCGCCCCTCCAACCCCTTTGCAAAATGACTTTGCATTTGAAAAAGGCCGTAAAAAAGTCAGTTTAATAAAATGAACCCAGTTTTATCCGGGGGAGGGGGGAGGAAAAGTTAAATTCCCCAAACTGTGAATACCAACATGCTTTTGCTGCAGAGAAGAAAAGTCAAACACAAATGTCTTTTGCCTGTAAAAAAAAAAAAAAAAAAAAGACAAAAATCCCCACCTCTGTTTCCACCAGCAGCAGTGGCAAATAAATTTGAAACAAAACTACATGCTCTGTGTCCATTAAAGCCACGAATTTTTGCTTTGTTCTATCTTCTGATGAGACACCAAAAACAAAGCCACTGGCTGCTTGACACCATTAATGCATTATTCCCCACCGCTTGTCTTTTTTTGTTCTTTTTGGCAAGACTTTGGGAACGTTAGCTCACACGCCCTGGTCAAATACAAAGGACGATTCATTACAAAATCATCAGATCATGGAGTCGTAGAAAAAGGAGGCTGGGAATATCTCAAGCGGTCATCTACTCCGATGTCATGCTCAAGGCAGGATCATTCCTGTCTCTAACTCGAGACATCCCTTGCTTCCCTTGCTGTTTTAATAGGCTAAGACATTCTTCACTTTCTGTCCCAAACCTTTGAAGACTGGTGCTACGTGCTGTTCAACAGCAGCTGTGCTCCTTTCCATTGAGTCTTCGTATCGAAGGCAGTTCAAAAGATTTCCCTCTCTCTCATGACCTATCAGGCTCCTACCGAGTGGAACATGACAGCTGTTGAACATATACAGCAGCACCACTCAACTGCTTGGGACAAAAAAACCGTGAAAAATATCTCGTTATCCATTTTGCAAATAGGGATGGATTGAAGGATGGATGGCGAGAGGGAGGGGAAGGAGAGAATACATTCTTTGAAGTATTTAACGTTGAACAACACTATAGAAACATTAATAGTAGTAAAATTCAAACGTTTTGAACAAAATCCCTAGCGTATTATGCTCTACAATAGCTCTGGGTATTGCCAAGCTGTTGGTGACAACTGCAAAATGATGGCTTCATAATTACTTTTCTTTCCCCGCCTTTGACAATGGCTCTTACAAAACACCCTGCATTTCAATGGATGCTTCTTTGCTTGGGAAGACGAATAGGAGCCAGGTGTTCACCTGCAGGGCAGCTCACCTGCAGAAGAGCTCCCTTGATGACCCTGCCAATGTCTTGTCTCCACTCGGGGATGTCGGGGTTGTGGTAATCCAGATTAGGGGAAAACGACAGGAGCTGAGACTGGAAATATTCTGGAAAGAGACCGAGAGCATCAGAATCAGAAATAGCAAAATATTTCAGTAATGCATGAGGCGGGTGTGACAGCTCATTGAAAATCAATACGAAGGCTGCAATCCAATTCACTAGGCTTTGGAGCAGGACCGCAGATCTTACTGTCTTAAAGCAAAAGAGATGGAAGGATGGAGAGGAGAACGAGCCAGAACAGTGCATGGGCGCCAAGACGCCGACTGAAAAATATGCCGTATAAATGCGCAAAAAGGCCCTTCATTGCCATAATATCTCCTGGTCCTTTAAAGACAAAAGGAATGAATAAAGGCAAAGGCGGGGTGGGGGAAAAAAAAACAACCCAGAGATTCACCCTCTTCATGAGGATTCAGGGGAGGCATCTGGACACCTAACCTCATCATCGTCTGCTCGCCAAGCTGCTGCCCAGCAAATAAAGCAGCACCAGGATGAAATTTGGAGCCAGTTCCTCAAAACAGGTTCGCTCTGCTGCACTTGTCATGCACTGTGCACTGCAGAGCAAACACTTACTGTAAGTAATATGTTTTCCGAAAGCAGGCATTGTCTGTTTGCTGTCCTGGACTGTAGCCACGAGCGGCTAATACCCCAACAAATCAGATGTGAATAGTGCTAATGACAGACTCATCAAGGGATGGCTATTCACGAGGCACTCCAAAATTGCTTCCTAATTGATTGACTGCAGTGGGGAAGGAAGTTGCCAGTCTGGTTTCAATTATGGAATTTTTTTTTTTTTTTTTTAAACCCAAGCCAAGCCTCTCATCTGGCCTCCACTGTCAGCATGACAGGCTTCTTCTGCACAGTCCCCACTTTCTGGATCTGCCACCCTGCTTCCCTCTAATTCATCAGCTCTTTTCATAGATTTCATAGACATCAGGGCTGGAAGGGACCTCGGGAGATCATCGAGTCCAGCCCCCTGCCCAAAGGGCAGGCAGTCTGCTCCAGACCTTGGGGGCTCGGACAGTAAAGAAATTCTTCCTTATGTCCAGCCTGAAACGGTCTTGCAGGA
>NW_017728951.1:22710922-22712013 GCF_001723895.1 Crocodylus porosus
CAGCCTTGGCTTTCCTGGTTTGCTCCCTGCATCTCATCCACCCCCTTTTGGTCTCTCTCTCTTGCTCTGTAACTCTAAAGGCCGGAGGGATGCACTGAGATGGCTTATAGTTTCATAGCTGTTAGGGGCTGGAAGGGACCTTACAGATCATCAAGCTTGGTCTTTGCTATTGACTGTGGAGGGGGGCATTCTCAGCATCGAAGCACCCTCCCTTCTAGTGGTAGTGACCTTCCTGAGGAGGTTTCAGCCTAGGACCTTCATCAGCACAGCACAGACAGAAGTACAGGATCATTCCATTTAGTTGGTAGCAGTCGTAGGTTGTTATCCACTTGGGGACCAGACAACAGTGGGGGGTCACCTTGTATGCTTCTCCACCACATTCAGACCTTCCTTGCCCATGGCCTAGCATTCGATAAGCTGGTAGTCATGCTGCAAGGCTGCCCCTGTATAATATTACTAACAATTCACATGGTTTTGTTATCTTTGCGGGGGTTGTTGCTTGTCAAGTGGACTTGCTGAACGCTGCAAGCTAAGGCAGAGCCAGAGCCAGGACGACTCTGAACTATTAAGATTACCGCAGGCTTCAATAGACACTCCACAGCACAAGGGTGAAGTGGCCAACAGGAAACTGAAATATTTTCTTAAGACTTTCTGCTTTCTGGGGAGGGAACCACTTTTATCCTGTGTGCCCAGCACTGTGCGGTTCTAACTTCTAGGCATGACCAGGTGCCCCTTTTTTGCTAATTTGGTAAATTTAATATGATGATAACATAAATGAGGAACATCACAACTACAGAGCCAAAAAAATCATAGCTGCCATAGCTTTTGTCATGCTTTTAAATGTCAAGATCTGTACTTTCATTTTAGGTGCTGACATATACGTATATATACATATACACACATTTTTTATATGCACATATGTGTATACACACACACACACACGCACATATACATACATACATATAAACATACATCTATATGCATATATACATATGCATACATATACATACATATAAACATATACATACATAAATATATACACACACACACATACACACACACACTTTTTATATTTTTTATATATATATATA